>NC_072796.1:47027072-47332230 GCF_028583425.1 Eublepharis macularius | reverse complement strand
GTATACAATTTGTACAATAATGCTTTCCAATACAATGAAAAAAATTAAATCCCTGAATTTTTTCAGTTTCAGCTTTGTTTTGCACATTGCTTTGTGATTATATGAGGCAATAATTCTATTAGAATCATTCACTACATCCCACTTTTGTATAACCTCCATATCAATCAATCAATCAATCAATCAATCAATCAATCAATCAATACTTTATTGCTTCAGCAGAGCCATAGCAAATAACAAGTACATTATTATTAATACAAATTACTACATCATAAAATTTAAACAGAAATTGACAAAACTCCATCAAGATCTTTAAATCCATAAAATCCATAACAGCATGTAATATAATATAATACTACTAAAGGGAACTTATTAATACCTTCAAGTAAAATAAAACTTACTTCCATAGTCTTAACTGTATTTTGTTTACTGATGTTACAAACTTTGCCACTTTCATTGTAATCCATTTATCCTTATCTGCCAGCAGCACCACCAATTTATCTTGCTCTGACCTCCCTGGCACCCGTTGCAGAATATTTCTAAGATATTTCTCCCAAATAGTTACAAATCTCAGGCATCGAAACATAACATGGGACATACCTTCAATGGATTTATGATTGCAGGAGCACACACAATCAGCAAGTGGGGTCTTGTTATAACAGCCTTTCAGTACTGCCAAATGAAGTATATTCATCCGAGCCCTAGTCCTATATTTTGTGACTGTTAGGTCATCAAAATAAGCTGACCAGGTTATAGAATGGGATATAAGATGTTTATATAGAGTTGCTGAACTCATAATACCTAGCAACCCCTGATTTTGTTGTGCACTTATGTCCAATAATCTTTGTTTAAATAGACATCTAGCAGCTATACAGTCGTAACTAGAGGTGGGCACGATCCAAAAAAAATTACTGATCAAGCTGATCGGGGATTGGTGCCAGCGACGACCCCAAATCACCGATCCACACTGGTCATCTCCCGTTTCCGATCTGGGGATCGGGGAGGCCAAAGTGGAGGGGCGCCCCGCTGTTCCCAGCTATGTGGGAAGGTGGGTGATGGCAGCGACCGCCAGGTCCGGTGGGCATGGGGAGGGGATGTTCACACACACACACTTAGAGCAGGGGGGGAGTTTTTAACCCGGCGACGAGCCGCCTCCCCTCAGGGAGGGGACGTACACACACACACACACACACAGAGCGGGGGGGGGGAGTTTTTAACCCGGCGACGAGCCGCCTCCCCTCAGGGAGGGGACGTTCACACACACTTAGAGTGGGGGGGGGGTTAACCCAGCAACGAGCCGCCTCCCCTCAGGGAGGGGACGTTCACACACACACACACACACACTTAGAACAGAGGGGGGGAGTTTTTAACCCGTCCCTGCCTCTCCAAATAGAGAGAGACACCCCGTCAACATATTTCAGGCAGCTTTAAAAAAAAAGCAGGGACAGAATCCTCTATTCCTCCCCACCCAATTTTAAAAGCAAGCAGCCAGTCTTCCAAAAGCATATTTTAAACACACACACAGAGCCGTGAATGAGGTTTTCCCACAAAATACAGTGTTTTAAAAGCAGGTTAAAAACAGAGAGTGACAGACAGAAAAACAGCCATTCCTCCTACAAAGCCCCGTTTTTTTAAAAAGCAAAAAACGTTTGGAGTGCCCATGGCTACAGAACACCCCCTTCCCCCTCCCTCCTCTGGCTGTCTTCCAACTGGTGAGTGCGTTGCTGCTCCGTGGTTGGAAGGAAGCCCTGCTGATCAAGGCAAGCTGGGCTTCCATTCGGGTTTCCAGGGTGACAGGAGGAGGGCAAACTCAGCTCAGGCATTCCCCTGGCTCCGTTGCCAGGGGAATAGATTACTGGCGCCGGAGTGACTGGATTGCCCCGATGAAGTGTCGTCCCCCCCCGAACGCTGGATCAGTCGCTGTGGACGGCACCGATCCGCCGGGTTCAGATCGCGTGAACGCCATTATCGTGGGTATTTTTCTATTGTAATGCCGATCGTGCCCATCTCTAGTCGTAACTCCTTAAATATTCTTCAGATAATCCTAATTTAGCCAATAGGGACAGTACCTGGGATTTCCATGATGTATCTTTCATCTCTTCGTATGCCATTGTTACCAAAAGTGATGCTTGGGAGAAAAAAATCTTCAACCAAAAATATATAACAAGTTTATGCACTGTTGTTGTTACTGGTGGCAAGGCCAACTCTGATCTTACCATAACTGATGATGTGGAATTTGGGACTCCCAACATCATACGTTCGAATTTATTTTGTATTACTTCCAATAAATATAAATTTCCAAATCCCCAGATTGGTGCACCATATAACATTTGGGGAAGTAATTTAGATTTAAATATTTCTAAGCTGGGGGATACTAATGAACCGCCTTTTGTTCTATGAAATCTATATAAACCAGATAATACTTTATTAAGTTTCTGTCTTGTTAATATATAAAAATAAAATACCATATATATTTTCTAGCTGTCAGTCCATTAATCCCAACAAAAAAGCTTCTGGTTTAAATTGTACATTAATCTTCAAGAATTTCTGTATTAACATATGGATCTGTGTCCAAATTTTTTTTGGCTTTCTTCCAATAACACTAAAGATGATAAAATGTCCCTTCATGTTGATCACATTTCCAGCACTTATTCAAAATACTTTTAAACATTTTAGCTAATTTTTCTGGAGACATATACCACTGAAACATCATCTTATAAAAATTCTCCTTCTGTCTCAAATTTCAACAAAAGTTTATACAATTTAGCAATAACATATACATCCTTTGTGTATAGTTCTATTTCAAATTCAATCTTATCTTGTTCAAAGCCCCATTTTTAATCTATTTTTAATCTTTCTAATAGTTGCGTGTAAAAAAAAACAGTGGCAACAATAGCCTTTAGCTATCAAATCTTCTCTTGACTTCATTTTACAATCCCCTTGTGAAAAATTTAAACGATCCCCATAAATTAGCCTAATATGGCTCCATTTTCTAAACTGAATGTATGGTATATCTACAATCATAAACCAAGAACTTTACATATTTTCCAGATTTTTAATCAGGAATTTAAGATAGCAATAGCACCACAACTTGAAAGATAAAACAAAAAACACACAAAGTCCTTGCCAATGAAAATTTCCACAAATAAAATGCAAGGAATTTATTCTCTCAAAACTACTAGCCTCAGAACAAGAAATTAATATGTACAATTTCTTCATTATTTTGCATACCCTTTCAGGGCAGTAAATGCTGGATCTCTCAAGGTATACAGTAGTAAACCATACTAGTATTTGCATTCCATTCTTTTTAACACAAGTTAACAACCACAGTGTTAAATTTGAGTATAACAGAGACAATAGGAAAAATTGACAGAAATGACCATCCATTTGAATAAAGGGGTTTGAAAGGGTAATCCTTGGGATACACGAAATGAGAGATAAAATCGTATCTGGTGATGACCAGATGACATTTGTAAAATTATAATTCTCAACGTAAGGAAGGCCGCAGCCATCAGGAAAGGCAAAGTTTTATGGCTTAGAAGAATCCTGTAAGTTTAGTAATTAGAACTGGAGAAGCTGGGGACTGAGATTAAATATCAGTGTAAAAGCTAGAGTGACTTGGCAGTTAGAGTGTCAAATGAAGAAGACTGGCAAAGCCCCAGTTCCATCCATAATCAACCAGGAAGCTTATTGGGTAATCTTGGGTCAGTTCTTCTTTCAATCTAATCTACCTCACAGGGTAATTATGAGGATAAAATAGAAAGGGGGGAGCACATGTATACCAACCTGAGCTCTTAGGAGTAATGCTGGAATAAAAATGTGTTCAGCAGACAGCTGACCAGTCAAGAGCAGAAGGCCAGTCTCTTAGAAGTCATACTAGTCCTGGGCCTGGTCAGCCAGTATCCCAAGTATAGCAGGAGACAATGTTGCTACCCTATGATTCTGCATTTAAAGAAAGATCTAAAAACTTGACAAGCAAGCAACTGAAACCAATATGAAATTCTGGTTCTAGCCTCAGAGTCCATGACACTCCACTCAAGCAATACACTACCTGATTGCCTGAATGTTTTGAGTGTTTGTGATTTTTGTTCAGATAAGGAAGATAAGTAAGGTATGCATTGGTCCTTTACAGAACACAGATTATCCAATCTTTTTGATTATAATAAACTTAACACAGGATATGTAGCACCTTGGTCATGGAAACATTCTCGCATTTACCTCAGAAGTCATAACGACTATGTTGCCTAGCCACGTAAACATTCCCATATACTGCCAGTACATGGGGCCTGAAGGCATATAAAAAACAGGACTAGTTTTTGTAACATGAACAAGTCAGGCAAGATGTGAAGAAGAAAACACCCACACACTTATTTAAGCTGACAGCTGAATGTTTGGTCATATAGCAAGGGTTTGTGAAGTACAATTACAAATATTATACCATTACCTAATGCAACAGCCTTAGAATTTCCATTTGACTTTATAATGTCACTCTATCACGCTTCCAGTCAATGAGCAAGAGAACAAAGTAACTGGATGTTAGCATAGCTGACGAGATAGGCCTTGAGACTGACAGATAAACAGATGCCATCATAAAAGAGTCCAGGTGCAGTTCAAAGCTGCAACATTGATTCCATTAGAACATACTTCCTGCCACCACCTCTAAATGTACAGTTCAGAAACGGTATGCAGAAAAGAGTGATTCCTTGGAAAGAACGAGCTCCTTCCTGCACCTACCAAACGACCTAACAGTATTCCTCTCCATATTTCTTACAGCTCCCCACGCCAAGTAGCATTTAGATATTAATTCTTGTCTTTTCATCAAAACACACACAGTGTCATCTTTCCAAGAACATCAGGCTCTTTTCAACATCAGAAAGCCAAAATCTTATCAAATCAATAACACATCTTGGGAGCAAGGCATGTAATTGATCACATTGGGTAAGATAAATGTTTCCCAACCTGTAGGGTCAGGAGGAGGACCCAAAAGTGGGTTGTGAAGCTTCCCAAAGTAGGTTGCAGGCCAGCAATCCCTAGTGGCGGTTCCTGCGCTTTGCACCCTTCTCTTTCTCTATTCTCCAAACTTTCTGGCTTCTCATATTCTCACCTTGCCATCCCCCTTTGCAACAATAGTGAGAGAGAGAGAAAAGCTCTTTGGCAACTAGTAACTTTACAACAGTAGGTGGAAGCAGGAGCAGAAGGCTGGAGAGTGGGCAGGAACTGTTTGATGCATGGAAAAGTGAGATAAAATGGCAGGCATTAGCATAGGCTCTGTCTTGGTGCTGCTCCTTCAACAGCCCAACCTCTTGCCCAGCCTCCTGCAGTGCCTCCCGGCTCTCTACCTGCTATGGGAGATGTACTGCACTAAGCCACTTGCCACCGACCTCTTTACCAACATCTTCCCTCATCTCCTCAACCTGGTGCCCCACCATCCAGTGTCTTCTCAGCCTCTTGGACCATCCCTGGAGGGGTCCACATAAAGGAAATTTAGCCTTTTGGGTCACCGTTATAAAAAGGTTGGGAACCATTCCAGAATAACTTTTAGAAACGTGCCCAAGGGTCAGGCCTTTTCATGGTACTAAGTGGCCCTGAGGAAAGGAATAGGATATAGGAATGACAGATATTCTGGGATATAAAAAAAACAAAGCAAACTTTTATTTTTATAAGAAGCGTATCGGTTTCATATTATTTCTAAAACTTGATGGTTTCAAAAGAGTAGTTCTCAATTCTTAAAGTTACTTTACTTAAACCCAGTCACATAGATCTTCTCTCAGGCTTCACACACAGTTTGCTTGCTTCTGATATTAATTTCTCTCTCAGTTACAAGTAAGACCTTTTCTCAGGCGCACACACAGTTTGCCTGCTTTCTCCTGACTGAATGTTCTTTCACAAACACACAGTTCAGGCTTCCACACAGGTTATATTTCTCTCAGAACTGCATAAAATTACTCAGGCTGCACACAGCTTGCCTGCTAATACCAGACTCGATACTTTTCTCTGAAATGCTTAAACATGCTAAGGCTGTGCACAGCTTGCCTCTCTTTCCCTGACTGAATCTTTTCTCTCCACTCTCAGTCTAAAACTGCATTCAATCCACCCGCACTCTCAGTCATCAACCAATCATATCACTCACTCATCCCTCTCTTTCACCCTACTCTTCATCTATACCACACCAAGCATTTAAAGATACATACACACATTTACTTAAAATCATTACTAATGCACTCTAAGTGGGGCTGACTATGAAGATGGTTTGGAAGCTTCAATTGGTGCAAAATGCTATGGTGTACACATATCTTGCAAGTATTAGAACTTCACCGTTTTCTCCTTGTTTCTAGGCACAATCATAATGTATGATGACAGAGAACAAGCAGCCATACATACATGAAAGAGGTACTTCATCATTGTGCTTGTTGGTTTTCATGTGTGTTCACAAACATCAAGAGAATAATGGACAGAATTTGTATTTTTACGCGCACACATCTTAATATAACTAACTGAAAATGAGAGAAAGAGGCAAACATCAAAAATGGAGCATGCAGAAATGAATACATGACTACTGCAGTACACATGTCTCTTAAGTATTTATGTATTTATGCATGCATTCCATAGTAAAACACACACATTTTTATACAAAAAAAGACAGACATGGTAAGAAAAGGAGAAGGGGAACAGATGCATAAAAAGATGAAAAATGACAGAAGGCAAGAAGGAATCTCTTTCGGGAAAGACACTAACAAAAACCATCTTGAGAATTTATCATTTTAAAAAAGATGATTTGTAAAATGCAAAGCTCAATTCTCAATTCAATATCTAATTTAAATGTAATCAAGAATATAGCTCAGACCTACTAGTAGCTATGAATATTTTTAACCAGCTCAGCATCCCACATAAATGTGCACAGGTAGCTTGAACAGTCCAGTAAAGCTATTCACTTGGGTGGTGGGCGGGGGGGGGGGGGTGTTGTTCGCCCTGGGCTTGTAGGCAATTGGCAACCTGAAAGATTGCTGGAACCTGTAGCTTTGTCGAAAATCCTCCTACACTATTACTTTAAAACACACCCAACTGAGTGGTTACCTATTAACACTAAGAACCAATCACTTACACTAAGATCTATACTTTTAAAATGCACAAATCCAGCAAGGCATAAAAGATTGAGCTTGAGCAGCAATTAGTTACACAATTTACCTTGTGATTCTGAGCCATGTACAGGTCTGAGCTGGCAAGCCCATCGTAATTCAAGCCCAAGGAAAAAGCAGCCCTGTTCAAGTGAAACTGGGAGTAGACCAGCCCTGACAAAGACCAACAATTATTGGCTTTAGGCATCCCGAGACAAACCTGTGCCTTACATTTTGTATCGCAAAACTGCCCCTGTGCAATAAATTATATTTATTACTTGGGATCCATACATTTTGACAATGTTACAGCTTAAATTTCAGACCAGGGGTGTTAGTTTGATTATGAGTGAGTAACACAAGATCCTGGACAGGCCTTGCAAGTCTATACATACTCACACCTCGTGGCAGTCAGGGAAACCTTCAGCCTGGGCTTGCTTGGTCACTCTTGGTTAATACAGGCGTCACATAGATCCTGTGCATCAATACTCTACACAGCACACCCTCCAGCTATCCTTGTTTAATAGGTACAGTGCCTACTTTCCCCACTCTATGCATTACAGATAATGCTGGAACATACTGTACCTCTTTGGCTAGGTATTGAGCAACTTTGTCAGTAAATAGTGAATTATTAAATTCTGATCATGGTAACACTTTGTAGATCTGTAACTGAAAAACTGTGTTTGATGTAGGAGGAGAATTTCAAAACAGATGTTAGGGTTTCTTGAATTCCACAGTGGGGTGTGACATGGAAGTGGCATCCTTGGTATTGCCTCATATCCTTTTTCCTCACACAAGATGAAACAAAACAATGTGTACTCATTTGCTTCTGTAAAATGTACAAGTGTCTGCCCCACTCGCACGTTTCGCTGTCCCTCTCTCTTTCTCTCATCTGCTGTACTGCAGGGTCTAGGTGCAAACACACACCTGGAATTTTTCCAGCTCTATTATTACAGGATTGTTCTGTGAAACAAGATAGTCACAGTGAGGTTCTCTTTCCTAAAGCTGTAATTATTCACTTTAATTTTATTTTGCTAAAATTAGACACTTTAAAAAGGAAGCATAGACCTGCAAAAGCAGCACGTCTAAAAATGGAATAAGGAAGAATGAATGAATTTGGGCTTAACAACACGTACTTAGGAACACAGAATACAGACAACAATCTTCAGCTCTGAAATCTTGAGCTTTGGGTGCACACAGCTACATTCCCCTTCAGCATCAACAATTTTTCTAGGAGACGCTTCTAATAACTCTTGTAGAGTTCAGTGAACCTGATGGGTTTGGTGCAGTTGAAAGGAGATCTCTGAACTCCAATGCTTGCAAATTTCTGTTGATGTTATCTGCCGGCCACCTGGATTCTATTTTGGGTAAAACTGCTTATGCAATCTGCTGAAGTCTAAAGCTATAATTAAATAAATTCTTCAGGCAGCACATCAACAAGCAGCCACTTTCCCTTTTGACCACCATTAATCAGGTGCTGATTGTTTGCAAATGGCATCTTAATTGTTAATAAGATAACACTTTATAACGCAAGGAGTAACAAACAGCCACAATTTAACATCTCTTCCACAACAATTGATAAATGTGTTTTTCCTAAGTTTCAACTATGACATCTTAATCAAATATGAAGAAATCCTGTAGCAGTTTTAACCAACCAATCCCAATTTTCTGCTACAAAGATCATGAGAGTTATCGCAAGCGTAAAGTGTCATCAAGTCACACCTGTGAGTGTTCTTATTTTAGATATTAATACCTAACATTCTCCCCTATGGGGACCCAAAGTGGCTTACAACATCATTCTCTCTACCTTCATTTTATCTTCAAAACCCTTTGTGGTACATTATGTTGAGAGTAACTGGCCCAAGATCACTCAGCGAGCTTCCATGGCAGGGAGGGGATTCAAACTTCGGTCTCCCAGATCCTAGTCCCACTGGCTAAGCTAGACACAGAACACCACTGAAGGATAGCCAGATATTAGCACAGATATGGAAATTATTGTAATATCTTGTCCATATCCCAGGGGCTCATAGCAGATATAATACATTTTAGTCACAAAACCATCTTATAGAGTGGACTAGGCTGACAAATCATAATTTTTTAAAGTCCACCAACCAAATATATAAAGCTAAGTTTCACACAGGACCCCATGCACTGCTCTGGGGTTTCCATTAAAGCACCAAATTACTTCTGGTTTGCTCCAGTTCACCTCTCCAAACAGAAAAGATTAAGATAAAGAAAACAAAAGGTTAAAGATGAATGTAGGCAATTTATGCAACTGTACATAACTTAATAGGATGGGAGTGTTTTAGGGTTCTATAACAAAGTTGTATTCATGACTGTCTCATTAACCAGTGTGGAAATTCTTAAGGGAACAGTAGACTTGTTTGATAATAAAGCTCAAAAGTCCTTTTCTTTAGAATAACACCTGCACACATACGCATACACAAACCCCTATAAAATATAAATAAAAACAAACCTTTGAAGATGACATCTGACACAGGCATAGCTACTGTCTCAGCTCTTCCATTTTAAACCTTTTCCTTTAGGGATTCATATCATCTTAATTATTTGCATGCACACTTCTTGAGAGGATTGAAAAAAATACCTAGCATTGCTGTGGAAAAAAGGAAAGCAGGAGTCAACCAGTTTGGGGGGATAGGAGAAACAAAGGAAAATTTATTTTCCTCTTCTAATTTTAGGTCAATGTGTTTTCTTATTATAAAGTCCTATTTATATACACTCGTCGAGGGAATAATTAAATGCAGATGACCATTTTCTTATGAAGGACACCTACAGCCCAATATCTATACATATGGCTTGCTTCAAGGCAGACACAAACCTTGCACCATTCTAGTGATACAGTAATGAAATACAGTCTAACCTGCATTGGACATATTGACCATTATAATGAAACAAAAGCAGGGAACTCACAAGGACTCCCTGGTTTTCTCCACACCATATCTGCTTTTTCTACATTGGCAGCCCTCACAGCTCCTCCCATCCACCTGTCTTCCTTTTATCTGTTCCACCCTGGTTTTCATCTTTCCTTTCTTCCTTCTTCTGCCAGCTCCCTCAACCACTCTAACCCACCTACCTATTTATCCTTTTACTTACCTTCCTACCTTTTATCTGACTTCTCTTCCCGACTTCACCTTTCAGTCCTTCCTTGCCTCACCCTTGAAGCTTCTCCCCTTCCCCCTCTCCAGCCCCCCTTCTTCATTTTTCTTTCCTCCCTCCCTCTACTCAAACTTCACTCCTCCCCTGTACCACTTGTTTTTCCTGCCTGTCCACTCCTCCTTGCCTCCATCTCATCTCCAGCTTCAAACTGAAATTGCTACCACAATTTTTTCATTACCTAGGCCATCATAGTTGCCTAGGCAATCCAAAATGGCTGCCAAGATATTAGCATTTTGTTTTGTTTTTCTTTTGCCCCACTATATTTTTTAAAAATGTTATGCAAATCCATAAGGGTTTGCAGAAGTGTCTCTCACTTGCCCGTAACCTTACTGTACAGATTCTTTTATCCATGATCTAGTACCACGTTCAGCATTAGATTTTGAACAGTAGACTAGGCACTAAACAACACACCAGTCTAAATAAAATCACATTTGATAGCACTTTCACAATCCCTTGTAAGCATTTTGTCATTCCTTTTTCGTGCTGAAGATTTCAATGTGTCAAATTTGTGTGTGTATACACACACGTTTCTCTGTGCCATGACAGCTACATGATCATATAGTTGCATGTTGCGGGAAGAACATACCTCTTCAGAAGTCTCATCATTGCCTGCAGGCCTGTAAGTGATTACCTACCATACAAGGTAAATTCTGTCTGCATTAACACATTCTCCTTAGAATGTCAGTCTCACCCTGCGCCCTCAGTGTCAAAATCATCCCTAGGAGACTAGCATTCCCAAGGGAACCTGACCCAATGTAAGCTCTCTCATTAACCTTTATCTCAACACATATCTATGCTCTAATGTTTTGAAATGGGTACTAGGCAGATATGGGCCTGTTCCTACACAGAAGCTTGCCATAATAATTGTGTGCTTATTCAAAAATATAGCATGCTCTTGAGAGTTACTAACTTCAGGGGAATTGTTCTATTAATTTAAAGAAGTCTTTTGCTGATAAAACAAATCTAGAGTGCTGCTGCTGCAAGAGTTGCTTTTCATATGACATATGTGGGGTGGGAGGTAAACTCTTGTTTACAGTACTCCATAAATTTGTCTCTTTCACCATTACTATAAAGGTTTGAATGATTGGTAATGGATTTGGGTTAATGTTTGCTGAAAAATAAAGGGTCGGTGGATCTGATGGAAAATTTAAAATATCTCAGTTTAAAAAATATTCATTAATTCTTTATTAGAGATTCCAAGCAAGAAAAGCAGATCATGCATATATCTTGGAATTGTCAGGACCTGCCCTCGCCCAGCATTGATTTGGGAGGGTGCTCCTCAACCCATCTCAAGGAAAGGATGGGCCAAGGCAGGTCATGGCAGAGATTGTCTCCAAATTCAATCTTTTTGGTATACGGTTATAGGAATGATTAATGAAATGATGGGGTGTTGGTTAGCCATAGATCCTAAGATTATTTTATTATGCTTTGTGAAAGGGTTAGTTGATAACTCTGACTTCACAGTAATATTTAGTTTACTGGCAGGAGTAAAATTACATACTGCAATTAACTGGAAGAGGCAACGCCATCCCCAATAATAGTAGAGTACCAGAAGGTATGAAAAATAGTCCTTACATCAAAGTTGACTGAGATCTAATATGCTTAGTAACCAAACAAATGCATTTATAAAGTGGTCTACATTTATTTTGTTCTGGAACAACAGATTCCAAGACAAAACTTATCCATATGTATCTTGATTCAATTTAAAACTTGGTGTTTGTTTTTAAGAATAAAAAAGAACATAATTTTTTTAAGTCATCATAGCTGCTAGTAAACACTTGTAATTGCAGCAAAATAAACTAAAACACAAATGTATAAAACCAACAAATGTTCATAGTCCCAATACTATATATAAACTTGATATAAACTTTCTCTTCGTATCTATGGATACCATTTTCAGTCCAGCATTCAACCACATTATACTTACTGAAGATATTTTTCTAGGCTGAGAACGAAATGCTAAGAAACATTTAGTCCTAGAATGCTAGGACTAAAACTGGCAACCTAAAATAGATCTTAGATATCAATTCTCTTGTTTATATCCATGGATGATTATAGTTTTGGAGTCAATATTGACAATTGTCATCTGCTCAACTGATTACTGTGAATCTTAATACTCAACTACAAGCTTAAGCTCACAACTTTTAAGCTTTCAAGTGTTAACCATTCTAGCTGTGAAGACATGCAGCATCCTCTTGTTAACTTCATTACAAACTTACAAAATGGCAGGAGGGGAATAATTATATGATAATTTTATCATCAAGACAGTAATGTCAAGGCCCTTGCAGCTCTTTAACACAGAGATACATTTTAAAAAATGAAGTACTTTCCAATCAAATTACATCATAACCTCATGTTCGTTTCACTGCTTTGCCTTATATGACAGTGGATCATCTATGGTATTATTCCACCCTAATTTAATTTTTATGTACTTTTGGGCTGTCCATTTATACGACAACTAGCAGTCTACATTCAGCAAATACTTGTAAGGGGTAATTACTTAGTTGGCCTACTTTAGACTCTGGTTAACTTTGCAGTACATAAAGCCAGGACAAGAGGCATTCACATTAAAGATATCCACCATCTCTTGTAAGTTATGCAACAAGTTATGGCCTTTATAAAATCCTGCTTACTTGATGGCTGTATGTACAGTAAAAACACAGCATAGGTACAGATAACAGTCATTGCCAACAATCAAGCAACTTTATTTATGCAAAAAAAAAAAACCCACCCAAATCCCTGTGTCACATGACTGCTTTATTAATAGTGTTAAAAACTCATGGAACATCATGGCCTTTCTTTAAGAATGGGAATCATGTATGAATTCACAATGTCCTCCACATGGCACTGCTCACAGCTGAGCAATGTAATTTAAGGTCAAGGAACTTGAGTAAGACTGCCCCTTCCCTTCAGGATCAAGATAAAGAGGAACTACAACTTTGCATGAGTTTCCAGCACATCTCATGGGAGTAAACCATGCACATGAACAGTTTTTGTACAAATAGAATTATTATTTAATTTTGGATCTACTTTTAGTTGTACTACGGAATCCAAGTATTCATTGTAAGACAGATTCCAGATTTACAGACTGCAGCAGTGTACCCAAATCCCTTCCTTCCATGTGTACACATGTCCAAAGAGAACTGTTATAGCCCTAATTATGAGCCAAAGAGCCAGAACCAACAGCTTCTTGAACATCGTTGTCAGATGTAATCCATCACTGATCCTTGGACATGCAAATGCTAGAGGCTCTTCATATTGGAAAGTACATTTTATGATGTCCCACTAAGAAATAGTTTGTTGCTGAAGAACTAACAGTGTAGCTAAAGAAACGTTGTTTCCAGCTTCTTAAATGGTTCGGAAGGCCTCAGAAGGATCCTCATTGGTAATACAATCCAATTTCTGGCCTAGATTAACAGAGTTTGAACGGTTCATGCTGAGTCCAAGGCCTACCAATGTTCCTAAACCCATTCTCACGGTGATTGTATACACCAGTAGAACATTCCAGGTAGGTAGTCATGTTGGTCTGCACTGCAGTTGAAGAGCTAGATCCTGGTCCAATAGCACACTGAAGACCAATTAGATTTCCAAGGTATGAGCTTTTGAGAGTCAAAGCTCTGTGATGAGAATCAAAGGTATCTGATGAAAACAGCTTTGACTCTCAAAAGCTCTAGGCCTGTCATGTGCGATTGGACCCAAATAATTCAATACAGATCACCAAAGAGAGCCAGCATGGTGTAGTAGCTAGAGTGATGGACTAAGTCATAGGAAATCCAGGTTCAAATCCCCACTCTGCCACAAAAGTTTGTTGGATGATCTTGGGCAGTCACACACTCTCAAACTAAACTACCTCACAGGGTTTTTGTGAGGATTAACCGGAGGACAGAACTATGTAAGTCACTCTGTCCACACTGAGGAGAAAGGCAGGATATAAATGAAGTAAAATTTTAAAAATTAAAAGTAATTTTTAAAACTTTAGTTTTTTAAATTTAAAGCTGATTTTTAAAAATTAATTGAAAATTTAAAAAAAACATATTTACATATTTCCTGAATAAGCATGCACACCTTGGAACAAAATCCAAAATCATTCTTCTCACAGCCCCACAGCCTTTTGCACTGCAGAATCATACCCGCTTTCTGACAAGAGACAGAAGCCATTTCCACATGTCCTGGCATAGCGCTAAACTCACACTAATACTAAAAGAGTTTATTGTCTATAGCCACAGGCCGTCACAATTCACCAAACATCGACTAATAAACAATTAAAACCATTATCACACTTTGTATAGGTTACTAAAATTAATTAAAACAATACGGTATGCCAAACTAATCCCAGGAGTCATGAAATAGCCTCATTCAGTACCACCTTAGATCTTATCTTTTTGGCTGCGAGTGCAAACTGAGAGACTCTAGGACACATGATTATCAGTGTCAGATAACAAAAACACAATCTTTTCGATTTCAGAGTACGTGTTTGTCACTGATAGGATTCTGGCCAAAAATTTAGCTCTGGGTACACTATATAATGGACAATAAAGTAGGTAGTGGGAAAGGTTCTCCACTGTAGGTAACCCACAAATGCAGGTGCGATGTTCCATAGGGGCGTGAGAATAACGCCCTGCCAAAAGAGCTGTCTGCATCATCTGAAAGCGCAGAGCAGTGAAAGACACTCTGAGGTTGTAATGAGAAATACTGGCTAGGTAGGGAGATTTGAATGGTCAAATTTGATTAGTTTATACCAAGGAGCTGCCTTAGATTTTAATATTGATAGCCAATCCATCACTGCATCTGACTTGTAGATCCACTCCTTAAGAAGGAGGTTGTCAGCTGATACCTCTAACAGGTCATCCGGGATGGTATACCTTTGGCAAATGGTGGATAGAAAGCCAGGGCGTGTGGGGTCTTTGGATAGTAAGTAATTTACTGATTGGCAACTTAAGGAGTCAGAACTGGAAAATTTGATCCTTTTCCAGTATTTTAAAACTGCAAAGTGTACCCGTGCCCTAAGGGAGGGGAGTCTTGTTTCAGCCCTCATCAGGGCAGCAGGAGCACCTTTGGGTAAAGCCAAAATCCGTCTCAAGAATTGGTTTTGGATTACCTCAAGACTGGTTAGAATGTCTTCCTTCCAACCCCACACTTCAGCTCCATATAGGAGGTGAGGGACTACCTTGCTCTTAAATAATTTCAGTGCCGGATCTATCAGTCGACCCCCTTTGTATAAAAGAAATGTATGATTGACCCTACGATCCTTGATGCTAAGGATTTAACCAATGCAAGATGTACCTTCCAATTCAGAGTCTCTTTAAAGGTTACTCCTAGATATTTAAAGGAGCTGCATTGTTGGATTGGGTTGCCAAGGATGCTCCAGCAGGAGATTTTTGGCTTTCTCCTGAAAACCATTACTTTTGTCTTTGTGTAGTTTACATTGAGAGCTTCTTCGTTACAATAATGGCCTAACTGATCTAAGAGTCTCCTGAAGCCGATCTTGGTCAGGGAGGTTAGGACCATGTCATCTGCATAAAGGAGAACTGAAATCTTCTGTTGTCCCAGAGAAGGTGGCATAAATTGGGGACCTGACAGTCTCATTGATATCATTGATGTACAGGTTAAATAGTAGAGGAGCCAGCACACAACCCTGTTTCACACCTCTACTAATAGGGATTCTGTTGGTTAATGATCCCACCCTGATTTAAGCAAAAGTATCTTTGTGCAGCTCATGGAGCAGAAACAGCAGTCGCTTATCGATGTTAAGTTTGGCAAGCTTGGACCATAAGCGGGACCTATTGATTGAATCGAATGCGGCAGCCAAGTCAACAAATGCTACATAAAGTACCTTTGTTGGACCATTTATTACAGAGTAAGCCAGTTGGTATAGCATTTGACAGTGGTCTATAGTTCCAAGACCTTTCCGAAATCCTGCTTGTGTGGGATGAACTATTTTTTCGGTGGTCACCCAATCTTCTAATTTTGCCAGCAGCTATTTGCTATACAATGGGCACCAGTTTCCAAAGCTGAAATTAGAGGACTAATTGCCTCATCACTGGCTGGTTGATCTCCAGGTGAGGATATGTTACCACCTGAACTGTATAAAGCCTTCCCAGACTGGTGGGCCCTAGTACTGGCTAGGGTGTTTACTCAAATTAATGGTTCAGGCCTAATCCCCTCTGGATGGAAGGTGAGCATAGTGGAACCTATACACAAAAAAGGGGATAAATCTGACCTGCAAAAGTATAGACCAATAAGTCTACTTGACACAGCAGCTAAACTCACACAATGAAGGTGTCTTCCTGGCTCGATGTCATTGCGCCACGAAAACAGGATCGTGGCACAATGACATCAGAAATCGCGCCAGGAAGACACTATGCCAGGATGTGTAGAAACAGCCAGACTTGCTTGGCTCCCTCTACAAAAAATACTAAACGTAATGGAAGGCCAAGATTACAATCTTCTGCACTTTTTGGAGGTAATTTAACTGCATAAAGAGTTATTTGCATTCACATAAACAGGCAAGTGTCCAGAACTTTACAGAAGCAAAAGATAATAATTATTGTATAAAATAGTATTTTCCTGTGAAATACAAGAAATGTCTATGCTATTTTATAAAGAGTCAATTATTTGTAATTTGGAAAACAAGACAGCTCATATGGAGGGGTGTGTGTGTGCATAAAACAGAAGTATGAGATCATCTATATGGTCTCCTTAGATTTTCCTGGAACAGTACTTATTGGCAACTCCTGGATTCTACCTGTAATTACTTGTTATTTTCTCCACCCAGAGGGAAACTTACAATAGTAAATGCAATACATGACTTATTGTGTCATTCATAATTAGACATGGGCACGAACAGCATTACGAATGCAATAAAGCCCATGAACAGCCTGTTCGGCTGTTCGCGAACAGGCTGTTCCTAAGGACCCATTCCAAACAAACAGGTGGTCGTTGGAAGCCTCATTCCCTGCTGTTTGTAGCTGTTCGTCAAGCCAGACAGTCTGGCACCTGAAATCAATTCCCATGGTAACTCAGGCAGGGATTGTCTGAGTCAAATAGGAGTTTAAATGCCCGTTTCCATGCCACTGGCATTTAAACTCCTGAAACAGTTGCTCGTCAGGGGCTTCCCCTACGAGCAGCTGAGTGCCGGCTGCCCCTCTCCTTGTGCGAGAGGGTTTGGGAGAATCTTCTCGCCCCCCTTAGCACCGGGAGAGCCAGCACCATGTGGCTTCTTCTGCCCGATGCAAGAGGGACAGGGAGACTCTCCCTGCCCCGCTTGCACGGGGCAGAAGCAGCCCCGGGGTGCCGGCTCTGCCGGGTGCGAGCGGGACAGGGAGAATCTCTCTGCCCCGCTCGCACGGGGCAGAAGCACCCTTGGGGCGCTGGCTCTGCCGGGTGCAAGCGGGACAGGGAGAATCTCCCTGTCCCGCTCGCATGGGGCAGAAGCAGCCCCAGGGCGCCGGCTCTGTCAGGTGCGAGTGGGATGGGGAGAATCTTCCCTTCCCTCTTAGCACTAGCAGAGCACCGGCTCTGCCGAGTGTGAGTGGGATAGGGAGAATCTCCCCGCCCTGCTCGCATGGGGCAGAAGCAGCCCTGGGGCGCCAGCTCTGCCAGGTGCGAGCGGGACAGGGAGAATCTCCCCGTCCCACTCGCATGGGGCAGAAGCATCCCCAGGGCACTGGCTCTGCTGGGTGCGAGCGGGACAGGGACAATCTCCCTGCACCACTTGCACAGGGCAGAAGCTGCCCCGGGGCACCAGCTCTGCCGAGTGAGAGTGGGAAGGGGAGAATCTCCCCGCACCGCTTGCACCGGGCAAAAGAAGCCTGGCAGCGCTGGGGTGGGGCAGGGAGTGGGGGCTGGGGGTGTTTAAAGGGCCCTGCTGCTTGCAAGTGGCAGAACAGGGCCCTTTAAACTATCAGCTGTCAGGCAGCAGGGGGGAATCCCCCCCTGCCACCTGCCAGCTGATAGTTTAAAGGGATCTTTAAAGGTCCAGGTAAGTGGATTAGAGGGGAGGGGGCTAAGTGGGGGGGTTGGGGGGCTGCAGGCCCCCACGAACAATGAACAACAAATATGTTCGTGACAGCATCATGTTCGTTGTTTGTTGTTCATGGACAGCAACGGATCACAAACAACGTGTTCGGGTTTTTTCACATTTGTGCTCATGTTTATTCATAATGTTTAACACTTCAGAAATCAGACATTTTTCCTCATGGGTCTCCCTTTTTTGAATAGATAATTCCATGTTAACTCAGTTTTGTTCCCAATTCAGTTTTAAGTACCATCAGTTTTCTTCATCCTAAATTTAAACTCATTTTCCCAAATATGCTGGAAAGGGAAGCCACCTTAGGCCACCAGAACACTCCAACCCACTAGAATTAAGTCTGATATTCTTCTGTCTAGAATTTTGATAGGTTTATTGGACTTAAAAGCATTTTAATTGGTTGACTGAAGTATGGAAAGTTAGTTATGATTGCCCACAAAATTCCAGAGATGAAAACTAGCTTACTGCATTGAAAACTCATCCTTCCTCATTTTAGAAGACATAAAGTTCTAATTTCTAAGTTACATCAAGAAATAAAGGAATAAGACATATCAAGGGCTTCACTAAGGCAACATTATAAAAGTTGGCATTTTGAAGGCAGGCAACATGGTGCAGATGGTTTATAATTTAAGAGCCAATATAAAATAGAGCCCCAAAGTCTAGTTTGTAAGTGTATTTCAGAAGGAATGAAGCATCAATGAAGCTGCACCAATACTTGAAAAAATACCTTTTGTTCTTTGGTTTGTTTGTGCACCAATAAACATTTTCTCTACAGCATCTAACAACAGTCAGTTTGCCCACAGAGAGAGGAGTCCTATGAGTTGAGGATGGGAGGACTGGAATCACCATAACCTTTATTAAAATATACAATAGTTACACAATTGTCCATTGTGGGAGAGTCTCTCTCTACTCTCTACTGATTTCTCTACTACCTTTATTGGCATAACAGGACATACATATGCACAGTCAGCAAGGAGACAACAACAGAGTCCATTCTACCACCTCAGGTTTCTCCCACCTCATTTCCCTGCACGTGTGAATCGAGTTATTACTACTGCTACTCACAGCCATTTGACAAACACAATTGTGCTTTATCTGGATTAGAATCAAATACAAATGAACACTGCACAACTGCAAGAACCCGTAGCTTCACATCTGCCAAACAGCCTATGTGGTATAAGAACATTAATTGCTTCTGATAGGAAGACTGGACAGTTAGTGCTGCTAATGCTATGCCACTTCCAGATATTTCCTCTCAGCAAGACTTCATGAGATTCCAGGGGAAATAGCCACAGAATCCCATAACTCTGTTTCATGAGATGGAATGACACTTTAAATTCAGAACTGCCTTCATTTTTGCTAGTAGTCTGAATAATCACTGAGAGCGCAATGATGAATACAAATAAAAGAGGGGGGAGTCCATCTACAAATATGTTGAAAAATTAGCCCCCAAAGTATTAGGAATTGCAGGACTTTTCATGCAGTCTCACTCACCATAGGTCTATTTATTTCCTTAATTTACAGTCTGCCTTTCTCCCTGAGATTCACAGCAGATTACAAAAAAACCCAAAACATTTTATTTATTTATTTTATTCCAAAAACAGCTTACATTATTCTCCTCTCCTCTATTTTCCCCTGTATGTTAGCTCTGTTAGGTAGGTTAGGCTGAGAGTGTGTGACAGGCCCAAGGTCAACCAAGCCTTGGGCTTCCATGGCACAACAGCAGGATTTGAGTCCAATGGCACCTTAGAGATCAACAGGATTTTCAGGGCATAAGCTTTTGAGAATCAGAGCTCCCTTCTTTAGATATAAGGGTATAAGCTTTCGAGCTCTGACTCTCAACAGCTTATGCCCTGAAAATCCTGTTGATCTCTAAGGTGCTACTAGAGTTGCCAGTCTCCCGCTGGTGGTGGGGGATCAGCCGCTCCCACCCTCCACCCCCGCCCCTGGTTACCTGGCTAGCAAGGGAGACATGCCTCCAGGGTGCACTCCTGTGTGCCACAGCAGCCAGATTCTGGCCCAAATCAGGCCACTGTGCAGCACAGCAGTGCTCCTGTGCTTCACAGCAGCCAGATTCAGGCTGATTTAGACCAGATTTGAGCCCGAATCCAGCTGCTGTGGTGCACAGGAGCACTTCAAAGACCCTCGTGCAGCCCAGCAGCGCTCCCACACGCTGCAGCAGCACAATTCAGACCCAATTCAGCCTGAATCAGGACACTGTGGAGTGCAGTAGCACTCCCGTGCTCCGCAACAGCCCAGTTTGGGCCGAATCAGGCCGAATTTGACCCCCTGCCAAGTACGGGAGCGCTCCCAGGGCAGCACGCAGCCTGCACGATGATGTCACTTCCTGGAAATAACATCATTGTGCAGGCCAGAAGCGCACGCATGAGGAGAGCTCAAAAGGTAAGTCCCAGGCCTCCCACCTCCCGCCCAGGAAGTACGGGGACCTGGCAACCCTAAGTGCCACTGAACTCAAGTCCTGCTGTTCTACAGCAGACCAACATGGCTCCTTACTTAAAACTATCTTCATGACAGAGCAGGGAACTGAACCTGGGTCACCCATATCCTAGTCTGCCACTCTAACCACTACACCACACTAGCTCTCAGCATAAAACATCCAATACACATTGCAGTAGCATTACAGAATAAGAAAATAAGCAAACAAAAAAAATTGCCTCAAGTATGACATACTATGATGCAGAAAGCTGATTACATAGGTAGGAGATAAAGCAGTAAAAGGTGATACATACAAAACACACTCAATATACTACAAGCCTATTCCCTTATAAAGGCAACCTGATTGTAGCTTGAGCATACTAGAATATTCAACATATTTTTGCTCTTATCTTCCATTACAAACAAGGCTCAGTAGAATGCCCTCATCCTCAATAGTAAAAGCAATACCGAAACATTTAGTTTTACACTAATAAGACTGAAAATTTTCTGGACTCATAGCAGATGCATACTATTTTTCCAACATGGAGATTAAACTCCAAGACTGAAAAGTCTCGGAATGCTGACCTGAACATCTTTTACCCTTAAATGCATGCTTCAGTAACTCAGGTATGCCTGTATTTTTTTAATAGCAATGTGTGCCTGTATTTTTTGATGGTAATGACCAAAGGAGTTTAGAAAAATGCAAATTCCCCCATCATTTCAGCATTCCTTGATATATCCTGCCACACAAGAGTCAGCAGTGGGACTGAGATGCATTTCTACTCTCTTTTTTTATGAGAGTCCATTACGGAGAAGTCATGTGGGCTATGTACACAGTTGTCATATATACCGCAAGGGGGCATTACCAGAGACCTGAAATAGGAAGCAATCACCCTATATATAGGGAACACCACAAGGCCGTCATGATGGGTTGCAAATTCTCCCTTATTTTTGATATTTTGGTTCAACCTCCCATACAAATAACAACAACAACAACAACACTGAATTTATATACCTTCCTTCAAGACAACTTTACACCCACTCGGAGCGGTTTACAAAGTATTTTATTATTATCCCCACAACAATCACCCTGTGAGGTAGGTGAGGCTGAGAAAGCTCCAGAGAGATGTGACTGACCCAAGGTCATCCAGCTGGCTTCAAGTGGAGGAGTGGGGAATCAAACCCGGTTCTCTAGATAAGAGTCCTGCCGCTCTTAACCACTACACCAAACTGGGTCTCAACTGATGTAATTAGAACTGATAAAAATCTGGTCGAGTCAAGTAATAGCATATATACAAATAATTATAATCTGAACTCATTTGGACAAAAGCAGCAATATAAATATATCATATTTAGGCAAAAACTAAATATAGCAGACAACAGTAAGAGAAAACACATCTTCACTTCAACTGCTGTTCTAGTCTACCATCAATTCTTTAACTGATAAATTGCTGTTGCAGTCAGTATTTTTAAATGTAAATAACCTACTACATCATGTATTGATTTTATTTCAGATGCAATTTTTCAAATGTTTCAGGAACAGTAAGTCTGTAATGTGCGTCATTCTCTTTAGAACTGAAGAGATTTAGAGATGAATGAGAGAGAGGAAAAAAACAAAAGCTTGTAGGATTTTGTCTTCAAGAATATGGTAAAATATCCTAATGTAAAACTAGTAATACGGAAGGATCTGAGGTTGAACACTGATAAAAAAAACTTCAGACACACTGGTTTTAACAGTAATATCATTGCAACAGTAATCTGATGTGGAGTAGAAGAATGAAAATTGTTATTACCAAATTACTATAGGAAAGATGAACTAGTTCTTATGGGAGAAAACAACAGACTCCCAACCTTTTTTCCCTTGCAACACTAATGAAGGGGTGGATAAAAGCATTTGAAATTGATGGTGGTATTTTAACCTTCTTTCCACTCACCGATTCACCCTTCAGATGCCCTTCCTCTTCCACAGTTATTTTAAATCATTGTTTGCCATCCAAGAAAACATGTCTCCAGGAAAGAAAGCTCTGAGCGAGCATTTTCAGGGGAGAATCTGAAGATACTGTAGTGGTTCTCTCACCAAGTCTCTGTCACAAGTGTACCCCACTCCCACCCTCTAGCCACATTCCCCATATTTAGCAATTGTATTTTGGGAACACATCTTTTCTGAGATAACATGTAATTCACCCCATAGTTTATCAACCAGGTTCTTTTGTTTTGATGGGCTAGCCTGTACATTACAGGCAAATGGTTCTTATTCATACAAATAGCTCGACATCCTCTTCACAAATACACACCCACTGAAAGGTGAAGTAGCCCATCCTGTGAGTCCCTCAAAGCAGGACCAGAGGTAAGGCCTGCCTTAGGCCCGCTGGCTGAAGGACAGGGCAGAGCCAGAACCATGCACTCTGGTTTATTTGCTGGCATATATCATAGGCCTAACAGAAGATTGGCAGTACTACGCACAAGCCTATCAATGTCAATAGAAGCAAACAGACATCACAGGGGAGTAATGCTGTGACCCCATCTCCAACAGCCTGAAAAACCACATACAGCTGATTAGAAACTGTAAATTGACTTATCTAGAGGAAGTTTTCCTGCAGCAATAGATATGTACAGAACAAGCATATAGAATATCAGTTGTGAATGAGAAACCGCACAATGAGTGTGCAAGAAGGATCCAGAAGTCACATGCCCAAATCCAAAGTTTTATTCGTTGAAGCAGCCTGACTTGGATGTGTAGAGTACATTTTTGCACATGAATGGGAAAAAAAGCTCACTCATGTCCTGAAGTAACACACAGTGCAGGCTGTATTTAATCTTTTTTCCCCCTTCAGCTCAAAATTCTGCAACAAAATAAGGAACCCAATGAAGTATCCCTAATTCCTCAGCTTGCAGGTGATGAACCTAATCAAACCTCCATGGGATTTAGTCAGGGCCACCTCAGGTGTTACAGAAGTCAAAGTGGGGGGAGAAGTATGTATAAACAAGGCTTATCTTAAAACGACAGCACCAGCACATTTGTTACTATGACTGTAAGGATTCTACATCACTGTACACAAAGCACGACAGAAACTGGGTGAATTTTTACCAGTTGAATGCCCCGTTGACTAAGACAAACATCACGCTAAAAATAATTGCCACGTCATTCCATCAGTGCAGTTGCAGTTAACAGATTTCACTGTGCCTGAAGAGCTAAATAAATTAAACTGAACAGGAAGTAGAAAAGGAAAAATACGACAAGGGATTATTTATTACTCACTATAGAAGAAACACCCGTTTAACTGTCAGTATTTCAGCACATTCAGAACACAAACACTGCTTATCCTAATGAAACCACTGAGTTGTTTTGTTTGTTTATAACTGGCAAGCAGAGCCATTAGGAGCCAGCTGATTCAATTCTAACTACATTTGTGCTGGGAGGAGTCCATTAACTACAATGGAGTCCCAACAGGACAGTATATTCTGGATCACCCCTAAAATAACATTTTCCAGGAAGTACTGCTTTTAAAAAGTGGTTATAAAACAACCAGGAAAGACACAAGTTCTGTGTTTATATACAGATGTGACAGCCACAAGGACGCAGCCACCATTTAAAAATGCCATGAGGGCCTGATCAGGGCACAATGTGGCACTCTTGTTCTCTCCTCATGCATTTTAACTGCCAAACAGCCACATTTGGGGGTGGGGGTCCACCTCAGTCTCATGTACAGTTGCCAGCTCCAGAATGGGAAATTTCTGGAGATTGGGTGTGTGTGTGTGTGTGTGGAGCCTGCAGTTTGGGGGAGGAAGGATCTCAACAGGATATAAATGCCATAGAATCCACCCTCCAAAGCAGCCATTTTCTCCAGGGGAACTGATCTCTATGGCCTGGAGATCAGATGTAATTCCAGGAGATCTCCAGTCACTACCTGGAGGCTGGCAACCCTACATTTTAAAATGACTGTAAAATGGCAGCAGTGTTCTCAAGAGAGCAAGGAGAGGAGAAATAGTTTTGTAGTATAATAGGCTGTTATATATTGTTTTTATTGTTTTATCTTGCTTATATTATTTTTATCCATTGTTTATTGTCTTTGTTGTTTAATGTTTTTCTTTACTTTCAAATAAAAATTTAAAATAAAAAAGATATCAAGAAGAAGTGTCACATTTAGGACAGATGTAAGACATTTCCATTGTACAACTATCTGGGCATGAGGTAGTAATAAGAGACACCTGCACAGGCTAGCCACATGCAGCAGACTGAAGCTTTTGAGATATGTGGCACAAAAGCAAGAATGTAATCACTGAGGCAGCATGGCAAAAGCTGAAACCTGCATATTAACAAGCTCAGTTGTGAGCCGGGGATCTGAAATCAGAATCATAGGGTTGGAAGGGACCTCTAGGGTCATCTAGCACAACCCCCCCCCCTGCACAATGCAGGACATTCACAAATACCTCCCCCACAACAAACACACAGTGACCCTTACTCCATGCCCAGAAGATGGCAAAACATCATCAAGATCCCTAGCCCAATTGGCCTGGGGAAAACTGCTACCTGATCCCAAGGTGGCAATCAGCCTTACCCTGGGCATGTAAGAAGGAGCCACAAGACCTAAACACTGGTATAACTCTTCCTGCCATCCCTCTCATGATCTGCATAGGTTCACAGAATAAGCATTGCTGTCAGATGACCATCTAGCCTCTGCTTAAAAACCTCCAAAGAAGGAGAGCCCACCACCTCCCGAGGAAGCCTGTTCCACTGAGTGACCTCTTTAACTGTCAGGAAGTTCTTCCTAATGTTTAGCTGAAAACTCTTCTGATTTAATTTCAACCCTTTGGTTCTGGTCCGACCTTCTGGGGCAGCAGAAAACAACTCCATGCCATCCTCTATATGACAGCCCTTCTAGTACATATCACCTCTCAACATGAGATCGCATGAGAGACTACAGCATGCCCAATGACAGTTTTAATAAGGTTTAAGGGAAGTCAGGAATATCAGTTTTCCCTGTTATTTGACAGTTTGTATTGCACTAGATTGCTATGATCATTCTTTCTTATCAGGCATTAACATCTTATACTAATAGTCAAGTGGCCTTGATCGGTCAATATGTAGACCTGTGGATCAGGGCCACTTGGGGGAAAAAAAGATGTTTGTGCAACCTTGGGGCACTCCCCAGGGTTGCAGAAAAATCTGAAACCCTTAAAAATACACTAGGGAGGGTATTTAAAAACTCTAAAACAAAAGCATTTTCTGTGCAGGTGCAGAAAAGGGCCTTACCTCTTCTTCCTGCAGTGGCGGTGAAGTCCCAGAGGAAGCAGTAGAGGAACAAACAGCAGAAGGGGAAGATGGCTCCCTGGAAACTCCCCCCCCCCATTTCTCACAGACACCCCCAACACAGGAAGCCATTTTACATGTGACTGTGGGACTTTAAAAAAATGCTGCAAGGACCTAATCCAAGAGAGGCGAGGCAGTTACAGACAAGGAGAGGCAAGAGGACTCTCCCCCTTTGCCCCCTGCTTCCCAAAGACCATTCTCTATTGCCCTCACCAAACACCCTTCTCCTTTGCCCCCCTCCCTTCCCCAACCCCCTTTCCTTTTGCTCTCCCCCAAGATCCTTTCCTTTGGAGAGGGGTGGCAAAGGGGAAGCCTCTCTGCAAGGGAGGGGGGCTGAATGCCTAGCATGACTTCCTGGAAGTCCTGTTTGTACAATATCTAATTCAAATATTCCAGAGTTATTTTTTTATTTTTCTATACTTATTGCTCATCACCATCTGCTATGCCCATATATGGACTCCCAATATTTGTTTAAACAGCCTGCTCCTGGACTATTTAAATGACTTTTTAAAAATTGTATTGTCGAAGGCTTTCACGGCCGGAGAACGATGGTTGTTGGGGGTTTTCCGGGCTGTATTGCCGTGGTCTTGGCATTGTAGTTCCTGACGTTTCGCCAGCAGCTGTGGCTGGCATCTTCAGAGGTGTAGCACCAAAAGACAGAGATCTCTCAGAGATCTCTGTCTTTTGGTGCTACACCTCTGAAGATGCCAGCCACAGCTGCTGGCGAAACGTCAGGAACTACAATGCCAAGACCACGGCAATACAGCCCGGAAAACCCCCAACAACCATTTTTAAAAATTATTATTGATTTTATGGTTTTGTGACTTTTAATGTATTTTTTTTAATGTTGTTAGCTGCCCTGAGCCCATCTGTGGGAAGGGTGGAGTATAAATCTAATTAATTAAGGTTTGTGCTCTAGAAGTGATGCAATCTATGGGTGTATAAGCTTCCAGGAACAAGATGAGAAATGGGACAAATGCTGCTAGAAACCAATACATTTTGGGAATGAGTTTAAGGTAACGGAATCATATGGCACTGGAAATACAGGCAAGATGGCTTCAGAAACACATTGGTTCTACAGAATGAACACATTGGTTCTACAGAAGTTACTTCAGAAACTTACCTCATCTGGGGCCGAGAAGGGACTTTCCACCTAGCCAGAGGGGACCCATGACCATTTTTCCTGCCCTCTTCCTGAGTTGCCTTGGTTACTTAAAGGAGAGTGCTGGTTCAATATTATACAAGCTCTGTTCACACATCACAGTGAATGCATATCATATATTTGTTTGTAAGACGGAACCAACGCACATGCACTTTACAAATGAAACCAAATCTAGAATGTAGATAAATATGGGGTTTGAATAGCACACTGAGCTGTACATGTGTTGAACATGAGAATTACTCAAGATGTATAAAGAAAAAACAAGCGTACACGATACATGGCTTCACTGTAATTTGCTAACAGTGCTCAAGACACCTTTGACAACGTACATCTTTTTTTACCCAACATGGAAAGCAAACTGATCTGATAAATCGTATGGAAGGAAGGAAGATCCTACCTCAGAGTAGAATTTTATTTACATCATTTATAACACCACTTTTCTCTCTAGTGGAGATTCAAGGCAGATGTCAACCACAGACTTTCCTGTTTAATTTTCTGCATTTTTAAATGAGAAATCACTTTTCATCTCTCATAAATAATAAGACCAATCATACGCCTAGTTCTCACTGAGGTGGTAAATTTTGTCTGTGATGAAACTCTTCAGGCAGCAGCTAGAGGCTTATAAGGTTTTTAAATAGTCTTTTTTTAAAAAATGGATGTTCCAACTAGCAAAAAGAAAACTAGCATATAAAAATAAAGGCTTTTGGCTTATATTTTCTGTGATATCTAATTTTCTGAGTGCAGGGGTTGTGAGGACCACCTGCAGTCCAAAGAAGGAGAGTCCAGACATACATTTACCACCTCAGTAAGATATAGTCCTCCTGATCTCTGCAGTTTGTGATCATATCCTGTGCCAGGCTTACAGCAGCCTAGCACCAACTCATTGTGCTGTGTTATGCTTGTATTGCTTCCAAATAACATAATCTGAAATCAGACTGGACACTCCTTTAACAGAATGATATGCAATTGAGACCCATGGATTTCAAATAATTGAAAATGGAAGAACTATTTTATGTTTCTATTTCCACATGCTTACCTGGAAGAACATTTAGGCCAGAATTCCATATTAATATTACCATCAACAAGGGTCCAAGGTCAAGTTAACCTATTCATTCTTTCATAACCTTGTTCGATCTAGATAAGCAACCCCCTAAAACATTGTATTAGCACTAGCCCTATCCTGTAGCTATTACACATTCTCTGTTCTACACATCGTTTTAGAAAGCTGGAAGACACAACAGAGAAGACAAGAGCACCAGATATGGTGGAGAGGTGGTATATAAGTTGAATCAATGAATTAATGAATGAATAGCAATTCAAAAGAAGGGAGGCAGTAGATCCTAGTGGGTTTGTCATTGGTAGAAAGAAAAGCTGAGAAAGTGCAGGAAGGAGCTGATGCAAAAGCCAGCTGATGCAAGCCAAGTATTTTTAAGACCTCCAACTCCCCTTCTCCATCTCCCAAAAGCTGAAGGGCCCCTGAAGAAATTATCCATCTCTCTTATATGGTCACTGTCATGAGCGATGTAAAGCTTCTAGAAATTTTAAAGCCATTACAAAAATAATTACTTTAAGTATAAATGCCTTTGTTTTCTACAACGAAAATTGCAATTACACCCAATACTAGAGAGCAAGAGCTGCAAACTCCTGCACCCCATGCTGCTTTAATACACATACCTTAGTGTTTGCTATCAGAAAGATAGGAAAACTAAAAGGCTGAAAATATAACACAGATATTTTGTGATAAATAAAATAAAGTGCATTGTCCAATTAGAAAGAGTCCCAATACAATTACAATAGAATTATGAACGCTTCTCTACACTGGCCCCCAACCTGAGGAGATCAGGAAGGCTCCCACGCTCCTGGCATTTTACACACTATATAAAACTGAACTGTTAGGAGGTTGTTTTTATGAGGGAAAAGGGCTACAACATAACAGACTGGTCCAGGAAAATGCACAGTGTTTCAAAGACTATTGCCTTGGATCTCAGTGAAAAATGCAAACTATAAACAAACAAACAAAAAGATGCAATAGGAGAACCTCAGTATTCAGAGGCAAAAGACCTCTGATTACAAGATACAGGGAACAAACTGCAGCAGACTGCATGTTTTGCTTGTCAATTTTCCAGGGTCATCGGTGTGGTTATTGTTGGAGACAAAAGTGCTGGCTAGCTGGAGAATTGTTCTGACCTAGTGGTGGGACTGGTGCATTTGCAGGCCCTCATTTTGTGCCTCGAATGTGACATCTGCATTGTTTAACATGTCATGTTTAATACTTAGGCTCTGCTCAGATGACAGCTCCATCTCACATTTTTGCAGTTTAATCGAGTCCAATTCATTGCACACGAGATGTATCATCATATTGGTTACAAAGATTTACTTTGTGTAATCTGCTTTTGAGTTTCAGTGAGAAAGGCAGACTATAAATAATGTAAATTAAATTTTAAAAACATTCCGAACACTGAGTTCTTCAGTTATCATGCACATTCTAGCTGTGAACAGAATTGGTCACTTTAAGCAACAAACATACCCTTAAACATTTATCTACTACAGGTTATACAGAAATCATCACTAATGTTGCAGATTATGTTACCTGAAAATCTTCATACTATACGCATTGAATAGAACCTTATCTTTAACATTTCATTCACTGAAGCCATACACTAAAAGCCACTGAAGCTCTATTATTTGCACATATTCAGGCTTAGTGCAATAGAGGTTAAATTCCTCCTTAACGCCAGCCACACACCAGGAGTCATGAAGCTAGCAGTGGCTATTCAAACATTACCATCACCACCTCCATGTGAGCATGTCCAAAAAGCTCTGCCCTGGCACAGGACTCCCTGCACAAGCAGTAACATTTTAAAAGCTTCTTTCTACAGACGATCCCTCCAACGCATGTGGCATCTGCATCCCGGCACCCGCTACGGTTTGGTCACCGCATATGCGCAGGTGCGCACATGAAGACATCTTGACTGCAGAAAGACCCTTGGATTGGAACCCTGAAAAGGCTGAGGAAAGAATGGCTATTGATATGTGTCAATTGCACAGGGCAGTCTGATGCTTTAAAGAGAGTTCTTTGGGGCAAAGAGGCTTGTCAGAGTTGACTAGATACTCCCTGGAAAAGAAATCTTGAGTAAACTGCTCTACAAGATCAATATAAATCTGCTTCTGAGAATGTAGTCTAGGGGAAAAGTGGACAATTTTTATGTATTAATGTACCAACAGGGAAAAGACAATACCAGCTGGAGACTCCTATCTCATGTTCCCACGCTCACTGCTGCTATACCTCTTTTGCTCAAACAGGTCACAATCTCTAGTAATGCAGGAGTACATGTAACTACGAAAGGGCAGATCAGCTGCTCTATTCTCTTGTAGTAACACATACATATACTCAGACCAGACAGTTTGCACTTATGATGAAGTGATCATCAGACAATTTTGATCACAGGACTATAAAATGCTTAGATTCTGGCCAATCAAAGAGCCTTGTTTATGATGCCAAACTTTTTACTGCTATGGTACATCATATTCCCCTCTCCCATGGCCTGCTTTGCTCTCTCTTTTCCCAGCATTCTCATCATTGTTCCAGTAAAAAGCTCTATTGCCTGTTGTCTGTCACACCTACAAGACAATACCACCATTCCACCTTCACCACAGACTATCTGAACTTTCTCTCTAGATTTTCCATTTCTCGGCCCTTAAAAAAGTGTAAGAGGTGATTGCTGGATACTCAGCATTACCAACCTTGTAACAGTGACAGAGAACCAGTAAAGGGGAAGCAAAATGGCCGCCATGCAAGATGCAAATGGTTGAAAAACCTTGTTAGGGAGGAATGTATCACAATACATGATGGAAGAGGGTGAAGAACTGAAATGAATAATTATTTGTGTGACTTCAAGATTCTATTGTATATAGTATTTAAAACACAGCAAAAAACCTAGTCTGCTCCTATTTTGCATAGCTTTTTTTCTAATTACACAAACAGTTGATAAAAATTCTGTAGAACTCATGAAACAGGAAAATATCCTTTGTATATCTTTAAAAAATTGAGAGCAATTCTGTCATTTTTCCGTTTAAATACCATTCTTGTTCTTGCATGTTTGTTATCAAGCTGAATCTAATGGTGGCAATTGTCTCCATTTAAGCAGAATGGCCTGCAAAGCTGAGCAAAGATTTAGGCTTATCTGTTTATATTTCCTGCCTTTGAGAGCCAGAACTTAAAATTTAAGGAACCATGAACAGCCTCCAATCTCAAATCTAGAAAGTTACACTCTCCAAAAAAAAATCACTGACACAAACTGGTTTCTACTACAGAATCAGACTAGTAAAATAGAAAGAAACCTGCCATTTTCACTTGAAGCATCATAAATGGGGGAGGGAATGACAGAATTAGAAGGGAGTTTTGAATAGGCTTGATTTGCTAAAATAAATAAAAGTTGCAGCTGTTGTTTCAATTTGTTTGGACAAGGAGGAGGCTTTCTATTGGCAAGTATAGGTTGGCTATAATAGACATTGTTGGGTTTTTATTACATTTATTACAGTAAATAAGTAACTAGGAGCCAAATGTTTTTTTAAAAAATGCGTAGGAGAAACATGGTGGACACCTTGGGACTTCTCTTTACATGAATGAGCCAAGCAATAGACTAACGGCTACTTAGAAATGCATTTCTAAAGCCTCTTTCATATGTATATTGCCATACTAACAATGCAACCATTGTGGTCCTGTTTTGTCAGAGGCTTAGTTGGGGTGGGGGTTGTTATTCATTTGAAATGTGAATTGTTGAAACAATAATGGGCGATGGCTCCCTTAGATTTCATCACAATGACGCACATGATTATGGTTTAGACAGGGGCAGTTTGAGTTCCATGCAGCACAAAGAAAGTGGGGAGTATTTTATAAAGAGAAGAAGCAACTTCTTGAAGTTTTATATGACCCCTGCACCCTACGTAGCTATGACAACTTCTTGAATTGATAGCAATAGTGATGGGCAGCAGATCAAGAAATGGTCAACACTCCAGAACTGGAGTAAAAAGCATTCCGTATGGTCTGCTTAGTATGAGGGGCCTAAAAAAGAAATGTATTTATTTTTTAGAAAAGGCTAGAGACAGAATCAGCCAATGATAAATATGTCTAACGGGGAAATAAAGAATGCATCTAACTCTGTACCACTGAAATCAATGGAGTATAAACATACTTACATTTGATCGGATTGTGCCCTCTTACTTAGCAAGCACATTAACAACCATCCTACTGCTACATCTATTGCTATAGTAAGTAATACAAAAGCAAGAACATAGTCACTCATTCCCATTATCACCATTATCACCACCATAAACCTTTTACTTCATTAAGTGGTTTCCCATATCAGTTATCTTCAACTCTGTATACAGTTAAACACAAAGCATCAACTCAACTCTTTGTTCCTAGCTTCTAATACTCTCACAAATTATAGCCAGCCATTTAAAGTTGTTTTTAAATTCCATTAACTCTTTTGCTTGCAACTGATTCATTAGCTGTTTAAAACAAATAATCTGTATCTCAATACAGGTTGTACTTCCTAATATTTAATTAAGATAACACTTTCCCTGAACTGATTATCACTGACAAAAATATTTACTTTTTGAAGACGGGTTAAATACACTTTACTCAATTCAAAAAGTATATTAATTTATTGTAATATAGGCATACCATCAGCACCTAACAACTTTTCACAGGGGGGCCAAGTTCACTGAGGATAGTCCAATTTTCAAGTGCAGTTAATCAGAAAGGAATGTGACCAGTTCTACTTCTAAGCAGCACAGTTCATTGTTGGTCACCCTAAATTTCTAGTCAAATACAACTCAGTTTCCTTTTTATATACAATACTATTTCATATATTTTGCCTCCAGGCTACATACCATGGAAAAGTGGACCTCTTGAACTCCAAACATTTGTATACCAGTGGAAACAGAACTCTGAAAGGGAAAATGTTGTTTATTCGAAAGAGAGGTCTTTGCAGGAGTTCAACACTGATGTTGCGGGTTTGGCTTGTGTGAGTGTGTTTTAAGTTAACACTGTGGAGCCTTAACACTCATTGTGCAACCCACTGGTTCCCAAAGCTCTTTACTAAGGAGACCCTGCAGTGGAATTTCATCTTTGTCCCAGATCCACTTAACCTAGGAGTGAACTCTCTCCTCCCCCTTTATATCTTTGTGCTGCAGTGCACTCAGGGCACTACGCTACTACCAGGCTAGTGATCCATAAATACAGCTCTCATGACCCATTGGAAGGACCTGGGTGCCTATCTCAGAGCCACTGGTTTAATCTCTTACATATTTCTATTCAGCAAGTTGTAAAAGAACTTCTATACTACGGCAATTTTGGAATTCTATACTGCTTGGGAGCCTCAATGAAGGATTTGTTTTCCCAAGCATCAGGTTCAGATACTGAAAGGAGTACATTCCGGATCTTAAAATACTAACCACTCTTCTCACAGTGTTCTGTGGATTAAAATGCCACATGGCACTCAAAATTTTACCCATGCCTCAATAACAGAGATACAGATCTTATCTAGAACTGCAATCAAGTGGGGAAAACAATACATACCCGTTAAACTATAGGGATGTGAATGACAAGCTGCTTAAAAACAAGTATGTGCAATTTTCATACTTCCTTAAATATTATTCATGTTATATTGTTTAAACTCCAAAAAAAGTCAAGAACACATGCACCACTAAAATTTACTATTACCCTCCAAGCAATCTTCTCTTATCATTCTGTTTGGAGAGTAAAAGTAAAATCAAAAACACTCAGTATGATTTTTAAGAACGTTTCTATTGAAAAAAACACTTATTGCAGTTTATAATCTTATTGCATTTCAGAAATCTATCCTACTGCGTTGCCACTGCAATTTCAAAAAACTCAAGCCGTCCAGATTAAGATTTTATTTTTTTGATGCATGTACAACGTCAAAGACCAAACTCTGACTTGCTTGTCTGAGCCACATAAACTGATGTGCTTTTCAGGCTCCCCCCCCCTTCTTATGCAATCTGAGCCTTGTACATTGCTGAGGTCTGTTTTGTATAGATCAATCCTCTGGGTTTACTAATGAGTGTCAGGAAGCTAGACGTGAAGCATTTTAGTATACTTTAATTTTATGATTGCATGAAGATGGACTCATTTCCTTCCCTAAGGACACACAAAACAGACAGAAGTGCTCAGATTATGTACAGTACAGCCAGCAATTCCCAATTTCATTCTACCATGTTGACATGCCCTGCTTCTGTATTTAAAAGCTCCATCGGGCTCTCAAAAAGTTTCTTTTTACATTCACAAGTTCCCTAATACACAAATGAAATTTCACTGTGCCTGTGCCAGACAAGAAATAATTGACCATAATTCACAGGGATTAGGCCTCCTGATTTGCCTGGATTTAAAGTGCTCAGAAAAGAGACGGGTTATTTGCATTACATAAGTACTGCATCAGAAGTTAATGGTGGCAAAGATACTGAAGCAAGCAACTGCTAACATCTTCAGGAGCTGGATTTAATGCTGGAAATTCTGAAGGGTGAATGTTACAACTGAATGGCATAGCCAGCTGAGCTTGTATCATTCTTATATTGCTCTTGATATACCAGGATTTTAGATACTTGAATGTGCAATATATGGAAACTACAGAAACATACACAAGTACAAATTCAACCAGTTTAAAAAGTTACACAAGGGGATAACCTTTTCAAATCATGTATTTTTTTTTTACCCATAAGGTTTGTGTGACTAAAGACATTACACAGAACCAGGGTTGCAAAAATTCAGCCATCCAAACACCGCTGGCAATTCACAAGTTGCATGTGTATGCGCAGCTCCAGATGGTTAGGTTACTATGTGGATTTCAGGCCTGGAAAGGGCAACCCAGGTGAGAGAGACATTCAGTGGCCTGAAACCCACATAGTAACCTAACCATCTGGAGAACTTTACACAGTCAGCACAGTTTGGTGTAGCAATTAAGAGCGCAGGGCTCTAATCTGGAATCGGGTTGGATTCCCCACTCCCCCACTTGAAGCCAGCTGGGTGACCTTGGGTAAATCACAGCTTCTAGGAGCTCTCTCAGCTCCACTCACTCACAGGGTGTTTTGTTGTCTGGCAGGTTGTCAATGGACTGTAACCTACCAGACAACACCATCCTAATAACTATAAATGTTGAGGATCTGTACGTCAACATCGCACACGCGGATGGACTGCGAGCCATCAGGAATATTATCCCAGACAAAACCACAGCACACCTCGCTGCTGAACTTTGCCACTTCATGCTTACTCACAATTACTTCAAATTTGGTAACAACCTATATCTATAGGTTAATGGCACAGCCATGGGCACATGCGCACACACTTCACACAGAGGCGTTCCCAAGAGCAAACAGGGTAACTATCAAAAACAACCCTTGGGGAAAAAATTTAACATACAATCAATACAAATTTACATCAAATTTCTCATGTATTACAGTGCTCAGTGCCATATATATAATATGTAAATGATGTACCATAAATAGATCCAATTACAAACATATCAATACATAGACAAAAACCTATACATCCATCAATTTCAAAGATGGATTATAAGCTTCGACCGTGTCCCTGTAAGACAGTCTCTCAGTGTAAAACAAAAAGTCTTATAGTATGCGTGTATTCTCTTTAAACACCAGAGACTCCCACGTTGATGACTGGTCTGTGAGTGTGTTGCTATGATGGAAAGTCTGAATTCTTAACAGGTGAGAAGCTGGACGGAAGAGGTCCAAAGGCCCTACAAGCTGCCAGCTAGATCACAAGGACCGTCCCGGATGTGCACTAAATTCTTTGCACGTGAGAATTATTTCAAATTGATTGTGAAATTATCTTGTAGGCATGGAAGTGAGGCTGGCCCCTGAGGAAGTTTCCGTGGGATGAAACAAGCTGAATGATCCAGCCGGCAGCTTGCAGGGCCAGGGGGGCCCTTTGGGGCTCTTCTTTCTTCCTCTGAAGTCCACCTCAAAGAACAATTCAATAAGATAAGTTATAGTCGATTCAGAGCATGTCAGTATACTTACCTCTTTATTTAGGCATTGAGAGGAGCTGCCAAGACCCTTCGGACCTCCTCCCTCCAGCTTCTCGCCTGTTAAGAATTCAGAATTTCCATCATAGCAACATACTCACAGACCAGTCATCAACGTGGTAGTCTCTGGTATCTCTTACAGGGACACAGTCGAAGCTTATAATCTATCTTTGATGCGCACACGCACAGCACCACAGTATGCTAATATATACATGGCAGACTTTGAGCAACACTTCCTCAGCCCCCATCCACTAAAACCACTCCTGTACTTAAAGTTCTCGGATGACATCATCATTTGGACCCATGGGAAGGAAGCCCTTGAGAGATTTCATCAGGACTTCAACAACTTTCACCCTACTATCAACTTGAGCCTAGACCACTCTACACAGCAGGTACACTTCCTGGACACCACTGTACAACTACATCATGGACGGATAAATACCACCTTGTATTGTCGAAGGCTTTCACGGCCGGAGAACAATGGTTGTTGTGGGTTTTCCGGGCTGTATTGCCGTGGTCTTGGCATTGAGAAAGGTTAAAGAACAGAGTAGATGTGCTTTCTTGGTCCGAAGTGTTTCTAATCTCCGGGTCTGTTGGAATGTTTCCTCCCCGTAGAGGTGTTCAATGTATTGTCGAAGGCTTTCACGGCCGGAGAACGATGGTTGTTGTGGGTTTTCCGGGCTGTATTGCCGTGGTCTTGGCATTGCCAAGACCACGGCAATACAGCCCGGAAAACCCACAACAAACAAATACCACCTTATACCGGAAACCCACCGACCAATACTCATATCTACATGCTTCCAGCTACCACCCAAATCATATCACTCAGTCGACTGTCTACAGCCAAGCCTTACATTACAATCGTATCTGCTCCAATGCAGGGCCATATCATCCATAAGGCTGACTAGGCTGAAGCCTAGGGGACTTGCAGGGACTAGGGGCCCATCAATTTTTTTTGCTGAGGCACGCCCCCACATTCATTTGTTTGTTTGTTTGTGTTTGTTTGTTTCAAATTTCTATTCCACCCTTCCCCGCAAGCGGGCTCAGGGTGGATAACAACATATTAAAATACAATTAAAATTCGTCTACATAAATTACAATTAATTGATTGTCTTATATAACCTCTATTAATAAGATAATTAACTGTTTCTTTATTGAAGTGAAACAAATTGTCTCTTATATTAAAACAGTTATATATTTTTAATAAATAGTAAATATTTTATTCACTTCAAAATACTACAATATTGAACAAATATGCCCTCAAAATGTGCTTTCCTGAAGAGTTCTGCTTGTGCAATAAAATATATTAAAAATTCTTAATAGAATTCTTCAGTGGATGCTCAAAATGGATATAGGGCTATGTACTATGGCTTAATACCTACCATACCACGGTCTGGCTGTCAGTTGTAGTGGAGTGAAAGATTGAAGTCCCAGAGGGGGCCTGAAATACTTGAAAGCCTTGGGGCCCAGCCATGGGTTAATACAGCCCTGCTCCAATGCTCTTGGTTGGAAATCTGACTTAAGAGATTTACAACAAGCATTTTTGGGGCTACAGTACCTACCAAATGAGGTGAGGAAACAAATCAACAGGGCCAGACTAGTACCCAGAGACAGACTGCTCCAGGACAAACCAAAAGGAACTAACAACAGAATGCCACTGGTTATATCACCTATAGTTCCCAGCTCAAACCTATCCAACATATCATCAGTGATCTACAGCCCATCCTGGAAAACGATGCCTCTCTTTCACAAGCCCTGGGTGGAAGACCTCTCCTTGCCTACAGACAGCCCACCAACCTTAAACGACTTCTCACTAACAACCATGAACCACTTAACCGAGTCACCAACACAGGTTCCAGACCCTGCAACTGACCCAGATGCAAACTCTGCCCACATATCTACCCAGAAAAATACGATTACAGGACCCAATGGCGTCAACTACACAATCTCTGGTTCTTACAGCTGCTCATCCTCCAACGTGATATACGTCCTCATGTGCCAACAATGCCCATCTGCTCTGTACATAGAACAAACAAACAAACCTCTGCGCAAAAGAATAAATGGACACAATCTGACATTAAAAATGGCAACATCCAGAAACCAGTGGGAGAACACTTCAATCTACCAGTACATTCCATCAAGGACTTAAAGGTCACCATAGTTCAACATAAATATTTCAAAAACAAAATTCAATAGGAAGCAGCTGAATTGGAATTCATATGTAAATTTGACCAAGTCAGACTTGGATTGAATCAAGACTATAAATGGTTATCTCATTACCAGAAGTAACTGTCTTCAGACATGCCATTCAGATTCTGCTATGGAGGGGAGGGGTCACACCCAGCCTGAATTATGCACTCCACCTCTTTCATGACTTTTTGTAACTGATTTACATTTACATGACCCTCACTCCCTGCACCCTCTCCCCCCTTCCCTCATCACCTATATATCTTCTTACCCTCCATGCATCTGACAAAGAGAGGTGTAGTTCTTGAAAGTTTATGCTACAATAAAGTTGGTTAGTGTTAAAGGTGCTACTGGACTCTGTACTATTTTGCAACTACAGACTAACACGGCTAACTCCTCTGGATCCATTATTATTATTATTATTATTATTATTATTATTATTATTATTATTATTATTATTATTAGAGGGCCCTGATATTTAAAGAACGGTGATGCACTGCGCATGCTGTATTAATGATGTTTTTTAACATAATGCAACTGCTACCACTGTTTTTATCTTTTTATGTATATTACTGTGTTGTGCTCTGCTCAGAGGTCGCTTGTGTGGAAAGTGGACTAAAAAATTAATGAAATAAATAATAAAAAGGAATAAATAAATTTATGAGACCAGCTCCCTCACATGATTCTGGCAATTTCACCAGATCACTTCAAATCACAAAAATAAAGAGTGCTATGACAATGTAATATAACAGACACAGAACCACTGGGAGTTCCCACTTAGCACAAATGGCTTGGCTCACACGTCATTTAATTGCCTTACACACAGGAGTGTTGGACTCCTAATGTAAGCTTTTGGAGGGGAGTGTGTAACCTACCTATTAAAGTAACCCAGAAGAAAAAAAAATCAGAAGACCAACTCGTCCCTAAATTGCCTTTAATGTAGATTATTAAATCTCATGATAATTCCAGGACTCTAATCACATATACTTCCTGGAAAATTATACAAGCAATAATGAATATTTTACACTTCTGCAATGCCAAGAACTGTCCCAAAAGACAGTAAAATTAATATGTGAATTGTTTATTGTGCAATTAAGCTGCTCTAGCACCTAAAAATTGTCCACTGATGAATCAACAGCGCTAAATACAATTAAGTTCTAATGTATATCTTTCCATTCTTTCCTCCCACAATGATTTCTGCAACAGGATCAGGGATTTTAATCTTTCCTAGCCACTGTTTCCTATTGCCTCCCTAATTCCAAGGAAATGATGAAGACACACCTCGTCACATCCCTTACCATGATAATTTTCGTACAGGGTTCTTTTAAAATCTTTTCATGGTAGCATGGTGTAGAAGTTAGATGATAGGAGTAGTATCTGGAAGACTCGGGTATGAATTCCCACTCTGCCACAGAGGCTCACTGGGCCAGTCACTTAATTCTCAGCCTAATGAACTTCATAGGGCTGTTACAAGGAAAAATGGGAGAGAGAACAATATAAATCACTCTGGATCCTCATCGTGTACAAATGGAATAAATAAAAATAAAATACATTCTTTTAGGGGAAATTATGAAACAATGCAAGGCAGAAGGTAGCAGCACAAACTCCAAGGTTTTCAAAAAAGGATTGCAAAGACAGAGGCAATGGGATCGCCACCCAAACTACCAAATCCCAAACCCAGATTCTCTCTACTTCTCTACACAGGAGACAACAAAGTAAGAATAAATGTACATTAAACCATTATGCCAATAAAGACAGTACATTGCCACAACTTCTCATCTAATTATTCAAGCAATACCTGTTATGGACACTTTTTCACTGCAGTGTACATTGTACAAAAGAAAGTGCCAGGCAAAATCTTGTAGATTTAGTCCAAGTGTTGCATATTGGCTCAAACTTTAATGAGTTATTTTTCACATTTCACATGACCATTTTCAGAAAGTCAGCAATATGCACAGGAAGAGGAAAAGTCAGAGTGAATCAGAAAGAAGAACCAGATCACCATCATCACCACCCACTCAGAAAAGGGTCTCTTACACAATTAACTGATTTACAAGCATTTGGAGTTACAAGCCATTTTCTTTTATGTCTGGCTTCGATTTTTTTTTTAACAAGAAAGGAAGACAGAAGGATATCCAGCACAATCCTTCCATTTTTATTTGACAAAAGGAGAGTGCGCCTGTACTATCACAGAGCTTAGGTAACACACATGGTAAACTCTTTGGCTTTAGCATTCACACAACTCCTGATGCTTTCTGAATAGAGAACAAATCAGCACCTCACAAAAGCATGCACTCAAAAAACTAATTGAATCTGGAATGTGACTGAGAATTACCAGAAATGTTTTAGATCTAGAAAGGACAGCATTGTCACACACTGGAAATCAACGGAATGACTCACAAGGCACGCAACAAAAATAAAGCTTGGTCACAGTAATAATAGTGCCCAGCTATACTATGATTAAGTGGGGGAAGGATACAAGAACAAGAATTCATGCCATTTGGAGGCAGTAGTGGGGGTGGATATAACCTTTCAGTCTCCTCTCCATTGTGAACATTTTGCTTCATCTCCATTGTAACATCCCAGTGTGGAACAAGGGGAAACCATCTTGAAATGAGCAAGTCATTTTATGGAAAAAGCTTTCAGCTGTGACAAATAGACAAAGAAAAACAGGGCACAAATCTTATGTAAAAAACATTTGCATGGAGAGCCTCTTATTCTATCACTAGTGAAAAGCCTAAAGAATATTTTAAGTAGGAAAGAAAGGCCAAAACCTTGAGCCCTCCTCTTTATCTACCTGTCTGCACTAGGGTTGCCAGCCTCCAGGTGGTAGCTGAAGATCTCCCGGAATTAATCTCCAAGTGACAGAGATCAGTTCCCCTGAAGAAAATGGCTGCTATGAAGGGTGAACTCTCTGGCAAGGTACCCAGCTGCGATCCCTCCTCTCCCCAAACCCCACCCTCTCCAGGCTCTACCCCCAGAATCTCCAGGAATTTCCCATCCTGGACCTGGCAACCCTAGTCTGCACTGACTACCTCCTAACACTGGAAAGCATTTTCCTGGTTTTATTTTTCTGCCTCCCAATTTTCTCCTGCCTCTCTTTCATCCAAAATCCCTCAGGTGCTTGATGCAGCTCTCTCAGGCCAAGCCCTCATAGTCCACACACACAGAGACTCACTCTTTCTCTCTCTCCCACCTCTTCCCAGCACTAAACTTTTCATGATCAGAGCAAATGACACATAGATGAAAGTAAAAAGAAGGACGTAAAAAGATTCAGGGTAGGGACTAAATCTACAACCTGCCACCTCTCCAAGTACCATGGATAACCAACCAGTGTGTGTCACTACCTTGAATTAAGCCTAGTAACTGATGAGCAGCCAATCAAGTGACTGAAGAATGGGAGTTATATGCATGATCCACTTAGATCATGATAATAATAGAGCTGCAGCATTCTGCTCTGGTTGAAAAACTCAAGAGAGTTCAACGCCACCTTGCATCAGCCTATACCATAGAACACACCTAGGGGTAGGCAAGATGTAATTCAAGTTTGCCCATCCTTACTGATCTTCTCATTAAGAATCCTTACTTGACAAACTTCTAATAAATGCTTCCGGGGCATACCACTCCAGATAGTGGGCGGCAGGAGAAAAGAGACAAATTTACCAATGATTGAGGCAGAATTTGGGTGGAGTAAAAGGGAGGATCTAACCAGGCAGTTAGGTTTCTAGCAATATGCTGAAGAGTTTGCTGTGTCGCAGACACACCAGGGCTCTTTGGATAGGGAAGCAATAGATCCTGGAGAACAGTCAGTATGGGGGATCCTAGATAGTAATTAGATGTATCACTGCTTTTCTATGTCACTGCTTCATAAATGAAGAGATTCAGGCAAAGTGTGGGAGGAATATTTATACTGAAACAGTATAATTAAACCCTTCTACTCGTTTAGTCAAAATATTTGAGAACAAAATTGAGCACTTCCTACTAGTTTTAGAATCTGAATCCAATGATCTTTCTTTAAAGCCAGTAGGAGTGCATTAGAACATGAAGATTTCCATGAACTCACATTATTTCAACTAAAAGATAGGCAAAATTAGAACTGTTCAAGGTAATATCTTTCCAGCATCTGGAACAACTTCTAAAAATCTTGTGTGCATTTACTGCTTCACCCTTTGTCTTTCTCCAGCAAATTTATAAGAAGCTCCATAAAAGTTGGAACTTTTACAGCAACACAAGAAGCACTCAAGCATCCTAATAACCTGTGGCTTATGCAACAACCCCAACATTATCAACAAACCCCAGTTTGCACAAAATCCCCCGTTTGACTGCTTCTGCCTCCCCAGCAGGAAGATCTTTGCTATATTTCTGTGTCTATGACCTAGTAGCCAAAAGGGACAACTCCACTAGCAATGATTTGTAAATTCAGATAGCAATCTTAACTACAATTTCTACAAACTGGGTTTACAAACCACTTACAAACCCTAACCTGAAGTCTTGGATTAGTGCTTAGCAAATAAAGACACGTTTCTTGGACATCTGCATTCAGACATCACAACAACTAATCGGGAGAGTGGATGGGCAAACCGGTTCACAAGCCATAGCTCGTGCAACTGAATGCAGCTCAAGTGAAATGTATCTTATCGGTCAGCCCTGAATAGATTCATTCATTACATGGAAATGAAATATACAGCGTCTTGACCATGTCACTTTGCACCTGCCTCCTATACATTTCCATCTTGTGGTTGTCCTGAGCTTCAACATGCATTCTGCTAAGACTCATTCTTTAAAGTCCCCTTTGGTGATACCACTCAGATTCATTAAGTCCTCTTTGGTGATACCACTCAGATCCCAGTATATGACTAAAAGCTGTTCTGAACCACAGGCAGAAATCTTCTCAAACTGAGGAGGTTACATTCATGAAAAATTCCAGTATATAAAGCTAAAAAGTGAGTCAATAAATTCAGTTTTAAAAAGTAAAATCAAAGCACACAAGAGACATCAATAATATTCCAACAGCGCAAATGAATGGAACCACACAAGAAAAGAGAGAATAAATATTTTCTAAAATACATATAATCCTATAGTCTTGAAATAAGGGTTCTTTTAGACTGTTCCCCTCAAGCCAAAACTATGCATTGTTTCAACAGATATGTCCCCTCCTCCCTCCTGCTTACTGACCTTTTCCCACAATCCCTTGTTTCCAGGATTTTTTTATTTTTAAGTTGTGTTCATGTTGAATGTACCAGGACACTGATTTTACTTTATTTGACCACTAAATTAATTTCATCATACTAAAAAAAATGAAACATTTAATTTGTTTGGCATGCGCTGTTTTTTCAAAGAAAGCTGTAACTTGCTGTATAAAAAGGTTGGGGGGGGGGGGGTTGGCCAAGTTCTAGTTTGAAGGGTCCTTTAGGAAAATAAAGACCCATTTTGGATCACACTCCAGACCTTCCTAAATATCCGTCCACTCCAAAAGGAGTCCAGATTATGCTACAGACTGGTGAGAAGACAATGGCGTTGTTATTAGAGGCTGACAAGCCTCCATCTTTATTGCAGCCTTCACGGGTACATCAGATTATCCCTTCCTGTCCCCCTCAGTCGTGATCACTGACCTAGTAGGAAAATGGACGTCATAGGAATTACATTTTCGACGACACCATGCATGACTGAATGCAACATGCATGTATCATAACACCAAAGACTTCCATGATGGCCTAAAAATAAACAATTTGAGGATTTATATTATCCTGCCTTTGAGCTTTCAAATCCAAAAAATACCCAGGCATCACCTCTGTTTCCCTTCGATAATTGAATGGAGATGGTGATGGCAGGCATTGCTTGATCTCTCTCATGAGCCAAGCATTCCAGGTGCTCAAAATCACTGTCTCGTGTCAAGGTCTAATTACAATTAGCCACAAATCTGGTGAAAGCCACTAATTAGTATTCCACTTCTGAGTTTGCCTGGAGGAAAGCGACTCCCTTGTTTAAAAAGTGCTCATTTTCCTACCATAGCCTGCAAAGATCTGAATAGGCGATGCAAGAAACACTTGGTTTTCTGGTAATTAAGTATATCAACCAGCGCATAACCACAAGGATGGGGGGCTTTACTTACATGTAGAATTGCAAGTGGGAAGGGCACAGATCCATGCGGCAGACTAGACCCTCTCTGTCAGCAGACTCACAATTAAATATGCAAGGCTGAATCTTGGTGAACCTTGCTGAATCTCCCATTCTACCACTCTCACCATATAATTTGCAATGGAGCCACTGTGCTGTTGTCATGCTTGCCTAAACCCAATGGCTACAGAAGCCACAAAGAAAGCAGATTCTGTGGCTGTTGTGGGTTTTCCGGGCTGTATTGCCGTGGTCTTGGCATTGTAGTTCCTGACGTTTCGCCAGCAGCTGTGGCTGGCATCTTCAGAGGTGTAGCACCAAAAGACAGAGATCTCTCAGTGTCACAGTGTGGAAAAGATGTAGGTCATTTGTATCTACTCAGGAGGGGTGGGGTTGAGCTGAGTCATCCTGTAAGAGTTTCCCAGGGTGTGGAATGTTAATGGCGGGAGGCTTCACTGTATCCTGAGGAGGTTCTTTTGCATATGGATTGGTACTTGATGTGCTAATCTTCTCTGCAGGGCTATTGTCGGGGATAGAATGTTTTGTTAGCCTGGTGTTTTTCAGAACTGGAAACCATGCTCTGTTCATTCTTAAGGTTTCTTCTTTCCTGTTGAAGTTTTGCTTATGCTTGTGAATTTCAATGGCTTCCCTGTGCAGTCTGACAAAGTAGTTGGAAGTGTTGTCCAGTATTTTGGTGTCCTGGAATAAGATACTGTGCCCTGTTTGAGTTAGGCTATGTTCAGCCACTGCTGATTTTTCAGGTTGTCCAAGTCTGCAGTGTCTTTCATGTTCTTTTATTCTTGTCTGGATGCTACGCTTTGTGGTCCCGATGTAAACTTGTCCACAGCTGCAGGGTATACGGTATACTCCTGCAGAGGTGAGGGGGTCTCTACTGTCTTTTGCTGATCGTAGCATCTGTTGTATTTTTCGGGTGGGTCTGAATACTGCTTGAAGGTTATGCTTTTTCATAAGCTTTCCCATCTGATCAGTAATTCCCACCCGAAAAATCTGCAATTTCACATAAGATATGATTCAAAAGCATTTTTGCGTTGCATTAATAGCAATAGGAGTGCAGTAGGTACTTATTTTATTTACTGTATTTAATAGTCCACCTTTCTCACCTTACTCAATTGCACAGTGCAAGTCAATGCAATAGGATATCTAATAAACAATAGGATTAGAATTACAGCAGTTTGAAACAAAGCATAAATTATTAGACATGATGTATTAATGCAGAAAATGGTATTACGTATGTATAAAAACAAAGTGTTGAACTTGAGAGTAGGATAATACATACAGCAAACAGATAATACATTCTGTACACAGTGGTATAGTTCACAGTTCCCCTCCTTTTATAAAAGCACTTTCCTGAACCATTTTGTTATAATACATCACTATTAGCTTTATAAAAATGCCCTTCTGAACAATTCTGTTCTACATAGTTTGCAGAATGATGAAAGGGTGGGAATTTTCCTGACCATGTCAGGCAGGCTATTCCACAAGGTGGGGGCAACAACAGAGAACGCATCCGTACAGGCAGTGTTGATCTTGCCCATTCGCAGTATGGCACCTGCAGAAGGCCCTACTAAGATGAGTAAAGCTATCATAGTACAGCATAGCAGGAGAAGCAGTCTTGTAGATATGAGGGTCCAAGGCCACAAAGGCCTTTATATTGATAGCCAGTGCCCTGAACTGAATGCATTAACTGATGGGCAGCCAGTGGAGTGACTGCAGAACAGGTGTCATATGCATACTCTGCCTAGCTCCTGATAAAAGCTAAGCTGTGGCATTCTGTACCAAATGGAGCCTCTGAGTTGATTTCAAGTGTAGATCCATGTAGAGTGCATTACAATAGTCTTGTCCTGATGTTACCATGGCATGGAGCCAAGTGCCAAGATCTGCCAAGGCATAGTAGGAGGCCATCTTCTGAGCTAAGCTAAATTGGAAGAAAGCATTTTTGCAGTTGCATTGATGTGCTTCTCCAACAGCAATGGTGGATCCAGTATAATCCCTAAGCTCCTAATCAAGTTAGCAAGGATCAACTGAAGCACACTGAAGATTAGGAAGTACAATGTCCTTCAAGACCTCAGCCTTCCCAACTGGCATTATCTCCATGTTGCCAGACTTTAGTTTCAACCAATTCGCTCTTAACTCTTTTATAATGAAATCAAAGTGTTTAGCTAGATTTTTTCATTACAGAATTGGAACTTTAACGTGTGGTATAATAATAGAATGGATAGCTAGAGATTGCATTTATGTTTCAGACAAAGAGACTGAAGAGTAGTGAAGACAGGACACAGCTTCAACTTGGGAGGTTTTTGTTTGGTTCAGGAACCCTGATTTCAGCAGCCGAATTAACAACAGCCTGAAAAAATATTTTCTTCCACAAGGAAGCACTTTTGCATTATGTCAGAAGGAAAAGGAAAAGAAATAAACCAATTTAGAACAGATCCAAATTTTCAAGACAATCACGTTAAACTAAGGACAGTTCATCCACCTCTAGTATACATGGAAGGGATCACTCTTGCATTGACTCCAAGTAGCAATTTCCCGACACATGAAAAACTATTCAAGGGAGGCCCCTTTGTTACATACACTATCCATTCTACTTTAACTAGCAGTGACCCTCATCCACTCTGACTGGGCTATTTACTCTTTTGACTGCAACCTGTTTCCACCAGATGCTTTACAGTGTCACTCCTATGCCCTGGGTCTTTCTGGCCTCTCTCTGTAATACCTCCCTCCCACCCCACAATATGTGCAGCTTTGGGTAATGTACCTGCCAACTGAATGCAATACTTCAAGGAACTTACAGCAAGGGCCTTGGCTCAGGAAAGCTGATTTTATAATATATCCACAAATCTTGAAAAGAGCTACAAAGTTCTCTAATATGAAAAGCTGAGTACTGACTCAAGAAAGGCAGGGAGATTTTGGCATGGGGTTGCTTCCAAAGAAGCAGTCATTCTAGAGATGGTACACTTCCATGTAAGCAGTCGCCAGGTTAAAGCCAAAAGCACCTTCATCGGTGTAATCTTCATAATGATTTGGGTAAATTCTCATTGGTTGAAATCCTATTTGTTCCATAGTCAATTTAAACCATTACCACGGACTACAGTAGCTCATTATGATGGCCTTTAGGGAGGAGCTCTGTGTTTTTAAATTTGATGTACTAGAGCAAGACTCAGGTCCAGTAGCCTCTTAAAGATCAACTAGATTTCCAGGGTATGAGCATTCAAAAGTCAAAGATCATCAGATACTATTACTATTCTCTCAGACTCTAGAAACCCCACTACCTTTCCCAAGTACATGATATTACATAGAAACTATTCCTTTCTTTCATTTATACCCTGGCCTTTCTCCCCAGTGGGAACCCAAAGCAGCTTATGTTGTTCTTCTGTCCTCCATTTTATTCTCAAAACAACCCTGTCAGGTAGGTTAGGTTGAGAAACAGCTTCTATGTCCAAGTGACAATTCAAACCAGGGTCTCCCAGGTCCTGGTCTGACCCTCTAACCACTACTCAGAGCCCGGCAGTCCCAGTTCAAACCATATCTTTGATGATACTCAGTCCTTTACATACAATATGTAATATAATACTACTAGCCTATATTACAGGGATGGCATGAATATTACCAAGATACCTAGGTGCATACCTATATAAATGCTAAGTATTGTTGTTGTTGTTTTCAAAATTTCAATATCCTTTATTTTTAAGCAACAGCCCAGTTTTGTCAAATTACAACACACATTTAGAAAGATGAAATCGTAACCTCATGGTCAAGCACCTGCATGATCATGCATAGCACTGGAGTTGTTTGGATCAGAATGAGTTTCCCATCCAATACTCACTTTTGTAAGACTTGTTCCACCTTGTTTAAAAAAAAAAAAAGAATGAAAGGATCTGATACCCGAGCAAAAGAACAGCCGGCTCACATCACTGTATTTGGCACTGGCCCCATCTTACCAAGGCTGAATCAAGATTCCATTAGTTGAAGGCAGCATGGTAGTTATTAGCACGACGTATCTGTTCTGTAATGCACAAGAGACGCTTGGCAGTTATTGAAGGATACCGTGGATAACCAACCAGTGTGTGGCCAAGATGGGTAGGGAAGAAACCCCCACATCTGTACAACCCTGACTTTCAATCCTTCTAAGCCAACTAAGGGGTTTCTACAAGTTCAGGTCAAAAATGCCACCTAGCGCACACACAGAACCAACCAGTCTTTATGATACACACTACTATATATCTTGGAAATCTTTCCGTCAGCCATGGGCTGTATAACAAATACCACTGTTCTAAGTCTACCACTGGGGGTGGGGGGGAGATCACACATACCACTTCCAGTAGACCCAAGGGAGACAAAAACAAAGTTGAAAAAAATCCTTTAAAAACAAAGTACATAAAGTGCTTCCTTTAATGATAGTTTCGAGATGTACAGTCAGGCTCAAGTTGTGCAGTTTACAAGCATGGAAGGGAAAAGAAAAAGATGACAGACATGAGTTCAAAGTAATTAGGAACAAAGAGGAAGAAGTTTAACCAAGGACTAGGCTGGACTTCCCACCAGGTGGATTTCTCCTAGAAGGTGCAGGGGCTACTGGGCTAGGAACAGGTGCAGCCGGCAGGGGCTTTTCTTCACTCGGGCCTGAAGTAGTTTCTATTTCAGCTTCGGTGTTTTTAGGAACCTCAACTTCTCCACCCTTTGGATCTACATAGACTCCACAGTTTGCATCAGAAGATTTTCTTCTTTGGGATCCAGGTGCTTCAGAATTTTCATTGACATCACTGGATTTGGTTGCTGTTGACCTAGCCCAGGAAGGTGGATTCTCTTCTGCAGTCCCAAAAATATCAGATGCCATCCTGTTCTTTCGCACTGGTTGGTCTTTTGGTTCATCAAATCCCAAAGAGAAATTGGAACCACCACCTGGAGGGCGAAGAACTCTGGAGCTGCTCCAGCCACTGGGATCCATCCCCTTGAAGGTGGCCGTGGTGGTCATGGTGGGAGAAAAACGGGGATGAGGAAAAACACCCTCGAAAGAGGCGACCGGGTGATGATATTCCCCACACCTCGCCTCCCTGTGACTGCAAGAGACAACTGCAGCCCTAAGTATTGTTTTAAAGTTTACAATCACCATCTTTTTAATCCCTATTAGATTTGTTTCAGGTACATGACTTTTCCCCCTCGAAACAACCCTGTGATGTAGGGTTAAGACTGGGAGAAACTGGTCCAAAAACTCCCAAAGAGCTTCATGACTAGATAGGGATTCAAACTCAGGTCTTCGTAATTCAACTCTCTAACCACTACAGTACAGTATTCCCTTATATATGAATAAACCCATTACAGTAGACTGAAAGACTTCTATACTTGTAAATGCTTTTTATCTCTATTTACAATTTAAATAAAAAGCTTCTTACAGCAAAAAAAGTATTAGCCTTTATTCCACGTGTTCTTCTCCACAGAGAATCACAGTGATATAGGTGATGCAATTTTCGGCAATTCACAAGTCAAGTTTATGGGAGAAATGTGAGGTAGCTTTGCTTCAGACTAATTTATTTAAGAGTTCTCTAGTCATTACAACCTCCTTTTCTTTAATACATTTTTGAAATAAGTAGCTCATTTCTTCTCATCGTTTAAAATATTTATATCCACGCTTCTTGGAGCAGCTATTATCTAGCACCAATGTATGTCCATTATCTAATATAGGTCAAAATCACTTAAAAACTCCAAGAGTTTTTTCTTTCAAAAGGAAAGAAAACAGAAGATACGGGATTGTTAGCTTGATTGTGAAGATCATTCCAGGCGGGTAGTTGTGTTAGTCTGCTGTAAAACAACAAGACTCAACTCTGGTGGCACCTTAACAAACAACAAGACGCCCAGCATATAAACTTTCAAGAGTGAAGCTCCCTTTGTCAGATATCTGACAAAGCAAAACATGAAGACAAAAATTCAGACGAAGCTCCAAACTAGGGATTAAAGCAGAAATTATTAATGGTAACATGGGGATATCTAGGGGTAAATGGAGCGGGGCTGATATATTCTCCCTGCCTACATTGGCTTCTGACAGACAGCAGGGGAAAGGTGGGATGTTTTATCTGTTCATTCTCACTCCAAAGATAAAATCCTGTATTTCTCCTCCAAACCTTAAAAAACTGGCACAGAGCAAACTAGTTTTATTTCTAATATTAAGGAGTTAGCTAAAGGCACTGAATATATGTCTGAGATCTGCGTACTGTATACATACATTGTAAATGCACCTACATATGGCTGCCTTGTCAGGAGAGCTGTTTTTATGCCCTTCACTTTTACTTGTTGTTACATGCATACTTGATGTCTGGCAGTGGAGTAAGGCTCAAGAACCTCAAGTCTTAGACTAGGCCGGGAACACCCAGGTTCCAATCCCCGCTTCCCCTGAAACTCACTAAGTCACCTTGGGCCAGGCATTCCCCTCTCAACTTAAGCCACATCTTGTTATGAGGATAAAACTGCAAGGGAAATAATTATATGCGCTAAACGGAGCTACTCAGAAAAAGTGTGGGTGGGACTAACATGTAATAAATGAATCAGACCACTCAAAAAAGCCTGGACACCTTAGCTCTCTGCATACATTAAAAGGAAAGGATATGTGACTTTGGTTTCTCTGACGCAGCAGCTAGGCGTGAGTGGTCCTGGCAGCCTTGTCTACTAGGGATGTGTGATCTGGGATTCAAAAAAAGTGATAGACTTTAGCCCATCTGGTTAAATCTGGCTTTCCCAGATCAAATTAGAGAATTCCAGATCCAATCCGGGACCCCAGATCAAACTCCCCACATAAATATGAGTTAATCTGGATAAATCCAGGAATTGCAGCTTCAGCCTCTTGGCTGCTTGTTTCTCCTGGCATCTCCCACATTGTCTCCAAGAGGAGAGGACAGAGGAGGGAATAAGTGGTCAATCCATGCAGAACCTCTCCTTGTCTGTCTGGCTTCTGTGAGTGACACTGGTTCAGTTGGGGTAAGTTGCTTCACTTTGGTTTGGGTGGAATTTCCTTGCTTCAGTTTGGTTCCATTGGGCTTTCTCTGGGTTGAGCCTGCATTTGGGAGTGTGCCTCTGGCCAGTGACAGCCTTGCCCTTGTGTGTTTTTGCCTGAGAGCCAGCTTGGAAATGTTTCCTTCATAGGAAACAATGGAGAGTGGCTGGGGACACCTTGTTCAGAAACCCACAGAATTGGACCCTGGGGTCCAATCTTCCTGAAACTTGGGGGGGGGGGTGTCCTTTATAGGACAGTCAGAATTAAGTTTTCTGAACATTTGGTGGAATTTGCTTGAAAAATGCTCATAGTCAGATTCACTTTGCACATGGACTGCTACAATACCAAAACAGCTGGTTTTCAGAACAGTAATATTAGATGCATCACAAAATACAAAAACATATATCAACAATAACTTGCTGAAAGAGCATCCAGTTTCATTAGGACAAAACAGCTGACTAATAACTCTTTGAGAACTGAAACAAACACTCCCTCCAACCTATAAAGCTTTTCTGTCCAGTATGGAACACCATGTGAATGGAGCCATAGTAAGTTGGTTGTGACTCAACAGCTTCTTTTTCTCCTCTTCCTTCCAATGATGTTAACAAGCAAGTCTGAAGGCACAAATAGACTAGGCACACAGTAGTGACCGTTCTGGACCGGGATACAAGAGCTTCAAATAGTATCACTTTCAGAAGCATTTATCAACTCTCTTTCTCCTTGAAGAATTGCAACCAATCTTCTGTAAAAATCAAGCTTTTAATGCCCAGACTGGTAGTTCCTTGGGCATTCAATATTCCAGTCAATAAAATTATACAGTACTCTCACACAAGAAGAGTCACTGCACTGCCAATACAGATGTAGCAGTAAAATACTAAAAAGAATAAAATCTTAAGTAGAAATAATGGTGGGGTAGAGAGCACTAAAGAGTCTCTCTTCCCAGATTCTAATCCCTTCTTATTTCAAATGTACATTCAGCTTAACTGCAACAGTTTTACTGATTTTATTACATCCAGTTATGTTTGAAAAACAGCTCCACGGAGGGAAAAGTGTAAATGGTTTGTGTATACAGATCTTAAATATTAAGTTTCTATTTCATTATTCAGTTTATATTTTATGTTTTACAAACTACTGGTTCATACTAACATGCATAAATGCTTGAACATTTCTTTTTAAAATAGTGAAAATATGTTTGGTCAGATCTGGCCAGCTTTTTCATTCAACCTCACACCTCTTTCCAATGTGGCTTTCATCCATGCTGATCATATAATCTCCAGCATAGGCTTTTCAGTGGACCACCTCCTTCCTTTTTCATTTGTGGAAAAGCTGGTTCAATCCAACCCATAGTTTCAACATATAAGTAGTAGTGCTTTAAGTTTTAACAAATGCCTTTCTTTTAGAAAATATAGCTGATGGGTGCAAGAGAGATGTAGAAACGTATGCACACAGTCTTTGCCATTTATCAAACTAGAATTCATGAAACCTTTGCAATGACCAAAAAGCGCACATACCTCATTGTGATCCATGCATGGTCCATTTTCTATAATCAAAACTGTGCACTACAGCTTCTACAAGTTTTCCTTTCCAGAAATTATCCAGCAGTTTAGAAACCCAAGCACAGCTGTCTTCTTTTTGCACAATATTCCATTCCATTATTTGATGGGCAATAAAAATATGGCATCCATCTGGTAGCTTTTGACACAGATTTAGACATGGCATGTCCACTGTAGTCCTGTTCCACTGAAATTCACACTTTTAACCTATTCAATTGAAATGAATGGTTGTAAGATTTCATATCTAACGTATATCAATAGAGCACTATAAAAATATTCTCCGGTAACTGAAAGCACATTTACTTAGAATTAAGTTTCACTCATTCAAGTAGATCCAATTTCATCTAAATATGGGTAGACGGAGTGTCCTGCAGCAACTATCATTTGTATCTCAAGATGAAGGTATCAGAGCTATTTTGATATCCCTCTAAAAGCTTTGATTACACATTTTCTCTTGCTGTTCTGGCATATACTTTAAATCACCAATTTCTGAAGTATTCAGAAACAGTTACTCTTAAGTAGTTGTTCACAAGCCTTGACCTCTGCAACCTTATCCTTATCTCCGGAAACTTATCCTTATCTCTAGAGCCTTATCCTCACCAGATAAAGCCTGATAATTTTGGCAGCGCTTTCCAGCTCCTGCAGTGCGTTCTTAAGGAATTGGGTGCTCAGGAAGGCACAAGCTTTAACGTTTTTCTAACGCACAATAAGCTATGAAACCAAACCATAACCACCACTACAGCAATCTAAAAAAAATATTTAAGACATGTTGATGGTTAACTGCTGGATTTGCAGATTTGAAGGCTGACGGTTATGGTGAGATTCCCCTACAAGTGACAGGCAGTGTAACCAATATATAGATAAAGAAGTAAACTGAGTATAGAACTATGGGATGGAATAAGACTGAAAGCATCATCATTTTGGATAACAGTGTTCCAGAAAATCCAAGCTCTCCTGACTTGATGGTCTGCACAGACACTATATTATTTCTTGTTCTTGGGGATTTAAGAGAAAAGTGAATATTAACTACAGTCATGAACAGGGCTGGCATCAGAACAGGGCGAAGTGGGGCAGCTGCCATGGCCCACGGCTTCTGGTGGGGCCCACTGCTATTGATTCCCTACAAACACATCTCCCATGATACCTCCACTCACACCTTTCTACTCCCTGCTTGTGAATGCTTTGTCACCTCTGCTCTCAGATGCAATATGCTGCCTAGCACTGCTGGAGGAGGGCATGTTGGTGGTGCACAAAGCATCAGAATTTCTGGGGGTCATGGCAGTGGCCCTCCTAGCTGCACCCACCACCATCCAGGAAAGGGCTTGCAGACAGAGTGGGCAGCTGTGACTCCTGGTGATGGGAGAACTTGTGAATGGGCAAAGGAAGGGTGCACAGGCAGGTGGAGGCAAGTGGGTGGGAGGACAAGAAGAGGAACCTAGTAGTGGGCAGAGGATGCTCCCAGAATACTCTGTGCCAGAGCCCCCCAAAGCCTGGAAGCAACCCTGGTCATGAACAAAGCACTTGCAAGGGCTCCTTTGCAAATTGCCTTTGGAAGAGGGGCAATTTTTATTGGAGACAATATGGGTAGGGAACGCTCTAGTCTAACACTTCTCCTAAAAGCCTCTCCCCACCCAGCTGCTGTTTTTAGCTCTCTTGCAGGGTTCTAGAGTGGGTTTGCAAGGTAAATATGAGTTTAGAACTCTTACAGTGCAATCCTAAACAGAGTCACTCCAGTCTAAGCCCAAATCAATGGGCTTAGACTGGCGTGACTCTGCTTAGGATCGTGCTGTTAGTGTTCCGGACCCATGTATGCCTTGCAAGTATAGGTCTGAAAACTGCCAGGAGGAAAAGCACCAGGGTGGGGAGTAGCTCTAGGGAGAACCGGCTGGCAGGAATTCAGAATTCCTTTCTCTCACACCTCTTTCCCATTAAAGACTGTGAAGGGGCTAAGGTTTTATTATACGCAGCTGCAGTGCAATGCGCAGCCCTAACAGATCAGGGTAATCTTCCCCATATATGAACCATTATCTCATTAATTTTCGCCTCCCTCCAAAAGTGAATACTGGGTCAAAGATAAGATGGACAACAAGAATTTTCATAAGAACCTTATCTGGACATGATATCCTTTCTATTTTAGATCTTCAATTCTTCTAGCTTCTTCTAGATTTCCAGTCTCTCTCTTACAACTAAAGCCACCTTTGGTCATTACTGACTATGGCTTTAAAGGCCAGCTTCTCACAAAACATACACACATTGTCCCCGCCACCAAAAGCACCCAATGAACTTCAGTTCCTAATACCACAGCAACTATATAGTAACTGTTCAACGCACAAGATTATTTCCTGGCCAAAAGCCTATACTGTATTAAAATATACAGAATACAGGTAAAAAATGGAACACGAGATTTAATAAAGAACCTTGAGAAATTACACAAAGTAAGGCCTAATCTACACTTGTAGAAGAATGAGCTGGTAGACAGAATGAACTCCACCATTTCAGACTAGAGTTTTATTCCAGTTTGGAATACTTGTTTGCATAAGGAAACTCCCTTCATATAGAAAAACTATTCAGCAGAGAGAAAGGTTTGTTCCAGTTCTTATCCTGTTGTTCTGGGTTTCTATTTGCAAGTCATTTTTTAGAAGACAGGAGCATACAAAACATGACCATCCCATTATACCCCCTCAGCACTACTACTTCTGCAAGTGTAGATCAGGTCTGGAAAAGGCAGATGAAAGAAAACAAACACTTTAGGAAGAGTTAGAGGAGAATATGAGGTATGAGATCCTGAAAGTTAAAAACCTCATCTTTTCTATTCTCCCTTGTCTCTTTGCTCTTTGAAACACTCTGCACATATCTGCTCTATGGAAAGGAGAGCAGTTTTTGGCAACTGTCAACTAGTTATACCAGCCATAAACTGGAGAACTTGTACACAAATGCTACAAGACAGGGTCAAAACTGGATATATACACACAAGCTAATAAGGCTACTGCTTAGGGTCTCAGATTATGAGGGGCCTCTAAGTTCAGTGTTCAAATAATACACATTTTTAGAAATGCTATGGGGCCTCTCAATATCTCAGCACTCCAGCATATCTTAACCTAGTGCTGGACAGGATGAAGACTCGGAAGCAAGGCCTAATTTCATAACAGGGACCAGACTGATGATGCTTTAGCTTTACTAATGGTCATAACAGCCTGGCTGCACCTTGAGTTGCAATTGGGGAATGTTTTAGAGCAGATTCCAATGTAGACAAAGCTTGGCTGTGTTGCTGAAGTCAGCCTATGGCTTGATCCAAGAGTTAGCATCACTCAGGCAAGTGACCCATAACAACACAATCTGCTGTTGCCAAGTAGGCCCCCTCCCCTGCTTTAAAGCCTGCCATGAACTGTGTTAGAGTTTCCTGCGTTGCTGTTTTACTGCTACACCCAAAGACTGCTTTGCACGTGTGTGCTCCGATGCACGTGTCAGTTTCCTGCCTGCGTGTCAATTACCCTGCTGCTGTAATAGACTGTGTAGTTTACAGACTCCATGTTTGGTTAACTGCACAAAGGACTCTTTTCCTGGGCAGCCCTGCCCTGACCTGTATCTGGATTCCCAGTGTGTGTGTGTTTGGACTTTATTACAAGTGTGCCCCGTGCCTGCATTGCCATCTGCCACGGACCGTGCCTGTTCCCTGCTTTGGACTGTGTTTTGTGTGCTGTTACCCCTGCCTCCATGGAAGCCTGCCTCATATGGGCCCAAGCCGCTGCTAGCAGCCGGGCGCCAGCCGGGGAAACCCCCAGCGAGCCTGGCTAGGCGCTCCCTGGTCAGTTCCCGCCTGGAGCCTCCCGCGGGTAGGTTGCCGAGCTTGCCCTCGCTACCGGGCAGCCTGCTATCCAGCCCCAGCTACGCCCAGCCGGCATCCATGTTCTCAGGCAGCCAGAAGACCCTGGGAAGAAGACTGCTTTGAGAAGCCATTTCGGCGAAGCGGGCACACCACGTCCGCAGCGAGAGCCCCTCGCCCCGCTCTGCATATCTTAGGAGCCGCCCCGGAGAAGGAACTAAGTGCCGACCATCCCAAGCACTTAAGGAATGCATCTCAAAGAAACCTCCGCATTCCAAAGCTGATGACATCAGGACAAGCCCTGTCCGCTGGAACATCCTTTCAGCCCACTTGGATTTCCCCCTCCCTCCTTTGTCCCCTCTTCCTGAGGTGTCACTTATCACAATCTGATTACCAAAGTGGCCCATCCAAGCCATTCAGTAGCCCATTAGACCCTTTGTTTTAATCTGTGAGAACCACCAAGTACAGCACCAGCCCCAGGGTACGTTTTGGGGTATTTAAGCTGGTCTCTCAGACCACTCGGTGCTTCGGCCATTCCCTATCCAGACCTCCTTGCTGTCCGTCTGTGGTCCCAGTGCTGGCATTGGGCCACCTCGCTGTTGTGTCTCTGCTTCGCTCCAGGATAAGTGAGTATTTCCCTTACCATCGTTGGGAACCAGCTAATGCGAACGTCTCTGTATTTCATACTCTATGTTTCTTAGACCTTGTATGTTCTTTGTATGATTGTGCAAGCTAGGCTTACGCTACACTCAATACACGTGTTTGAACCTGACTCGTTGTCTGCCTCTTTTTCACTAGAGTGTCTGGGATCAGGACCTCCGTATACATAGGTTATGATCCTCGCTTAATATTAATAGTTACAGACTGCTACAGCTAATTCCCCATTATAATAAAGAGCAGTTCTGGTAACAGTTTACTGGTGGAGAATGCGGGCATAACCCAGTTCGTGTGAATACACGTGAGTCGACACGCGTGTCTTCGGCGAACTGACTTAGAGGAAAATTTTCCAGACCTCAGTGTAAAGAGCGCAATTTAGCTCAGGGAATTAAAAGTGTGAGTGTGTGTGGCTCTAGCGAGCATTTCTATCTTGTGGGTTGGCTTTTCCCCATTTCCTCCTTCAGCCAGCTTTGGACTACTTGCCTTTTGTGGTGCACCGCGAGGCCCTCCAGCCGTTATAACCGGTGTACTGTGGGTGAGGACCTCTGAACTGGTGAAGTTCCTGGCCACCTTCCGGGCCGCCTAAACGCGTCTATGTGGGTGGGATCCCAGAAGTAGGCTCTATAGATTTATATATATCCTGAAGCAGCACATATAAAATTCTCTTCTGCCCTCCCCCGTCTCTCCTAAGTCCGTCCAAACCCCGTTCCTGCCAGCACTTAGGCTTCAATCCCCGCTCCGGAGGAAACGGGAAGGGATCGATAGTCCGTTCGTTCAGTCAGTTTAGCTTTGGGAATCTAAAGCCAGGTTCCCGAAGCCCCGCGGCAGCCTGCCGCACCGTGCTTAAGAGTTTTAAGGAAGACTCTTGGGCGCCTTTCCGCTTGCGAGTTTTAAGTCAGACTCGTGGGCGCACCTCGCTTGGGAGTCAGTGGGACTCTTGGGCACACTTTTGCTTGGGAGTTGTTAGAACTCTTGAGCGCACCTCGCTTGGGAGTACAGTAAGCTTTACTCCTGAGCCATTTTGCTTGGGGACGTGCAGAGGCAGTCCTTGAGCGCTTTCAGTCTTTTGGTCGAGGCTTGGAGACAGTTTAACCGTTTGTCTCTGGGCACGAGGCCTGGGGACACTTTGAGTTTAGTTCTTGGGCAGAGAGCTTGAGAGCATTGTTGGCTTCTGAGCAGAGGCTTGGGAGCATTTCTGGTTGCCTGAGCAGAGGCTTAGGAGACCCCTTAGTTGCAGTTTCCGGGCAGAGGCTTGGGAACCCTTTTTGGTTTTCTGAGCACATAGGCTTGGGAGACCCCTGAGCTTTGGCTTCTAAGCAGAGGCTTGGAAGCACTGAGCGTTTTTGTTCTTGGGCTTAGAGAGCTTGAGAGCACCCTCTGAGCCAGTAAACTTTTCCTGGTCCCGTGGCTTGTAGGCAAGCTTGAAACGGGAATAGGAATTTTCCCTTCTCCCCCGGTGGAGAAGAACCGAGCGTAGGACCCTAAAAATACCCTTTGAACCTAAAAGTAGAACCTTAAAGACCCCTGGTAAAAACCCTTGAGGACCTGAGGGAAGGATAAACCTCCCAAAAGGAACATAGAGAGGAAGAAGTTGTTAAAACCCTTGAGCAGCTTTAATCGCCCCACCCCTGGTGTCGCTGATCTACTCTTTAACCTCCCCCGAGATCAGCCTTAAACTAAAAAGAAAAATGTACCGGGCAAACCCCGCCGTGCCCCGCCTGGAGAAGTGGCTAGTGAAGAAGGGAGATTGCCCCTGGGAAGCCGGTTCCTTCAAGGGACCCGACCCGCTCCAGATAGTTAGAAGTGCCTTCCAAGATTTTTGCGAAAAAGAGAAACCTAGGTCTAGCAAAAAGGACAGATATGGAGCCTGGGCACTTTTCACCGCCCTGCAGGACAGTGTGTCCCTAATTAGCAAGTTGCAAACAGCACAGGAGGAGTTAGAGGAGAGGTCAAAACGAGAGCAGGAAGCCTTGCGCCTAGAAATCCAGACTCTCAGGACCAAGCTAACCGAACAGGAGAAAGAACATGAGGAAAAGGCAGTTGAGTGGCGCGCTGAACGCGTCAATTTCATACTAGAGAAGCAAGGACTAACTACCGCCCTCCAGGACGCTCAGCACAAGGCTGAAGCGGCCACCGCTCGTGCCGATATGGCTGAGCACGCATTAACTGAGGGACAAGAAGAGATTACTAAGCTCACCCATGCCGCCCGGTTCATGGCGGACCACAACCAGTCTAAAACCGCAGCCGCGGACCATTCAGCTTGTAAGAGGGAGCTAGAGGCCCTAAAGCGACACTTGGGGATGCAACAGGCCGTAATTTCCGCCGTGCACCCCTCAGCCCTCTTGGCCCTCCCAGAAGATAGTAAGGATAGCTGGGCATCTCAATCGCCCCAACCCGAGGAAGCTCCACAGCCCCTCCACCCAATAGCCACCAAGGAAATTGTATCCATGGACGAGGATGGCAGGAAGACAGACCGGGTCGTTAAGGAAACCCGCAATTGGAGGCCCGATGAGCTCCAAGCCATAGCAGATCGTATGGGACCCCTAAACCGAGACACAGCCATCCAATGGTTCACCCATGTGACCACCTCTCAGCCTTCCGCTAGTGGTTCCGATGTGGCCCAACTGGCCCGCCAATGCGCCGCCCCTGAGATAGTTTCAGCCCTGAACGCCTATATTTCTAACCGAAGGTTAGCCACACGCAGCCAGTATGGAGCAATTAAGGAAATTTGTGCATTCCTGTGGCCCACCAAGAGCTTGAAAGCCCTGTATATTGCGGAGTCCCAGAAACCTGGGGAGGACCCAGAGGCATACTTAGCTAGGAAGCAGCTTCTCGCTGAGCTAGCAGACGAAGTGGACCTAGATGCAAGCGATGTACCCGACTTTGACGAATTAGAATTCAGGAGAGCAGTCTTAGATGGACTCAATAGTACCACCCGCCTAGCACTGGCAGGAGTGGAGCCCGGGAGCATCTCATGGGGAGACCTGGAAGCTCGCATCAGAAGCATTGCTGGCCTGTTGCGAGAAACCGGCGCCATCCGCCATGTGAAGCCCCCGGCCTCTCGTAGGAAGGAGAGCGAGCCGATAAGTGCAGTCACCTATGCCAATCATGGCCCCCACTCTCAGTACCGACCACAGGGACGCAGCCCGTATCCGGAGGCAAGGGGAGGAATCCTGAGGGGAAGGAGCGGCAGCTTTAACCGGGGAAGAGGACCAAGGGACTACCGCCCGGGAGTCTCCTTTGCGCCCTCCCCGAGTTACAGTTCCTCCTCCCAGCAAGGACCCCACGAGCCCCGACTGCAGGATGCACCCATAGCCCCTTCTCACTCGCGAGCATCGCACCCGTACCACCATCAGGTCTACCCGCCTCCAGATCAGTCCAATGCTTGGGGAGCATCGCAGGGCGACCACGAGGGTTACCGGGACCGCGGCAGCACGCCCCAGTCCAGGGACTCCCTCCGTTGGGAACTTTGGATGCGCCTCAAAAACATTGGAGCGAACATGGAGCTCTTCGACGGAAAGCCCACGTCCGTTCTAATGAAGGCGATCATGGAGTGGGAAGACCAGCAGCAGCCCCCAGTACCTCCGTCGGCGCCCCCTTTGCCGCCAGACCCTCCCTTCTCGAGTCCCCCGATAGCTGCGGTTCGGGAACGCCCGAGCCCCAACAATCCCTTTAGAGGAAGCGCCGCTTCCACCGATCAGGGTGCAGGATCAGAATAGGGTTGCCCCGAGTCCCAGTCTCCCTCCGTGGGCATAGTTGCCAAACTAAAGCCGGACACATGGGGGAGACCGACAGTAAAGGCAGGGATCGGGACTCCCGGGGAAAAGAAGAAGCCTGCCACCCTCCTCATAGATACCGGAGCTTCACTTAATATACTCCGGCCCACCTTAGTTGCAAAGGGCACCCAGACCCCCACAACCATGCAGCTCGCCGGTTTTGGAGGCGGCACGCAGGAATCCCCGGTCTGGCAGGATATCCCCCTCTCCGTTGGGAACCTGGCCACCCGGATTTCAGCGTGCGCAAACCGGGGAGAAGACGATGGACTTTTGGGCATGCCATTTTTCCGTGCCGAGGGACTGACCATTGACCTAGCGAACGGGCTCCTGTGGCGCATCCCGGGAGGCCCAGACTTTGTTAATGCAGTCCATCGATGTGCAGCCCTCAAGGCCCCCCTTCCTCTCGCCCCCATCACAGGAGACCCCTGGGTTCAGGACTTTCCCGAAGTGTGGGTAACAGATAAAGCCGAGTGTGGGATAGTGAAGGGCGCCTGCGTCCTGATTGAAGGAAAGGACCCCCCTCCCCAAAGACAGTACAAGTACCCAGCAGAAGCTGAGGCAGGGATAGCCAAGACTATAGAAGGACTCCTTGAGTGGGACGTCATACTCCCAATGCAGTCCATCTGCAACGCCCCATTGTGGCCAGTTCTGAAAGCAGATGGAGTGACCTGGAGAATGACGGTCGACTTCCGTGCCCTGAATGCCACCACCCCTCCAGTTGCCCCGGTTGTGGCCAAGTATAATGAGATCCTAACGGCCATTGCCGCTGGGTCCCGGTTCTACTCGGTCATAGACCTGGCCAATGCCTTCCACTCCATCCGGTTGCATGAGTCTTGCTGGTACAAGTTCGCGTTCACTTTCCGTGGCCAGCAATACGCATTCAAGCGGACACCCCAGGGATTCCACTCCAGCCCCAGCATTTGTCATGCCCATGTAGTTCAAATGTGGGAACGCCTCCAACCCTCCTCGAGGCCCCACGTACTGAGCTACGTGGATGACATTTTAGTCCACGCCCCCACGGAAGAATTAGCCCGCCAAATCACCAGGGAAGTCCTGGAACTCCTCCGCGAGACTGGGTTCAAGGCAAGCAGGGAAAAGGCCCAATTGGTTCAGACCAGCGTCAAGTACCTGGGTCTGACCCTGGGACCCGAGGGTCGTACCCCGGACGCCCAGCGAATGGAGGTCATTTCCAAGCTGCCTGCACCCACCGATGTCCCCTCCCTCAGAGCCCTTTTAGGAACTTTCAACTTTTCCCGAGACTTCATCGAGTCCTTTGCAGACAAAGCTCGCCCCCTTTATGCCCTCCTCAAGAAGAACACTCCCTGGGAGTGGGGACCGGAGCAACAGACAGCCTTAGCCGAGCTAAAGCGTAGCCTGGCCGCGGCCCCGGCCCTAGCCCATCCAGACGTAACTCAGCCATTCTTTATCCAGTTAGCAGTATCAGACAAGAGCATAGGAGCCACGCTCACCCAGCAGCAAGCGGGGACCGCTAGAGTAGTAGCCTATGCCTCTCGCAACCTAACCGCAGTGGAAGCTAAGTTTAGCCCATGCGAGAAGACATGCCTTGCTCTAGTTTGGAGTCTGACCCATTGGGAATTTATCATAGGAGGCTCCCGCACAATAGTTCAAACTACCCACACGCCTCTCAAATATATTCTGTCTGGCAAAATACAAGACGGACAAGTCTCAAACGCCCGCATAGCGCAGTGGACCCTGGCCCTAGTCAACCGCGGAGTAGAATTCAAAAAGGAAACCACTGAGCCACCAGCCCCCTATGGCCTATTGGTAACCGGGACCGAGCACGAGTGCCCCCTGGACCCGCCACCACAGGTTGTCTGGCCAGTTACTTGGGGAGTCCCGCTAGAGGAAGCCCGACAGAACGGCTTCACATGCTGGTTCTGTGACGGCTCCTCCTTTCACGTTGGAGGCTCCCCTCGGACAGGCTATGGCGCCGTGCGAGTGGGCGACGCCCATACCCTCAAAGGTCCAGCCCGCCCCCATTCCAGCCAAGCGGCTGAGGTGCAAGCGCTTCTGGCAGTGCTTGAGTTTGAGCCCCCAGAAAGCCCACTTGCCATTTACACAGACTCGGATTGGACGGCCAAAGCCGCCACGGTCTGGCTCCCGGTATGGCAGAATCAGGGGTGGAGAGCTAGCGATGGGAAACCCGTAGCCCACCTACAGCTATGGCAGCAAGTAGCAGCACTCCTCCAGTCCTGCTCAGGCCCAACACAGGTGGCCCATGTCAAGGGACACCAGAAGACAAATTCAGAGACCGCTTATTGGAACGACCAGGCAGACCTTGCAGCCAAGGCAGCCGCCACTGAAAATGCTCCCCTACCGGAATCAGCCACCGACTGTCCCCTCCGCCCTGTCACCACTCGGGCACAAGCCCGCAGCCAAGCTCAGGGAACCGCAGGAACACTAGACCTAGCACAACTGCAACTATCTGACCCAGAAATAACCAACCTCCTAGCCGCAGGAAGGGATCAGACAGGGAGACTCATGATCAGAGAAGAGGAAGGCATAGTTTGGGCAGTAGATGCAGCCGGCGAACGCCATTGGGTAGTGCCATTGGAAGTTAGGGCTGACTTAATTCAGTTTGTCCACGAACAGGGACACCGAGGCAAGGATCTGACTCTGGAAAGGGTAAAAGAGGTTGGTTGGTGGCCTGGCATGCGCACCGAAGTAGCGCAATGGGTGGACAACTGTCTGTCCTGCGCTATGGTCAATGCAGACCCCACCGGACCTAGAGCTCCCCTCCAGCATCAGAGAATTGATGGACCCTGGGCGCGCATACAGATTGACTTTATCGGCCCTCTTCCCCCCACTGCTCGCGGCAATCGCTACTGCCTCACCGTCATAGACCCCTTCAGCAAATGGGTCGAAGCGTTTCCGTGCAAGCGCAACAATGCAGCCACCACAGCCAAATTACTGTTTAATAATGTTTTCTCGCGATGGGGCATCGTGAGAGTCATGGACTCTGATTTAGGCTCACACTTCATCGGAGAAGTAACACAGGAGCTTTGTAAAGCACTGGGCATCCAGCAACGTTTCCACATAGCCGGCCACCCCCAAGCTTCAGGCGCCATAGAAAGAACCAACCGGACCCTCAAAGAGGCTCTCCGCAAGATGGTTCGCTCCTCCGGGAGAGACTGGGATGAAAAACTCCCCATAATCCTAATGGCCATTAGAGGCACTACCGCAGTTCACGGGCTCACACCCCATATGGTAATGACAGGGCGAAGAATGCAGCTCCCGGAAGCCTTCTGGCTAGATACGCAGCTCCCTTCCGATATGCAGCCCGTAGTGATTAATGATGCTTGGGTCCAGGATCTGCTCTCATCCATACACGCCGTCCACATGCAAGTGGCCCAGAGGTTGGGCACAGCTCAGAAAGATATGGACCGCAAACTAGGATGGGTCAGGAACCCCAGGCAGTGGGAAGAAGGACAGCTCGTTCTGTACAGGAAGTTTTCGCAAAAGGCGCATTCACTAGCAGCCAAATGGCAAGGCCCAGTCCCTATCACAAAAAGAGTCTCCCCAGCTGTCTATCAGGTAGCCATCCAAAGAAAGACAGGAGGAACGTGGCTAAAATACTTTCATGCCTCTCAATTAAAAGAATGGAAAGGGAAGCCGCTGCAAACCGCCCCCCCTGTGTATGATCCTGGGGGAACCACCACCAGCCCAGCCCCCCTCTGCCCAGTGATTCGCCAGATATCACTCCACCCTGGGCCAGAGATACCGTGTGTCCCCTTAGATCAGACTTTTGTAGCTTTAGAATAAGAGAAACAATAGGATATGTAAATATCGGTGTAAATGGTAGAAGTTTTTCCAGTTCTATTCTTTGACCTCATTAGGCGGGCCCCACAGTTGGGACCCTTGGGAGAAGACACGGCAACCAAAGCCAAATAGGACCACCACCGAAAGTGATTCTCGATTGGATTATAAGCCGCATGTTCGGAAAAAAATTGCACAGGCAAAAGAGATTTGCTGTGTGTGAAGGCGGTTGGAGAGGCTTTAGCCCAGAAGTGAATGCAGTCTTCCAACGTTGAAACCACCAAATAAGGTGATTTCTTTGTTTGAAAACATTTCACCCGCCGTGCTGGTGAAGATCCCGCATCTACGTAGATTCGGGGTCTCACCTGCCAGACCCACGCTTTCGCATGATGGTCGGCTTTGGCTTTGAGGGCCGTGCCTCCCCTGGAAAAGGATCCCCAGATAGCCCAACATCCCTCTTTTACTAATGTTCATATTCGTCATGGTGAGTTGCTACACGGCGCCACCAGCCAGTACGCTTTAGTGCAAAGGTAAAAGACCCGCCAGTATTTTGTAAATATGTGCCCTCTGGAATATGTTATTGGGGTGCGTTCGCCACGCACAAGGGGCAGCGTACCTCATTTACATAGCCAGGATCCCCCGCGCCAAGATGACCCCCGATTCACCCAGACCCGGTGGCGCCGACAGATCTCGGCCGCCTCCGCCGCTTTTCGATAAACGCCGCCGAGCGCCTTCGGCTCCATTTCGGCCCTTTCCGCCAGCAGCCGCCTGCCCCACGTAATCTTTTCCCTTGCCCGTACCGTATAAGGGAAAAGAAGGGGGGGAGACATATTGAAGTTATAATGAAGCCCTGCCAGGCCTTCCAAGTGAGGGCAACCTAAAAGCACCCCACACCCGTATGCCTCTTGCTCCGTGTATTTTTCTCTTTGCTCAGTGCATTTTTCTTGCTCAGTATATTTTTCTTTTTGCCCGGTGTACCTTTTTTTTTAAACCAGAAAATGGGGCCTCCCGAGGGAGTCCCTCCAAAAATTGCTAGTCCTGCAAACATATGACGAAGGCCTATTTTTGAAAAATTAAAGCGAGGGCCCCCGTCTGCAGCAACCCTTATAGTTAATGGAAACCGCTCTTTAGTTTTCTTTTCTTTGCTCAAAACGGCAAGGCCAGGCCGAGCCGGACCGACAGCTCTCAGCCCGCAAAATAAAAATAGCCCGCCACCGAGCAAGGGGCACCTGAAGGCCACATAGCCTAGGCACCCAGGGACCCCTGGGGCGAGTTTGCATAATCCCGCCTAACGCACAGCCGACCCTTGCTCGACGCAAAGACGTCCCCCCTGAAATATACACGCTTTAGAAAGAAACCTTCGCACAGGAGTTCCCCAGAGCAACAAGCTGGAAGGCTCGCTTAGTGCTCTGGGACTTCTCGTTCGAGCCCCACCTAATAGACAGTGCTGGCAGAAATACGCCCTCCTTTTCCCCACTTCACTTCATTTATTTTTGCTGCAATAAACTCAGGGAACCTGTACTTATATCCGCAGGTCTCCCCAGGATATTCTCACCACAAAAGGAAAAGGAAGGCCAGGAGATGAGGCACCTGGCTACTCTGTGTTTGCTCGTGCTGGCAGGCACCCTAATAGAGGGACGCCCGTCCAAATTAATGCCCTACCCCCACTGGAGATGTATAAATACCCTAGCAGGGAATGAAATGATGGTCTGCAAGGTTGTACAGCAGAGCAATATTACCACCCCTACGGATCGCACTAACTTCCGCAGTTGCGAAGAGCAGTGGATCCGACCCCCAGAGCTTGTTATTTTATGTGTGGGAGTGAAAACCATGTCCCAAGAACTAGTATGCTACTCGCCTACCGATACAGTTTCACCACTTGCTCCGATTCCTTGTATGTTTCTTCCCCGTATCAGGCCTGCCCCCACCGCAGTCCCGGTGGTAGACAAATATACCACCCCCGCCAATTTCGAAACCTCGCCATTTGTCACTGAGGCTTTCGGACCATACTGTGAAGTTATTTTAGTGTCGGCCGCAGTATGGAAGGCAGGAGACCCCTTTAGAATGACCATCCTACTAGGCACCACTGCCACTGAGTCTGCATCAGTCACTATCACGCCCCCTTCAGGCGCAGTTCTCTCCTTTGCTATAGAGCGCTGGGAGAACCTGACCTGGATTGTAAAGGAGGAAGACCTAGCCAAACACGGCCCACCCGATTGGATACTGGTTCAACAGACGCCCGAATGCCAAACCAAGCCCCTAGTAGAGAAATTTCACCGGCTTGGGCTGCTCTTTGTAAATTTGACTCACGAACCAGGCAATTATTCCCTGCTGATCCGGACCCAGGAGACCCACACCATCCAAATTGACCCTTTGATTGCTAGCAATGAACAATTAAGCCAAGGCGGCACGCATATAGTGGGCTCCCATGTTTTGAAAACTGACATTCGAGAGAGAGTTCTAGTCCGCCCGCAAATGTCTTTAAAAGAGATCTGCATAGACTTAGCTGAGCTAAATATAACCCAGAGGCTGCCGCAGTGCGCTCCCTATCTGGAGGCCGGTAGCAAGGGTTGGAATGCATGGCTACAACTGTGGATCGATCCCTCCCCCTCTCTCTCGCGTGCCAGACGAAGCATTGCCGATTGGACTGCTCCTGCAGCCGGAGGCTTAGCAATCATGGATTCGGTCAACATTGAGACTCTCGCTAATAAGTTTGCCCATGTCACGACTAGCATCTCCGACTTAGGTAAACCGGTGGTGCAGTCCCTAAATTCCATTGCGAATGGGCAGCACGAGATCAGCTCCATTTTAGTTAACTGGGAGAGTCAAATTGAAAGAGATTTTTCTCTGCTGCTCAAAGGAACACAGTCTTTTGAACGCAACGTGTCAATAGCCATGGCATGTATGCAAGCCCAACAATTGAATCAGGCTGTGGCCATGGGGCTAATTCGGCAAGCCACGGACGGGCATCTGCCCCTGGAAATTAAAAGATTGATTACGCCCAAATTGTCACCCATAGAACTGGAGCTTGAATCCTGGTGGTCCCTTGTAAATTCCTCGTTCTCACCGACCACCCAGGAGCTTAAATTATTTTTATTAACGGCCAGTGCGCACGAGTCATTCCATGTGTATCCAGTCGTGCCTCTGGGACTCCAAGTCGGCGACACCGAAGTCCTCTACGCCCGCCACCCCGACCATTGGGCCCGCTTCACCCCGACCGGATGGCAGCTCGTCAGCCTCCAAGGGTGCCAGCATCGAGACCAGACCGGCTTCATCTGCCAGGACCAAGCCTTTGCACCTCATCACCCCTGTGTAGCCCCGCAAGTCGACGCCCTCAATGAGTGCTCTTTCGAGGTCGTCCGGGAGAACAGCTCCGCTGTGGTCTACATTGGGAAAGGATGTGCCTGCGTGCGAACGGCCTGCGACTTTGTGATCCTGAACTCGTTCCAGCTTAAGCCCGTGATCCCGGGAGTCAACCGCTGCTTTTGTAACCTGTCTTCGGTAGCAGCCTGCGACTTCACCTACATGGTACCGGTCTGGACCCAAGAAGAGATCCTGGTGGCACCCTCCATCTATCGTTATGTGAAGCCTGTCGCCCTTGGCATCGGTCTGGAATTAATCCACGAGCTCTTGACCCACCCGCAGCTTCACCGCACCCTCCAGAGCATCCAGAGGGACGGGGACACCACTGCTCTGGTTGTGTCCCACAACGGAAAGGAGATTTTGGATCTTGTCCAGCGGATTAAGACCACCGGCGAGCATTCGTGGTGGGAAACCCTCTTTGGCTGGAGCCCCACTGCCACTGGAATTTACAATTTGGCTTTGCACCCGATCGTTGTGATTCTGGCCTTCCAAGTTTTATTATGTGCCTCATTACTTTATTTGGGCTGTTGGAGCCGCCGACAGCTCCAGCAACTCCAACTATCCCACCGTCTGGACCATTACAATCCAGACCTACTCTTGCCCTAATGGTGATTCTTGGCGCCCTCCTTTAACCCTTGTTTATTTGCTTACGTTGTTATGAACTGTGATTATCATGTGTACGGATCCTGCACCGGCCCCATGGACGCTTTGCTGCTGGACACCGCTCCGAGGCCCTCTTGTGGACTAGGGGGGGACATGTTTCTCTGCCTCCCAGCCCACGGCCCGTCTCCAAACAACCGCCAGCAGCGCCACCTCCATGAGGACTAGAACTGTGTGCCTGAAGCCCTTCTCGCCGCTCACCGACCCTGCTCTGCGGATTGACGCAGACAGCAAGGGGGGGTGGAAGTGTGTTCTGGGACACATAGACTAAGCTTGCTTGTTCTTGTAAATATGCAACCCAGTCCAGCAGCTGTACTGCGGACTGAGCCGTCTGTGATCTTTGTAGCTCTATTGTTTTATGAATTCCTTCTCATTGCTTTTATGAATTTTAACTCCCATGAATTTAGCCCCGAACTAGTCCCTCTCTCTATCTATTGCAAGTGCGCCCATGAACTTTATCCCTATGAATTTGATTTTAACCTTAGGAATTGCCTTTTTAACCCGACTCCCTCCGCCGAGGTAATTCTAGCATATCTATTATTTTATGAATTTGGTTTTAACCGGGACCCCTTCTGAACGGTCTCTTTAAAGGTTATTTTATTTCTGATTTTTAAGCTCTATGAATTTGGTTTTAATCTGGCCGCATGAGTTGGTCTTTTAATTACAGAGTTTATTTTTCTGCCCCCATGAGCCCTTCCGCCGCCTACCCCTCATGAATTGTTTCCACGCACTTGCTTTTATTCTTGCTGCTTTTGACTTCATGAACTATTGCTTTTAATCACATATGTATTTATGATTTTAACCATGTATGAATTACTCTACCCTTGATGAATTATGCCATGCTTGCACATTTCACTTTACCCTGTATGAAGTGCTTTTAATTGTCCCTGCTTTTAATCCTATGTATCTATTTATGATTTTAACTATCCATGAATTAATCCATGCATATGAATTGCGCCTGGTTTTTAATGCTTTTAACCCTCCATGAATTCCGAATGAATTACCTCCCGCCATGAATTGATCAATGTACCCAAATATGAATTGTTGTTGTTTATATGCATGAATTGCTCATTGCTGCCTATACTACTATGAATTGCTATTACTTATGAATTATTGCTATTTATTCTGACGATTGCACTTAGCACACCCCCTGGTGTGAACCCAGAGACCTGCAGCCCATTGGCTGATCTAAATTGCACTTATTCGGTTAGGTGGTTCTCCAAACTAAATTTTTGAGTGACGCCTCCCCCTCCTTCCCTTCCCACTCCTTCTTCGCCCGAAGCTCGACCACCGGACATTGCTGACCACCTCGCCTTTGAAGTCAAGTTCGGAGACCCGCGCTCCTGACGTCCCGGGGTCTCCGAGGGGGGGAATTGTTGCCAAGTAGGCCCCCTCCCCTGCTTTAAAGCCTGCCATGAACTGTGTTAGAGTTTCCTGCGTTGCTGTTTTACTGCTACACCCAAAGACTGCTTTGCACGTGTGTGCTCCGATGCACGTGTCAGTTTCCTGCCTGCGTGTCAATTACCCTGCTGCTGTAATAGACTGTGTAGTTTACAGACTCCATGTTTGGTTAACTGCACAAAGGACTCTTTTCCTGGGCAGCCCTGCCCTGACCTGTATCTGGATTCCCAGTGTGTGTGTGTTTGGACTTTATTACAAGTGTGCCCCGTGCCTGCATTGCCATCTGCCACGGACCGTGCCTGTTCCCTGCTTTGGACTGTGTTTTGTGTGCTGTTACCCCTGCCTCCATGGAAGCCTGCCTCATATGGGCCCAAGCCGCTGCTAGCAGCCGGGCGCCAGCCGGGGAAACCCCCAGCGAGCCTGGCTAGGCGCTCCCTGGTCAGTTCCCGCCTGGAGCCTCCCGCGGGTAGGTTGCCGAGCTTGCCCTCGCTACCGGGCAGCCTGCTATCCAGCCCCAGCTACGCCCAGCCGGCATCCATGTTCTCAGGCAGCCAGAAGACCCTGGGAAGAAGACTGCTTTGAGAAGCCATTTCGGCGAAGCGGGCACACCACGTCCGCAGCGAGAGCCCCTCGCCCCGCTCTGCATATCTTAGGAGCCGCCCCGGAGAAGGAACTAAGTGCCGACCATCCCAAGCACTTAAGGAATGCATCTCAAAGAAACCTCCGCATTCCAAAGCTGATGACATCAGGACAAGCCCTGTCCGCTGGAACATCCTTTCAGCCCACTTGGATTTCCCCCTCCCTCCTTTGTCCCCTCTTCCTGAGGTGTCACTTATCACAATCTGATTACCAAAGTGGCCCATCCAAGCCATTCAGTAGCCCATTAGACCCTTTGTTTTAATCTGTGAGAACCACCAAGTACAGCACCAGCCCCAGGGTACGTTTTGGGGTATTTAAGCTGGTCTCTCAGACCACTCGGTGCTTCGGCCATTCCCTATCCAGACCTCCTTGCTGTCCGTCTGTGGTCCCAGTGCTGGCATTGGGCCACCTCGCTGTTGTGTCTCTGCTTCGCTCCAGGATAAGTGAGTATTTCCCTTACCATCGTTGGGAACCAGCTAATGCGAACGTCTCTGTATTTCATACTCTATGTTTCTTAGACCTTGTATGTTCTTTGTATGATTGTGCAAGCTAGGCTTACGCTACACTCAATACACGTGTTTGAACCTGACTCGTTGTCTGCCTCTTTTTCACTAGAGTGTCTGGGATCAGGACCTCCGTATACATAGGTTATGATCCTCGCTTAATATTAATAGTTACAGACTGCTACAGCTAATTCCCCATTATAATAAAGAGCAGTTCTGGTAACAGTTTACTAATTGTTGCCAAGTAGGCCCCCTCCCCTGCTTTAAAGCCTGCCATGAACTGTGTTAGAGTTTCCTGCGTTGCTGTTTTACTGCTACACCCAAAGACTGCTTTGCACGTGTGTGCTCCGATGCACGTGTCAGTTTCCTGCCTGCGTGTCAATTACCCTGCTGCTGTAATAGACTGTGTAGTTTACAGACTCCATGTTTGGTTAACTGCACAAAGGACTCTTTTCCTGGGCAGCCCTGCCCTGACCTGTATCTGGATTCCCAGTGTGTGTGTGTTTGGACTTTATTACAAGTGTGCCCCGTGCCTGCATTGCCATCTGCCACGGACCGTGCCTGTTCCCTGCTTTGGACTGTGTTTTGTGTGCTGTTACCCCTGCCTCCATGGAAGCCTGCCTCATATGGGCCCAAGCCGCTGCTAGCAGCCGGGCGCCAGCCGGGGAAACCCCCAGCGAGCCTGGCTAGGCGCTCCCTGGTCAGTTCCCGCCTGGAGCCTCCCGCGGGTAGGTTGCCGAGCTTGCCCTCGCTACCGGGCAGCCTGCTATCCAGCCCCAGCTACGCCCAGCCGGCATCCATGTTCTCAGGCAGCCAGAAGACCCTGGGAAGAAGACTGCTTTGAGAAGCCATTTCGGCGAAGCGGGCACACCACGTCCGCAGCGAGAGCCCCTCGCCCCGCTCTGCATATCTTAGGAGCCGCCCCGGAGAAGGAACTAAGTGCCGACCATCCCAAGCACTTAAGGAATGCATCTCAAAGAAACCTCCGCATTCCAAAGCTGATGACATCAGGACAAGCCCTGTCCGCTGGAACATCCTTTCAGCCCACTTGGATTTCCCCCTCCCTCCTTTGTCCCCTCTTCCTGAGGTGTCACTTATCACAATCTGATTACCAAAGTGGCCCATCCAAGCCATTCAGTAGCCCATTAGACCCTTTGTTTTAATCTGTGAGAACCACCAAGTACAGCACCAGCCCCAGGGTACGTTTTGGGGTATTTAAGCTGGTCTCTCAGACCACTCGGTGCTTCGGCCATTCCCTATCCAGACCTCCTTGCTGTCCGTCTGTGGTCCCAGTGCTGGCATTGGGCCACCTCGCTGTTGTGTCTCTGCTTCGCTCCAGGATAAGTGAGTATTTCCCTTACCATCGTTGGGAACCAGCTAATGCGAACGTCTCTGTATTTCATACTCTATGTTTCTTAGACCTTGTATGTTCTTTGTATGATTGTGCAAGCTAGGCTTACGCTACACTCAATACACGTGTTTGAACCTGACTCGTTGTCTGCCTCTTTTTCACTAGAGTGTCTGGGATCAGGACCTCCGTATACATAGGTTATGATCCTCGCTTAATATTAATAGTTACAGACTGCTACAGCTAATTCCCCATTATAATAAAGAGCAGTTCTGGTAACAGTTTACTGGTGGAGAATGCGGGCATAACCCAGTTCGTGTGAATACACGTGAGTCGACACGCGTGTCTTCGGCGAACTGACTTAGAGGAAAATTTTCCAGACCTCAGTGTAAAGAGCGCAATTTAGCTCAGGGAATTAAAAGTGTGAGTGTGTGTGGCTCTAGCGAGCATTTCTATCTTGTGGGTTGGCTTTTCCCCATTTCCTCCTTCAGCCAGCTTTGGACTACTTGCCTTTTGTGGTGCACCGCGAGGCCCTCCAGCCGTTATAACCGGTGTACTGTGGGTGAGGACCTCTGAACTGGTGAAGTTCCTGGCCACCTTCCGGGCCGCCTAAACGCGTCTATGTGGGTGGGATCCCAGAAGTAGGCTCTATAGATTTATATATATCCTGAAGCAGCACATATAAAATTCTCTTCTGCCCTCCCCCGTCTCTCCTAAGTCCGTCCAAACCCCGTTCCTGCCAGCACTTAGGCTTCAATCCCCGCTCCGGAGGAAACGGGAAGGGATCGATAGTCCGTTCGTTCAGTCAGTTTAGCTTTGGGAATCTAAAGCCAGGTTCCCGAAGCCCCGCGGCAGCCTGCCGCACCGTGCTTAAGAGTTTTAAGGAAGACTCTTGGGCGCCTTTCCGCTTGCGAGTTTTAAGTCAGACTCGTGGGCGCACCTCGCTTGGGAGTCAGTGGGACTCTTGGGCACACTTTTGCTTGGGAGTTGTTAGAACTCTTGAGCGCACCTCGCTTGGGAGTACAGTAAGCTTTACTCCTGAGCCATTTTGCTTGGGGACGTGCAGAGGCAGTCCTTGAGCGCTTTCAGTCTTTTGGTCGAGGCTTGGAGACAGTTTAACCGTTTGTCTCTGGGCACGAGGCCTGGGGACACTTTGAGTTTAGTTCTTGGGCAGAGAGCTTGAGAGCATTGTTGGCTTCTGAGCAGAGGCTTGGGAGCATTTCTGGTTGCCTGAGCAGAGGCTTAGGAGACCCCTTAGTTGCAGTTTCCGGGCAGAGGCTTGGGAACCCTTTTTGGTTTTCTGAGCACATAGGCTTGGGAGACCCCTGAGCTTTGGCTTCTAAGCAGAGGCTTGGAAGCACTGAGCGTTTTTGTTCTTGGGCTTAGAGAGCTTGAGAGCACCCTCTGAGCCAGTAAACTTTTCCTGGTCCCGTGGCTTGTAGGCAAGCTTGAAACGGGAATAGGAATTTTCCCTTCTCCCCCGGTGGAGAAGAACCGAGCGTAGGACCCTAAAAATACCCTTTGAACCTAAAAGTAGAACCTTAAAGACCCCTGGTAAAAACCCTTGAGGACCTGAGGGAAGGATAAACCTCCCAAAAGGAACATAGAGAGGAAGAAGTTGTTAAAACCCTTGAGCAGCTTTAATCGCCCCACCCCTGGTGTCGCTGATCTACTCTTTAACCTCCCCCGAGATCAGCCTTAAACTAAAAAGAAAAATGTACCGGGCAAACCCCGCCGTGCCCCGCCTGGAGAAGTGGCTAGTGAAGAAGGGAGATTGCCCCTGGGAAGCCGGTTCCTTCAAGGGACCCGACCCGCTCCAGATAGTTAGAAGTGCCTTCCAAGATTTTTGCGAAAAAGAGAAACCTAGGTCTAGCAAAAAGGACAGATATGGAGCCTGGGCACTTTTCACCGCCCTGCAGGACAGTGTGTCCCTAATTAGCAAGTTGCAAACAGCACAGGAGGAGTTAGAGGAGAGGTCAAAACGAGAGCAGGAAGCCTTGCGCCTAGAAATCCAGACTCTCAGGACCAAGCTAACCGAACAGGAGAAAGAACATGAGGAAAAGGCAGTTGAGTGGCGCGCTGAACGCGTCAATTTCATACTAGAGAAGCAAGGACTAACTACCGCCCTCCAGGACGCTCAGCACAAGGCTGAAGCGGCCACCGCTCGTGCCGATATGGCTGAGCACGCATTAACTGAGGGACAAGAAGAGATTACTAAGCTCACCCATGCCGCCCGGTTCATGGCGGACCACAACCAGTCTAAAACCGCAGCCGCGGACCATTCAGCTTGTAAGAGGGAGCTAGAGGCCCTAAAGCGACACTTGGGGATGCAACAGGCCGTAATTTCCGCCGTGCACCCCTCAGCCCTCTTGGCCCTCCCAGAAGATAGTAAGGATAGCTGGGCATCTCAATCGCCCCAACCCGAGGAAGCTCCACAGCCCCTCCACCCAATAGCCACCAAGGAAATTGTATCCATGGACGAGGATGGCAGGAAGACAGACCGGGTCGTTAAGGAAACCCGCAATTGGAGGCCCGATGAGCTCCAAGCCATAGCAGATCGTATGGGACCCCTAAACCGAGACACAGCCATCCAATGGTTCACCCATGTGACCACCTCTCAGCCTTCCGCTAGTGGTTCCGATGTGGCCCAACTGGCCCGCCAATGCGCCGCCCCTGAGATAGTTTCAGCCCTGAACGCCTATATTTCTAACCGAAGGTTAGCCACACGCAGCCAGTATGGAGCAATTAAGGAAATTTGTGCATTCCTGTGGCCCACCAAGAGCTTGAAAGCCCTGTATATTGCGGAGTCCCAGAAACCTGGGGAGGACCCAGAGGCATACTTAGCTAGGAAGCAGCTTCTCGCTGAGCTAGCAGACGAAGTGGACCTAGATGCAAGCGATGTACCCGACTTTGACGAATTAGAATTCAGGAGAGCAGTCTTAGATGGACTCAATAGTACCACCCGCCTAGCACTGGCAGGAGTGGAGCCCGGGAGCATCTCATGGGGAGACCTGGAAGCTCGCATCAGAAGCATTGCTGGCCTGTTGCGAGAAACCGGCGCCATCCGCCATGTGAAGCCCCCGGCCTCTCGTAGGAAGGAGAGCGAGCCGATAAGTGCAGTCACCTATGCCAATCATGGCCCCCACTCTCAGTACCGACCACAGGGACGCAGCCCGTATCCGGAGGCAAGGGGAGGAATCCTGAGGGGAAGGAGCGGCAGCTTTAACCGGGGAAGAGGACCAAGGGACTACCGCCCGGGAGTCTCCTTTGCGCCCGCCCCGAGTTACAGTTCCTCCTCCCAGCAAGGACCCCACGAGCCCCGACTGCAGGATGCACCCATAGCCCCTTCTCACTCGCGAGCATCGCACCCGTACCACCATCAGGTCTACCCGCCTCCAGATCAGTCCAATGCTTGGGGAGCATCGCAGGGCGACCACGAGGGTTACCGGGACCGCGGCAGCACGCCCCAGTCCAGGGACTCCCTCCGTTGGGAACTTTGGATGCGCCTCAAAAACATTGGAGCGAACATGGAGCTCTTCGACGGAAAGCCCACGTCCGTTCTAATGAAGGCGATCATGGAGTGGGAAGACCAGCAGCAGCCCCCAGTACCTCCGTCGGCGCCCCCTTTGCCGCCAGACCCTCCCTTCTCGAGTCCCCCGATAGCTGCGGTTCGGGAACGCCCGAGCCCCAACAATCCCTTTAGAGGAAGCGCCGCTTCCACCGATCAGGGTGCAGGATCAGAATAGGGTTGCCCCGAGTCCCAGTCTCCCTCCGTGGGCATAGTTGCCAAACTAAAGCCGGACACATGGGGGAGACCGACAGTAAAGGCAGGGATCGGGACTCCCGGGGAAAAGAAGAAGCCTGCCACCCTCCTCATAGATACCGGAGCTTCACTTAATATACTCCGGCCCACCTTAGTTGCAAAGGGCACCCAGACCCCCACAACCATGCAGCTCGCCGGTTTTGGAGGCGGCACGCAGGAATCCCCGGTCTGGCAGGATATCCCCCTCTCCGTTGGGAACCTGGCCACCCGGATTTCAGCGTGCGCAAACCGGGGAGAAGACGATGGACTTTTGGGCATGCCATTTTTCCGTGCCGAGGGACTGACCATTGACCTAGCGAACGGGCTCCTGTGGCGCATCCCGGGAGGCCCAGACTTTGTTAATGCAGTCCATCGATGTGCAGCCCTCAAGGCCCCCCTTCCTCTCGCCCCCATCACAGGAGACCCCTGGGTTCAGGACTTTCCCGAAGTGTGGGTAACAGATAAAGCCGAGTGTGGGATAGTGAAGGGCGCCTGCGTCCTGATTGAAGGAAAGGACCCCCCTCCCCAAAGACAGTACAAGTACCCAGCAGAAGCTGAGGCAGGGATAGCCAAGACTATAGAAGGACTCCTTGAGTGGGACGTCATACTCCCAATGCAGTCCATCTGCAACGCCCCATTGTGGCCAGTTCTGAAAGCAGATGGAGTGACCTGGAGAATGACGGTCGACTTCCGTGCCCTGAATGCCACCACCCCTCCAGTTGCCCCGGTTGTGGCCAAGTATAATGAGATCCTAACGGCCATTGCCGCTGGGTCCCGGTTCTACTCGGTCATAGACCTGGCCAATGCCTTCCACTCCATCCGGTTGCATGAGTCTTGCTGGTACAAGTTCGCGTTCACTTTCCGTGGCCAGCAATACGCATTCAAGCGGACACCCCAGGGATTCCACTCCAGCCCCAGCATTTGTCATGCCCATGTAGTTCAAATGTGGGAACGCCTCCAACCCTCCTCGAGGCCCCACGTACTGAGCTACGTGGATGACATTTTAGTCCACGCCCCCACGGAAGAATTAGCCCGCCAAATCACCAGGGAAGTCCTGGAACTCCTCCGCGAGACTGGGTTCAAGGCAAGCAGGGAAAAGGCCCAATTGGTTCAGACCAGCGTCAAGTACCTGGGTCTGACCCTGGGACCCGAGGGTCGTACCCCGGACGCCCAGCGAATGGAGGTCATTTCCAAGCTGCCTGCACCCACCGATGTCCCCTCCCTCAGAGCCCTTTTAGGAACTTTCAACTTTTCCCGAGACTTCATCGAGTCCTTTGCAGACAAAGCTCGCCCCCTTTATGCCCTCCTCAAGAAGAACACTCCCTGGGAGTGGGGACCGGAGCAACAGACAGCCTTAGCCGAGCTAAAGCGTAGCCTGGCCGCGGCCCCGGCCCTAGCCCATCCAGACGTAACTCAGCCATTCTTTATCCAGTTAGCAGTATCAGACAAGAGCATAGGAGCCACGCTCACCCAGCAGCAAGCGGGGACCGCTAGAGTAGTAGCCTATGCCTCTCGCAACCTAACCGCAGTGGAAGCTAAGTTTAGCCCATGCGAGAAGACATGCCTTGCTCTAGTTTGGAGTCTGACCCATTGGGAATTTATCATAGGAGGCTCCCGCACAATAGTTCAAACTACCCACACGCCTCTCAAATATATTCTGTCTGGCAAAATACAAGACGGACAAGTCTCAAACGCCCGCATAGCGCAGTGGACCCTGGCCCTAGTCAACCGCGGAGTAGAATTCAAAAAGGAAACCACTGAGCCACCAGCCCCCTATGGCCTATTGGTAACCGGGACCGAGCACGAGTGCCCCCTGGACCCGCCACCACAGGTTGTCTGGCCAGTTACTTGGGGAGTCCCGCTAGAGGAAGCCCGACAGAACGGCTTCACATGCTGGTTCTGTGACGGCTCCTCCTTTCACGTTGGAGGCTCCCCTCGGACAGGCTATGGCGCCGTGCGAGTGGGCGACGCCCATACCCTCAAAGGTCCAGCCCGCCCCCATTCCAGCCAAGCGGCTGAGGTGCAAGCGCTTCTGGCAGTGCTTGAGTTTGAGCCCCCAGAAAGCCCACTTGCCATTTACACAGACTCGGATTGGACGGCCAAAGCCGCCACGGTCTGGCTCCCGGTATGGCAGAATCAGGGGTGGAGAGCTAGCGATGGGAAACCCGTAGCCCACCTACAGCTATGGCAGCAAGTAGCAGCACTCCTCCAGTCCCGCTCAGGCCCAACACAGGTGGCCCATGTCAAGGGACACCAGAAGACAAATTCAGAGACCGCTTATTGGAACGACCAGGCAGACCTTGCAGCCAAGGCAGCCGCCACTGAAAATGCTCCCCTACCGGAATCAGCCACCGACTGTCCCCTCCGCCCTGTCACCACTCGGGCACAAGCCCGCAGCCAAGCTCAGGGAACCGCAGGAACACTAGACCTAGCACAACTGCAACTATCTGACCCAGAAATAACCAACCTCCTAGCCGCAGGAAGGGATCAGACAGGGAGACTCATGATCAGAGAAGAGGAAGGCATAGTTTGGGCAGTAGATGCAGCCGGCGAACGCCATTGGGTAGTGCCATTGGAAGTTAGGGCTGACTTAATTCAGTTTGTCCACGAACAGGGACACCGAGGCAAGGATCTGACTCTGGAAAGGGTAAAAGAGGTTGGTTGGTGGCCTGGCATGCGCACCGAAGTAGCGCAATGGGTGGACAACTGTCTGTCCTGCGCTATGGTCAATGCAGACCCCACCGGACCTAGAGCTCCCCTCCAGCATCAGAGAATTGATGGACCCTGGGCGCGCATACAGATTGACTTTATCGGCCCTCTTCCCCCCCACTGCTCGCGGCAATCGCTACTGCCTCACCGTCATAGACCCCTTCAGCAAATGGGTCGAAGCGTTTCCGTGCAAGCGCAACAATGCAGCCACCACAGCCAAATTACTGTTTAATAATGTTTTCTCGCGATGGGGCATCGTGAGAGTCATGGACTCTGATTTAGGCTCACACTTCATCGGAGAAGTAACACAGGAGCTTTGTAAAGCACTGGGCATCCAGCAACGTTTCCACATAGCCGGCCACCCCCAAGCTTCAGGCGCCATAGAAAGAACCAACCGGACCCTCAAAGAGGCTCTCCGCAAGATGGTTCGCTCCTCCGGGAGAGACTGGGATGAAAAACTCCCCATAATCCTAATGGCCATTAGAGGCACTACCGCAGTTCACGGGCTCACACCCCATATGGTAATGACAGGGCGAAGAATGCAGCTCCCGGAAGCCTTCTGGCTAGATACGCAGCTCCCTTCCGATATGCAGCCCGTAGTGATTAATGATGCTTGGGTCCAGGATCTGCTCTCATCCATACACGCCGTCCACATGCAAGTGGCCCAGAGGTTGGGCACAGCTCAGAAAGATATGGACCGCAAACTAGGATGGGTCAGGAACCCCAGGCAGTGGGAAGAAGGACAGCTCGTTCTGTACAGGAAGTTTTCGCAAAAGGCGCATTCACTAGCAGCCAAATGGCAAGGCCCAGTCCCTATCACAAAAAGAGTCTCCCCAGCTGTCTATCAGGTAGCCATCCAAAGAAAGACAGGAGGAACGTGGCTAAAATACTTTCATGCCTCTCAATTAAAAGAATGGAAAGGGAAGCCGCTGCAAACCGCCCCCCCTGTGTATGATCCTGGGGGAACCACCACCAGCCCAGCCCCCCTCTGCCCAGTGATTCGCCAGATATCACTCCACCCTGGGCCAGAGATACCGTGTGTCCCCTTAGATCAGACTTTTGTAGCTTTAGAATAAGAGAAACAATAGGATATGTAAATATCGGTGTAAATGGTAGAAGTTTTTCCAGTTCTATTCTTTGACCTCATTAGGCGGGCCCCACAGTTGGGACCCTTGGGAGAAGACACGGCAACCAAAGCCAAATAGGACCACCACCGAAAGTGATTCTCGATTGGATTATAAGCCGCATGTTCGGAAAAAAATTGCACAGGCAAAAGAGATTTGCTGTGTGTGAAGGCGGTTGGAGAGGCTTTAGCCCAGAAGTGAATGCAGTCTTCCAACGTTGAAACCACCAAATAAGGTGATTTCTTTGTTTGAAAACATTTCACCCGCCGTGCTGGTGAAGATCCCGCATCTACGTAGATTCGGGGTCTCACCTGCCAGACCCACGCTTTCGCATGATGGTCGGCTTTGGCTTTGAGGGCCGTGCCTCCCCTGGAAAAGGATCCCCAGATAGCCCAACATCCCTCTTTTACTAATGTTCATATTCGTCATGGTGAGTTGCTACACGGCGCCACCAGCCAGTACGCTTTAGTGCAAAGGTAAAAGACCCGCCAGTATTTTGTAAATATGTGCCCTCTGGAATATGTTATTGGGGTGCGTTCGCCACGCACAAGGGGCAGCGTACCTCATTTACATAGCCAGGATCCCCCGCGCCAAGATGACCCCCGATTCACCCAGACCCGGTGGCGCCGACAGATCTCGGCCGCCTCCGCCGCTTTTCGATAAACGCCGCCGAGCGCCTTCGGCTCCATTTCGGCCCTTTCCGCCAGCAGCCGCCTGCCCCACGTAATCTTTTCCCTTGCCCGTACCGTATAAGGGAAAAGAAGGGGGGGAGACATATTGAAGTTATAATGAAGCCCTGCCAGGCCTTCCAAGTGAGGGCAACCTAAAAGCACCCCACACCCGTATGCCTCTTGCTCCGTGTATTTTTCTCTTTGCTCAGTGCATTTTTCTTGCTCAGTATATTTTTCTTTTTGCCCGGTGTACCTTTTTTTTTAAACCAGAAAATGGGGCCTCCCGAGGGAGTCCCTCCAAAAATTGCTAGTCCTGCAAACATATGACGAAGGCCTATTTTTGAAAAATTAAAGCGAGGGCCCCCGTCTGCAGCAACCCTTATAGTTAATGGAAACCGCTCTTTAGTTTTCTTTTCTTTGCTCAAAACGGCAAGGCCAGGCCGAGCCGGACCGACAGCTCTCAGCCCGCAAAATAAAAATAGCCCGCCACCGAGCAAGGGGCACCTGAAGGCCACATAGCCTAGGCACCCAGGGACCCCTGGGGCGAGTTTGCATAATCCCGCCTAACGCACAGCCGACCCTTGCTCGACGCAAAGACGTCCCCCCTGAAATATACACGCTTTAGAAAGAAACCTTCGCACAGGAGTTCCCCAGAGCAACAAGCTGGAAGGCTCGCTTAGTGCTCTGGGACTTCTCGTTCGAGCCCCACCTAATAGACAGTGCTGGCAGAAATACGCCCTCCTTTTCCCCACTTCACTTCATTTATTTTTGCTGCAATAAACTCAGGGAACCTGTACTTATATCCGCAGGTCTCCCCAGGATATTCTCACCACAAAAGGAAAAGGAAGGCCAGGAGATGAGGCACCTGGCTACTCTGTGTTTGCTCGTGCTGGCAGGCACCCTAATAGAGGGACGCCCGTCCAAATTAATGCCCTACCCCCACTGGAGATGTATAAATACCCTAGCAGGGAATGAAATGATGGTCTGCAAGGTTGTACAGCAGAGCAATATTACCACCCCTACGGATCGCACTAACTTCCGCAGTTGCGAAGAGCAGTGGATCCGACCCCCAGAGCTTGTTATTTTATGTGTGGGAGTGAAAACCATGTCCCAAGAACTAGTATGCTACTCGCCTACCGATACAGTTTCACCACTTGCTCCGATTCCTTGTATGTTTCTTCCCCGTATCAGGCCTGCCCCCACCGCAGTCCCGGTGGTAGACAAATATACCACCCCCGCCAATTTCGAAACCTCGCCATTTGTCACTGAGGCTTTCGGACCATACTGTGAAGTTATTTTAGTGTCGGCCGCAGTATGGAAGGCAGGAGACCCCTTTAGAATGACCATCCTACTAGGCACCACTGCCACTGAGTCTGCATCAGTCACTATCACGCCCCCTTCAGGCGCAGTTCTCTCCTTTGCTATAGAGCGCTGGGAGAACCTGACCTGGATTGTAAAGGAGGAAGACCTAGCCAAACACGGCCCACCCGATTGGATACTGGTTCAACAGACGCCCGAATGCCAAACCAAGCCCCTAGTAGAGAAATTTCACCGGCTTGGGCTGCTCTTTGTAAATTTGACTCACGAACCAGGCAATTATTCCCTGCTGATCCGGACCCAGGAGACCCACACCATCCAAATTGACCCTTTGATTGCTAGCAATGAACAATTAAGCCAAGGCGGCACGCATATAGTGGGCTCCCATGTTTTGAAAACTGACATTCGAGAGAGAGTTCTAGTCCGCCCGCAAATGTCTTTAAAAGAGATCCGCATAGACTTAGCTGAGCTAAATATAACCCAGAGGCTGCCGCAGTGCGCTCCCTATCTGGAGGCCGGTAGCAAGGGTTGGAATGCATGGCTACAACTGTGGATCGATCCCTCCCCCTCTCTCTCGCGTGCCAGACGAAGCATTGCCGATTGGACTGCTCCTGCAGCCGGAGGCTTAGCAATCATGGATTCGGTCAACATTGAGACTCTCGCTAATAAGTTTGCCCATGTCACGACTAGCATCTCCGACTTAGGTAAACCGGTGGTGCAGTCCCTAAATTCCATTGCGAATGGGCAGCACGAGATCAGCTCCATTTTAGTTAACTGGGAGAGTCAAATTGAAAGAGATTTTTCTCTGCTGCTCAAAGGAACACAGTCTTTTGAACGCAACGTGTCAATAGCCATGGCATGTATGCAAGCCCAACAATTGAATCAGGCTGTGGCCATGGGGCTAATTCGGCAAGCCACGGACGGGCATCTGCCCCTGGAAATTAAAAGATTGATTACGCCCAAATTGTCACCCATAGAACTGGAGCTTGAATCCTGGTGGTCCCTTGTAAATTCCTCGTTCTCACCGACCACCCAGGAGCTTAAATTATTTTTATTAACGGCCAGTGCGCACGGGTCATTCCATGTGTATCCAGTCGTGCCTCTGGGACTCCAAGTCGGCGACACCGAAGTCCTCTACGCCCGCCACCCCGACCATTGGGCCCGCTTCACCCCGACCGGATGGCAGCTCGTCAGCCTCCAAGGGTGCCAGCATCGAGACCAGACCGGCTTCATCTGCCAGGACCAAGCCTTTGCACCTCATCACCCCTGTGTAGCCCCGCAAGTCGACGCCCTCAATGAGTGCTCTTTCGAGGTCGTCCGGGAGAACAGCTCCGCTGTGGTCTACATTGGGAAAGGATGTGCCTGCGTGCGAACGGCCTGCGACTTTGTGATCCTGAACTCGTTCCAGCTTAAGCCCGTGATCCCGGGAGTCAACCGCTGCTTTTGTAACCTGTCTTCGGTAGCAGCCTGCGACTTCACCTACATGGTACCGGTCTGGACCCAAGAAGAGATCCTGGTGGCACCCTCCATCTATCGTTATGTGAAGCCTGTCGCCCTTGGCATCGGTCTGGAATTAATCCACGAGCTCTTGACCCACCCGCAGCTTCACCGCACCCTCCAGAGCATCCAGAGGGACGGGGACACCACTGCTCTGGTTGTGTCCCACAACGGAAAGGAGATTTTGGATCTTGTCCAGCGGATTAAGACCACCGGCGAGCATTCGTGGTGGGAAACCCTCTTTGGCTGGAGCCCCACTGCCACTGGAATTTACAATTTGGCTTTGCACCCGATCGTTGTGATTCTGGCCTTCCAAGTTTTATTATGTGCCTCATTACTTTATTTGGGCTGTTGGAGCCGCCGACAGCTCCAGCAACTCCAACTATCCCACCGTCTGGACCATTACAATCCAGACCTACTCTTGCCCTAATGGTGATTCTTGGCGCCCTCCTTTAACCCTTGTTTATTTGCTTACGTTGTTATGAACTGTGATTATCATGTGTACGGATCCTGCACCGGCCCCATGGACGCTTTGCTGCTGGACACCGCTCCGAGGCCCTCTTGTGGACTAGGGGGGGACATGTTTCTCTGCCTCCCAGCCCACGGCCCGTCTCCAAACAACCGCCAGCAGCGCCACCTCCATGAGGACTAGAACTGTGTGCCTGAAGCCCTTCTCGCCGCTCACCGACCCTGCTCTGCGGATTGACGCAGACAGCAAGGGGGGGTGGAAGTGTGTTCTGGGACACATAGACTAAGCTTGCTTGTTCTTGTAAATATGCAACCCAGTCCAGCAGCTGTACTGCGGACTGAGCCGTCTGTGATCTTTGTAGCTCTATTGTTTTATGAATTCCTTCTCATTGCTTTTATGAATTTTAACTCCCATGAATTTAGCCCCGAACTAGTCCCTCTCTCTATCTATTGCAAGTGCGCCCATGAACTTTATCCCTATGAATTTGATTTTAACCTTAGGAATTGCCTTTTTAACCCGACTCCCTCCGCCGAGGTAATTCTAGCATATCTATTATTTTATGAATTTGGTTTTAACCGGGACCCCTTCTGAACGGTCTCTTTAAAGGTTATTTTATTTCTGATTTTTAAGCTCTATGAATTTGGTTTTAATCTGGCCGCATGAGTTGGTCTTTTAATTACAGAGTTTATTTTTCTGCCCCCATGAGCCCTTCCGCCGCCTACCCCTCATGAATTGTTTCCACGCACTTGCTTTTATTCTTGCTGCTTTTGACTTCATGAACTATTGCTTTTAATCACATATGTATTTATGATTTTAACCATGTATGAATTACTCTACCCTTGATGAATTATGCCATGCTTGCACATTTCACTTTACCCTGTATGAAGTGCTTTTAATTGTCCCTGCTTTTAATCCTATGTATCTATTTATGATTTTAACTATCCATGAATTAATCCATGCATATGAATTGCGCCTGGTTTTTAATGCTTTTAACCCTCCATGAATTCCGAATGAATTACCTCCCGCCATGAATTGATCAATGTACCCAAATATGAATTGTTGTTGTTTATATGCATGAATTGCTCATTGCTGCCTATACTACTATGAATTGCTATTACTTATGAATTATTGCTATTTATTCTGACGATTGCACTTAGCACACCCCCTGGTGTGAACCCAGAGACCTGCAGCCCATTGGCTGATCTAAATTGCACTTATTCGGTTAGGTGGTTCTCCAAACTAAATTTTTGAGTGACGCCTCCCCCTCCTTCCCTTCCCACTCCTTCTTCGCCCGAAGCTCGACCACCGGACATTGCTGACCACCTCGCCTTTGAAGTCAAGTTCGGAGACCCGCGCTCCTGACGTCCCGGGGTCTCCGAGGGGGGGAATTGTTGCCAAGTAGGCCCCCTCCCCTGCTTTAAAGCCTGCCATGAACTGTGTTAGAGTTTCCTGCGTTGCTGTTTTACTGCTACACCCAAAGACTGCTTTGCACGTGTGTGCTCCGATGCACGTGTCAGTTTCCTGCCTGCGTGTCAATTACCCTGCTGCTGTAATAGACTGTGTAGTTTACAGACTCCATGTTTGGTTAACTGCACAAAGGACTCTTTTCCTGGGCAGCCCTGCCCTGACCTGTATCTGGATTCCCAGTGTGTGTGTGTTTGGACTTTATTACAAGTGTGCCCCGTGCCTGCATTGCCATCTGCCACGGACCGTGCCTGTTCCCTGCTTTGGACTGTGTTTTGTGTGCTGTTACCCCTGCCTCCATGGAAGCCTGCCTCATATGGGCCCAAGCCGCTGCTAGCAGCCGGGCGCCAGCCGGGGAAACCCCCAGCGAGCCTGGCTAGGCGCTCCCTGGTCAGTTCCCGCCTGGAGCCTCCCGCGGGTAGGTTGCCGAGCTTGCCCTCGCTACCGGGCAGCCTGCTATCCAGCCCCAGCTACGCCCAGCCGGCATCCATGTTCTCAGGCAGCCAGAAGACCCTGGGAAGAAGACTGCTTTGAGAAGCCATTTCGGCGAAGCGGGCACACCACGTCCGCAGCGAGAGCCCCTCGCCCCGCTCTGCATATCTTAGGAGCCGCCCCGGAGAAGGAACTAAGTGCCGACCATCCCAAGCACTTAAGGAATGCATCTCAAAGAAACCTCCGCATTCCAAAGCTGATGACATCAGGACAAGCCCTGTCCGCTGGAACATCCTTTCAGCCCACTTGGATTTCCCCCTCCCTCCTTTGTCCCCTCTTCCTGAGGTGTCACTTATCACAATCTGATTACCAAAGTGGCCCATCCAAGCCATTCAGTAGCCCATTAGACCCTTTGTTTTAATCTGTGAGAACCACCAAGTACAGCACCAGCCCCAGGGTACGTTTTGGGGTATTTAAGCTGGTCTCTCAGACCACTCGGTGCTTCGGCCATTCCCTATCCAGACCTCCTTGCTGTCCGTCTGTGGTCCCAGTGCTGGCATTGGGCCACCTCGCTGTTGTGTCTCTGCTTCGCTCCAGGATAAGTGAGTATTTCCCTTACCATCGTTGGGAACCAGCTAATGCGAACGTCTCTGTATTTCATACTCTATGTTTCTTAGACCTTGTATGTTCTTTGTATGATTGTGCAAGCTAGGCTTACGCTACACTCAATACACGTGTTTGAACCTGACTCGTTGTCTGCCTCTTTTTCACTAGAGTGTCTGGGATCAGGACCTCCGTATACATAGGTTATGATCCTCGCTTAATATTAATAGTTACAGACTGCTACAGCTAATTCCCCATTATAATAAAGAGCAGTTCTGGTAACACTGCACAACTGAACAATTCAAAGAGAAGCTGTATGCATGGTGGTAAAAAAGAAGGACACTGTATCTACATCACAAACTGGGTTGTTTCCGCATGTCCTAACATCGTGCCACACTCATGGAACGAGGGCGTCTTCTTGGTGTGATTTCTGACATCACGCCATAAAAACGGGATTGTGGCGCAATGATGTCAGAAATCGCACCAAGAAGACACTCTCTTTCTGTGAGTGTATGTTAGGGCGTATGGAAATGACCCTAGTTTTATTCCAATTTACCAATCATGGCTTTCCACAAACACCTTATGGCAAAAATACAGAAAATTCTTACTCCCAAATCATCTCCATGATCTACAGTACTCAAGATTCCTTGAAAAAAATGCTGTTAAGCTAATAAAAACTGTAGTATAGTCATGCAACTAGGAAGCTGGGAGGGAATACACTGCTAGATTATATTTTTTTGTAAGTATCATGACTGAGTTCTTAGTGAATAAGTGTGGTAACTGTAGCATAACGAGAGAAAGTAGTATGGAAACAATGGTGTGAACAGCTGCTATAGAAAGATAGGAGGGGAAGAAAGGACAAGAAGCATTTAAGATAACTCATCAATAAGACCAGAAGTGCCAACATTCTACCATGATGGCTCAAGACTTTCAAAAGCATTCCATGAAACTAGATAAAGTTGCCTTAAGTCCTCATTCCAGTAATGCTGTACTGCATCCAAGCAAAGTGGCCCACTTCGAAGCACCTCTCTCTTGTATACAGCCTGGCACATCTGAGATAATATAGGATAGGTGCCACCACTAATCCTTCCTCAACAAACTCACAGGTCATCAAATAAGCAAACAACCAGTTTCACCTGCATCTCACCCACACAGACAGATCAGCCATCACATCTTCCAAAATGCCCGCTTCCCCTTCAGTTTTCTTGTGAGCACAGTATTCTAGGTTTGATCCGCTCCTCCCAAAAAGGAACTCAAAACATCTCTATTTCAACCCTACATGGAGGGGGGGGGGCATCCCAGGCACAGGCATACTTTCTCCCTGCTTGGTGCCCAGAAATCTATGTTACATAAGCAGCTCCAAACTGACAGAACTGCCGACTTTAAAAATAAAAATCATCATCATGCTCCAGTAGACGGAACAGAACTTTTAACCTAGTCCTCCCCAAGAATCGGCTAACACACCTTCCACTTAACTCTTTCAGTTGATAACAAAGCCTCAAAGGAAAGGGAGGAAAAATAATACAAAGGGGGGGAAACTCACCTTCCCTTTTCTCTAACTTGTAAAAAATCAAACTCAAGCCTCTTGGAGGAGCAGCTCAAGAAAAGTTAGATCAGTCTGAATAAACTGTTGGAGACCGGATAAGCCCAAAGAAGAGATGGAGAGTTCATCCGAGTTTCCTCTTTTGTTCAAGTTCTCTGAGCAGACAAAGAACCAGCAAGCGGCAGCAGGTTTCTCCCTTCTCACCCCTTTTCCCTCCCACCTCTCTCCCCCCAGCCCCCATCCTTGTGGATCCAAGAGTAGCTCAAGTCTCCCTCCAGCCTGCTCCTCTTCATCAAATCAGTTCCACAAGAGAACTTTAAAAAGAAGTCTTTCCTAGACTTTCCCTGACGCCTCATCTCAAGCGGCAGTTCAAAACTTCCCTCTAACTGAGCCTCCCAGAAAAACAATTTTAATGGAGGTGGGAGGGGGCAAGGAGGAGAATCTCTCAAATCATTATTTCCGGTAGATGCACCTCTTTGTTTGGATCCCCTTGACAGTCATTCAGAACAATCCCCTCGGCGTTTGGCTTTGGTTATAAGAGATTCTTTCTCCCTTAGGATCCCTAAAGACCGAGTTATAGATTCCACAGTAATGGGACAGAAAACTGGGAAGAGGAAGGAATACTTAAAGGCAATGTAATGGGGGGGGGGGGGTGCGGAAACGGGAAACAAAATTTTGGTTCACACTTTTTTCCCTTTCACTTTTCGAAGCGTGTCCAGTCCAGGAGAACAAAAGCATCCCCAGAGCCGTGAGTTCAACAACAAGCTCTTCCCAGCTCATGACATCTCTCTACCTGTTGCACGGGGAGACGGAGGGAGTGGCGGGACCAGAGCATCCACCCCAGGAAAAACAAACCGGGATGCCTATCACCTGTCCTCCTGCTCTAATTCGATCCGTTTGCCAAACACCAGAAAAGAGACTGAGAGGGAAACTGCCAGCCCCCCCCCCCGTTAGTCATCCGCAAAAGAGGATGAAGCCCTCTTGGCAACGCATCATCCTTTCCTTACTCTCTCCAAGAGACACCCTGGAGCCCAGCCTTTCCCTCCAGGCCCTCTGTTTTAACTAAAGGAGGGTTGGGGGCACTAGCCCCCACCAACCCCAGGAATAAATCCCAGCGCCATAAGAAAACGGCAGGCCATCGATTCCGCAGCCAGGTCTCACGCGCGCAGGAAAACCAACCTCCAAGTTAAAATGCGCACCAACTTCGTGGGCTGCCAAGTTCCACTGCGTAAGGCTGAAAAAGAGAACGGCTAAAGTTAGCATCGCAACAAAAGAGAAACGCGACTCACCTTAGGGGAGAGCAGGATAAGCCCTTCCGCTTTCTCCTCCTCCTCCTCTTCTTCCAAACGGTTGGAGGGGGGGAGGGGTAAGAAGACAATGTAACTGCAGCTGATCCGAACGTCTGAAGTTAGCCCAGCGCCCCCCCCCCCCAAACAAAGGCGCTGCGAAGAGCGGCTTTGTGTCGAACTTTCTCCTCTCGAGCCCACGTTTGCAACTTTACCCAAGTCCGTGCATCGGTTTTTAATATTTATCTAAAAGGACACAAAGGAGAACTCTCATAATTCCCGAGCGGCAGTAAAAGCATTGCCTGCTTTCCCCCCCCCCCCCCAAAGTATTGCGCTGATCCACCCACTCATTTAAGAACAGGAGGAGGGTAGTATGGATTGGATCGGAGCTCAAAGTTACAGGAGTCTGAAGTAAGAAGGTAATTCACATAGCCGCGTGTGATGGGTTGTTTTGAGTAAGAGGGACGGATCCATCCGAAACGCTGCAGTTGTAGCAGCCCCGTGTCCCTTTGTGTGCACGTGCGTGTAAATCCAACTGCGCCACTTTGTTGTGCGCTACAAATCCCGCCTTTCTGCTAGTACCTATGGAATAGAGACAGCCTACCAAGCACCACCCTAGACCTGAAGCAGAACCTTCATAATTCCCTGCGTTTCTTAATTTCAGAGTCTGTGAACTGGGTCGCCCTAAAAAGCGTTTAAGGATAATTCGTTATCGTTACCCACAACAATCATGTACATGTACAGTGGTGCGTCTGCCCTTTCAACACTTATAGGAAATTGGCGAATTCTAATCTGTTGATTCTTCTTCCTTGTAGCGCCGCTACCCTTCTGCGGAAAGCGTTCTTCAGTATAAAAAGCTACACCAGCAATTCGCTATTGTTTCTTCTCGGTCTATTTGAAAAAACAAGAGAAGTAAAAAGTTACTGTAGGTGGGAGATCTGCAAGGGTATCTCATTTTTCCCTTCCCCACCATATCCTCTTTCCCTGCCCCCATAGCCTCTCCCCTTTTCCTGCTTCCTTCTCTCCTTCTCACCCACTTTTGTCTGCCCCGTCTTCATTTTTCCCCTTCCACTCCAGGCAGGCTCTCTGTTTGGCCAAGTTATGTGGTGCCAACTAAGCTGCACCCAGCTGTGCAGTGGAGAACCTGCAAGGACTTGCTGGGGGTACTTTGTTTTTTTCTGTATCACTTTCTCCACGCCATTTCCTCTACTTCATTTATATACTGCCATTTTTCACAATGAGGATCCAAAGCAGCATAAGTCTCATCGCTACAACAACCCTGAGAGGTAGGTTAGGCTGAGTGAGTGTGGCTAGATCAAGGTCACCCAGTAAGTTTCCACAGCCGAGTGGTGATTGGAACCTCCATCTCCCAGATCCTATTCCAAAACTCTAACCTCTACACTACACTGTCTTGGGGCGGGAGGGAGGCCTGCTGTTGAACAGTAGCGAGCAGCCAGGCCTGAATGAGTCATGCAAGTCATGTGGTATCAAGTTACCCCATGAATGCTTCTGGGCTTGGAAACAAAACAGCCCTGGAAGAGGCCCTGCCCCTTCCCCGTGCCTTTCACTGACAGAAACCGAGCCTGGAATACTGGCTAAACTGTTCTGGTTGCTTAGCAACAGTCACTGAGGGCATCTGGTTGAAGCTACAGGCATTCCTTTTATCCTTTAGGGTTTTTTTTAACCTTCCCAATGTGTTTGTGTGGTTTTTTGTTTTGTTTTTTAGATTTCAGCTTTTACTACAAACCTGGGAAATTTTTACGGCGTGTAGAAAGATTTGTCTCCAATCTCTGAATTTAAGTATCCACAGATCAGGGCCACTTGGCTATTAGTGTGTAGGATTACTGTTCAGCCCACCTGATTATCAGTAGGCAGGTAGTATGTTCCTTTCAAAAGCAGGTTTACCCATATTCTCTCTCTGCAAAGGAATTATGGCAGAGCATGACTGTCTTCTTTAGCATGGGGACCCATCACAGAGGAACAGCAATGACTTACTGAACAACATTGACATAGCTGTACAAACGATATATAAGGTAAAGTATTTCATAATTAAACTTTTTTTTTTGCTGTCAAGTTACAGCTGACTTATGGCAACCTCATAAGGTTTTCAAGGTAAGAGACATTTAGAGGTAATTTACCATTGCTTGCCTCTAGTAGGGTTGCCAACCTCCAGGTGCCTGCTGGAGATCTCCTAGAATTACAAGTGAGCTACAGACTACAAAGATAATTTTCTCTGGAGAAAATGGCAGCTTTGAAGGATGGACTCTATGGCATTATATCCTGATGAGGTCTGTCTCCTCCCTAACCCACCCCCCAGGCTTCACCCCCAAATGTCCAGGAATTTCCTAACCCAGAGATGGCAACCCTAGCCTCTAGACTTCCTTGGTGGGTTGCAATTCAACTACTAACCAGTGCTGACTTAGCTTAGGGGGAGCTAAATATTACGCTTCAAAAAAAATGTGGGAACACATAGTGCTACTAATAATGGCTGTAGTTCAGGTTAGTGGCTGCCCAGTATGCAGGGATCCAGTTGAATCTATTCTGCTGGACTCAGTGGTATAGTTCTGGAATGGTATCAAAATCTAAACTTCTTTGAAAATAATGCAGCTGTAGATGATAGAAGATGCTTCTCCCGTGTCTAGTACAAGTCTGTTATGTAAATATATATAGACTATCCAGTGTCTAAAAAGGTGGTTCACAGTATTATGGTGTGCCTCATAATTTTGCAGAGTATAGATGAGGAACTGAAGATGGGACATAGCAACTTGCTCAGGATCATCAGCAAGCTGTGAGCCAAATGATTTGAGCCTCCCAAAGAGTTCCAAAGCCAAATGCGTTCCAGGGGATAATAGCAAACATACCTAAAAGCCAGCTATTGAGTTGTTTTCAACCTTTCCAGATGCAGGATCCACTGAGCTGCAAGCATATGACTGGAGTCATGTGACTAGAAGAGGGGGCACAGTTATCACCAGTGTCAATGCCAAAACCGAGTGTAGTAGGCCTGGAGTGTTTCAGATACAATCTTGCTCCCATGTAGCCATTATCAAAAAGGAGGTGCACCTGATAAGAACACCAGCACAATAAACTGTTCCAGGAAGTTCAAGAAAGCGCCCACTGGCTCTTCAGCATAAAGTCAAGCGCTATGATGTATTTTCATGGATTAATGGCAGTGGTATCCCTTGATTTAACCTACTTCTTTCTCTCAAGTATAACATGAGAAGCTTCCCTTTTAGCTATTCTTGAACACATCACTAAGACTTAGTACGCGACCTTTAAACATTAGTGATGCAATCAATTTCTTTGCCATCTCTATCTCTGGCTAGCACATCTACATCCTGCTCTTCTTGGCTCTAAATAACCTGTATGTGATTCCCAAACATTCCCCATCCAGGCAGCTTGCAGGGGAAACACTTAGCTTAAACAGTGGAACGCCATATCTTTAGACCATCCCAAGGATTATAAATCATCATGTCACGCTGTTAAATTCCTATTTAAATTATTGTAACACACACCTTTACATTTAACCATACTTACTCATGGAATACAATATTGCCTGCACAAAGAGGCCATTTCAATTCTTTAACCCTTCCTGTTCTATTGTCCATCTTCTCATGGGGCCCTTTCAAGTCAGGATATGCTGATTTTAAATTATTTCACAGGCAGAACTTTAGAAGAATGTTGACGAAAACTGGCTAACCAAAAAGGCCAGATCTAGCTGTTCAAATAAGTACAAACATGTTTACTAGCACAGAAACATTTTTACTGGCCAATTCTTATGAGGGCTTTATGCAGGGCTTTTTTTCTAGGGAAAGAGGTGGTGGAACTCAAGTGGTGGAACTCAGGACCGCACAATGACATCACTTTAGATCAGCTGGATCAAGGGGTGGAGTTTTTTAAAGTTTAAATCGCCCTCGGTGAAAATAGTCACATGGCTGGTGGCCCCACCCCCTGATCTCCAGACAGAGGGAGTTTAGATTTCCCTCTGCGCAGCAGCGCAGAGGGCAATCTAAACTCCCCTCTGTCTGGAGATCAGGGGCCAGGGCCACCGGCCATGTGACCATTTTCAAGAGGTGCCGGAACTCCATTCCACTGTGTTCCAGCTGAAAAAAAGCCCTGGCTTTATGTCTATAATTAATATCCTAAAAGGACTGGCTTTTGTATACACTTTTCCTGTTTGATCATCTGGAGGAAACTATCGCTCAATCAGGCTGTCCCTAATTTTAAGGGATAGCAGAATATCACATATGCATAGAATGTAATTGATCCCCTTGGAGAACCTTTTCAAATCCCCACTGCCATGGAAACATGCTGGGTGACCTTAAGCCATACTCACAGCCTAACCTACCTCATAGGGCTGTTATGATGATAAAATACAGGAGATGGGAAGAGAGACAGGATGCAAATGAATAAATAAGACACATCTGTAATACTTGATGACAAAAGTGCCTGAAATACTTGATGACAAAAGTGCCTGAAAGGATTATGAGAACTGTAATAGAAGATTTAAGCTTCTTTTCCTCCTTCTGTCTTGTCACCCTTCTCTAATACTTCTCTTTCACATTTGTGTTAATGACCGACTGACCCTTTAAAGAAAAAAATCATTCAGCATCACAGAGATCTGGCTGAGACTAAGGTCCTGTTTCACAGGCTTCTGCTGTTTGGGTAATAAAGCAGTTAATGGAAAGTGCTGTTGACCTGGTCTGTAAAGTTCCCTCCTTTCTCATCAGATAGCCTCTGAAGGACTTCACATATATAAACAAAGAGTCTTGTGGCACCTTAAATATTAAAAAAAAAAATATTCCAGTATAAGCTTTTGTGCACCAGAGATTGCTGCTTCGCCTTCAACAAGAACTTTTTCTGGAACAATAGTTTGTTACTCTTTAAAGTGCCGCAATGCTCCTGTTTATTTTTGCTGCTACATGGCTATGCCAGAAGAATGATTGAAAATAGTATAATGGAGTATCAACTCTCTACAACAGTCAAAAAACCCAACAACAATCAAATACAATTACAATATGACGTGCACATCCCCATTGAAAAGTGTGCACCTGTATATTCACAGTATATAAAGTTCGGAAAGGAAGACATCCAACAGGTAAGTCCGTCCAACCTGTAAGTCCGAAATATCCAAGGACAGGAGAAATCAACGATGTCAAAATTGCAGAATGTTCCTTCTGGTGGAGCTGTATCCAAGGAGCTATGAGAGAAGTAGCCCAATACGCCCGACAGACAATGCCAGCTGGATTCTGCTGTTTTGTGGTAGCCACGTCATCAGGGGCAACATAAATCCACCATAGACTTCAAAAGAACAAGCAATAATGTGTAACAACTGTATCCATGAAAATAAATAATACAATAAATGTTCCAACCAATAAAGACTTACCAAAAATCAAGTCAAAGTCCCAAATCACATCATTTAATGTATACAGTCAATGCAGTCACAATGAGTCTTGCTGGGCGTCCTCACACACAGACCAACAAAACGGGGTGGAGATATATAGTCAAGTTAATTACCATGGGGGTGCTCCTGACAAGAGCATATCCCAGATATGCATAGATGGTAAAGGGCTCATAGAAAACTTGTAAAGCCTAGTTCACAATTAAGACCCGCAGGTTTGAGACTCTTTAAAATAAAGATCCATTGAGTCTCTTTCTTCAGTAACACTCTAATTCCCACTTGGGAATATTGGGGTCTGAAAAAAGAACTGTAAAATTAAAATCGTCCTCTTTATGATCACTGCTGACAAAATGCTCCACTAGAGGAGCCTCCATAACTTTAAGCTGTATTCGAGACATGTGTTCTAATAAATGAGTTTTCAATTGTCTCGTCATACTACCTACAGTTTGTTGCACTTCCACACAATTAAATAGACAACTCCCACAGACTGGCAAGTGGTCGCGACCTCAATTGAATAGTTTTATCATAGGAAGAAATACTAACTTGATCTCCTGCGATAGCAAGAGGACAAAGACGGCAATGACCACATCTATAATGTCCTCTGGGATGATGGCAGTCGTCCGAACCAATTTTAAAGTCGGAATGAACAATCAAATCCTTTAGATTTCTGGTATGTCTAAAGCCCACAAATGGGGGCATTTCACAGTCTTTGATGTCCTGCAGTAAGGGCCAATATTTCTGCACTATCCTCCGTAGTTGCTGTGCTTTAGGAGTATAGTCTATTGCCCATCTGATACAATTAGGGGTTGCCTTATTCCTAACAACAAACAATTCCTGGCGTGGCATAGCCTCCACACGTGAATGGGCTTTGTAAAGGGCTCTTGCAGGATATCTCCTATTGTAGAATGACTGCAAGATATTTTTAGATTCCCTATTGTATTCTAAGTGTGCGGTAGAATTATGCTTAAGACGAAGCAGCTGCCCATATGGTATATTAACTTTCAAATTATGAGGATGGTAAGAACCGAACTCCAAATAGGAGTTACGGTCAGTTGATGACTCCCAATGTGTTCTCACTAGTTCTATATACCGAAAGGTCTAAGAAGTGCACACAATTACTGCTCACCTCCTACGTAACCTGGATGTTTACATCAATGGTATTAAACCACTCTCCCACATGATTGAATGTATCTACTCCCGAAACAATAAGGAAACAATCATCAATATATCTACAATAGGACACAATACTTTCCAAAAATGGAAAGGAGTTCATGGTGGTTGTGTCATGAAACCTGTAGGACTATCCCGGTGGCTACCTGGACCACATGGGTTGCTGATCAAATGTTATCTTTGGTATTTTGTTCTGAACAGATAATGATGTTCCACGGGTGTTTCCTCCGGGTTTTTTCCCATTGTCATGGGCTTAAGTTTCATGGAAAGTTGGACTTGCATCTCCTGCTAACATCTACAGAGTTGGTGAATCTTTTCAGACTGTTTAATCCTGAAGGCTTTTAGATCTAGTTGATTTCCAGACCCCTCAAGGAGAGTAGTGTTCCAAAGTCATTATATATTCCTGGAATACACAGTAAGCTATGACAGTGGACACAATAGTAGCAGGTATCAGGGTTCAAGATACCCAAGTATCATAAGCACTGAAAACCTTTTGATGACTGAATCATCCGTCAAACTGCTGGTCATTGAAGAGTGTAAGTTCTTGCTATGGAACCAGATACCTGATCTGATGCAAATATTTTAAAAATATATGATCACATATATATATGTGATCATCTTTCTTTGCCAATTGGTATTAATATATGGTGTGTTGGTCTAATTGTTGTTATAATGAAAACCACTGTATAAAAAGGCAGATTTTAAATCCTCTTAAATCAAATGTCATTTCATCCCTCTTTCCCATCTTACTGTATCTTCAGCCCCCAGTAGATCTTACCCCATGTATCAGAATATTTTCCCCCTTCTGAGCTTCAAATTCCAGGGACTATGGGAAGGAAGACAATAAGGAAAATAATATAGATTTCTACAAAACTGTTTCTGAACTTCAAGAACTTTCCCCTCACTTGTTAAGAGTGGTAACCAGCTAAAATTTTATCTTCTTGGCCCTTAGCTAGAAGTGGAGCACACAAAGGAAGAAAATAAAGGAAAGAATAATGATGTAAGACCCTTTGGGTCCCCGCTGGGAAGAAAGGTGGGATATCCACGAATAAAAATAAACAAATATAATAGTTGTTGATAGTATGCATACATAGCTTACAAATGCATACCAATGTCACATGAAGTGGTGGTTGCATTAATAGCGATTTGCCCTTACTATGGCTTTGCCACTATATGGAGAACTGCCCCATAATAAAAACGTGGCATTTTTTTAACCATGATGCAGAATGTAATTAGTGAAACTATATGCATGTGTGTATTGCCCTTATGCAGATAAAATTATCATTTCAGAGGAGAACTAGCCTCTCACTCTCTGCCATTTTGTCCTGAATATCCTCCCATTTAGGCTTATATTCATGATGCTGCTGCCATGGTAGGAAAGAGAAGGAAGTTTTCATTCCTCAAAGGAAAAACTTTAGGCATGTGCTCATGAGAATTCTGCATTTTGTTTCTCTTTTGAAGTAAAAGAGGTGCTGATGTTGAAGGATAGGAAACCTGTATGTTCTCAGAGGTACCCAAAATGCAGAAAGAAACATTGTCAATATTCCTAGGTTTAGGATCTGGTTACAAATTTTTAGCTGTCCCTAAACAAACAAACCACATCCCAGAAAATTCTTATTTTATTGTGCTTAGTTTCCACCACTCTAATGTTACTTGGATTGCTTCCACATGGAGTATTTCTTCCTGTATGGCATCCAACTGAAGCAGGTGTTTAGGAGCATCCACATGATGTTGTCACCTTATCTTCCACTTTCTGGGTTCTTCCCCGTTTTGATGCATTCTTTCCTAAACCAAATGATGTTTTTGGAAAGTCTACAGTCAAAGCAATTTTGCACACCACGTGGATGGAAATTTATATGTTTTTGAATGCACGCAGTAGCACCATTTTCCTTACCTTAGCCCTGATGACTGAAATCCCCCCCTCCCCCGGAGCTCTTTTAAAAATTGGCAAGTGGTACACTATAGTACACTAATGTTCTATTTCCACAAACATCTACTTCTATGAATTCCTATTTTTCATTTTTAAAAAACTTACTCTCCAATTCTATTTGTTCCAGAGATCACCCCCCTCATATCTCTACCATCAATAGGGCTAGAGACTAACTTTTAAAATGAAAGCTGGGAATTCAAAGGAGTTTGTGGGTCATAATAAATAGAATGTTGTAACATTATTATACTACAGCAATCCAGCAACTCCAGATCTTTTAAAGCCCAAAAAATGGCAGGGAGAAGTGGCAGCTATAAGGAGGCTGAGGCAATGAATATACAGGGGAAACGGCCATGTGAACTCTCAGGTGCCACTGCCATACTAGCTAGGTATAACAGCTGCTGATCTGTTGACTAGCTCATTGTCCTTTGCAATGCTATCCTAAGAACACTTTCCTGAGAATAAGCCCCACTGAATAGACTGAATAGACTTGCTTAATATTGTTTTACTAAAGCCCTTAATATTTTTTATTTAAAGTATTTGTATGCCACCTTTCCACCCAAATACGGTCCCCAAGGCAGCAAACATTAAAAATTTTCAAAGTATATTTTAACCATTTAAATTTTAAAAGTTTAAAATAGTATAAAAAGTTTAAAATAGTATAAAACACACAAATGCACAATATCAAAAGCGAGGAGGATGGCCAGTAACAGTTATTGGGGGTATGCCAAACAAAACAAGTCTTCACCCACCGGAGGAAAACAGGGGGGGGCAGACAAATCTCTCCGGGGAGGGAATTCCAAAGTTTTGGAGACACGACTGAGAAAGTCCTTCCTCAGATTCCACCCAGCTAGCCTCAGATAGTAAGGGCATCCAAAGAAGGGCGTCTGAAGATGACCTGAGTGAATGGTAGATTCATATAAGAGAAGGTGGTCCTTAAAGTTATGCTGATCCAAGCCATATATGACTTTGAAAGTCAGTATCCTTGAGGGGTCTGGAAATCAACTAGATCTAAAAGCCTTCAGGATTGGGCCCAGAAGCAAATTGAGAGCCAGTTTGCTGTAGCGGTTAACAGGACTCTAATCTGGAGAGCTAGGTTTGATTCTCCACTCCTTCATTTGAAGCCAGCTGGGTGACCTTGGGCTAGTCACAACTCTCTGGAGCTCTCTCAGCCCCACCTACCTCATAGGGTGTTTGTTGTGGGGATAATAATAGCATACTTTGTAAACTGGTCTGAGTGGGCATTAAGTTGTCCTGAAGGGCGGTATATAAATTGAATGTTATTATTATTATTATTAATGTAGATGAAACAAGACTAGAGTGAGAAGGTCCCTACAACCACTCCAAACAGCATTCTGTCCCAAGAGTAGCTTCCCAGACAGTTTTCAAAGGCAGCCCCATGTACAGCGCATTGCAGTAGTCTAATCTAGATGTTACCAGATCACGTACTACAATGATAAGATCCTGCTACCTAGGAAGGACTGCAGCTCAAAAGGTAGCCTTGGCAACCGCTGCCACCTGTTTATCTAACAATAGCCTCGGATCCAGCAGCACCCCCACACTACAAACTTGCTCTTAGGGGGAGTGCAACCCTATCTAGAACAAGAAAAAAACTATTTCCTGGGTTCCCCCCACTAGTAGCACCTCTGTTTTGTCAGGATTAATAGCTTGGGTTCCATTACCTGTAGTATTACCATCAATCATACCTACCCAACTGAGCTCAGAAATAGTGCCTTCCTGTGGGAACTGGCCTTCTCTAAAGTGAGGTTGGCTTGAATCTGTTGGAGGACTTTTTTAGATGCTGGCCCCAAAGCCTGCAACCCACTATTACCAAAGATAAGAGCAGCACCATTTCTACAAGACTTCCAAAATAATTTAAGGTATTTCTGTTCCTGAAAAAATTTGAGAGGAACTGACTGTTGTTTTAGTGTAAAGGTAAAGGTAGTCCCCTGTGCAAGCACTGAGTCATTACTGACCCATGGGGGGGACGTTGCATCATGATGTTTTCTTGGCAGAGTTTTTACGGGGTGGTTTGCCATTGCCTTCCCCAGTCATCTACACTTTATCCCCAGGAAACTGGGTACTCATTTTACCGACTTCGGAAGGATGGAAGGCTAAGTCAACCTTGAGCCGGCTACCTGAACCCAGCTTCTGCCAGGATCAAACTCAGGTCGTGAGCAGAGCTAGTGTACACGATGCCTTTATTAACAACTATTGTAAGTGATTTTTATCTTAATGTTAATTATTGTAAATTTTTATTTTGGGACCCAAATATTTGAAGGATCGTCTCCTTCCATATGTCCCTGTGTGTCAGCTACAGTCTTCAGGCAGCCATCTGTTGATGATGCTACTTCTTACGGTGGCCTGTCTGACATCAACCAGTCATTGTGGCACCTTGAACCATGAGGAAACATGGAGTAAAAATGTTTTTTATAAATAAATAAATAAATCTAGTGTTAGCCCCCTAGGAACCTTTTTTTGCTGTAAGGTGGCATACAGAGCTCTAAATAAACAAACAAGATTCAATACATTCAGTTTTCTCAACACTGTGTCTTCTGCCCACTACAAATACTACCTTTTAACTTACATTCAGAGATTAGAATTAAATCATTAGACCAATCTAATACAGGTATAACAATCAAGATAAATATGCCAGTAAGTAAAACAGAATGTTATTCTTGGGATTTATCTTTTGCCTGGAGATGCCATTTCAGCAAATCTCTGATGTGCTTATTTTGGAAGCCCCGGCATCCCTGAGAATTCAGGTTTAATCCAAATAGAGGAAAAACATGAGCTTTGCAGCTCTGCTTTGGTTTAATTACTCAGACCTAAGTATATCCTGCTTTGAAATCCAAGGAACTGTATCTTGGGTAAATTGATTTGGGATCAGGATATCCAAAGACTGCTCAGAGTCTCTAGAGTTAAAAGGATCAAGCATTACAAAATATTATTGAGCTATTAATTGTTTTGAAATGTTCTGATTAACTAGTTTGGTAAATTGTCATTCTCAAGAGCTTATCCTGAACTATTACAGTGACTGGTGTACCCTGCAGTATCTACTGTACATCACCAGATCATGCCTTGTTCCTTTCTGTTCTCTCCCATTCCTTTTCTTCACCAGGCTGTTCAGTGAAAATGGTCATGAACTTCACTGAGGAAAAATATAAAATCTGGATAAATAACACCTGGACAAATGTATCTGTGAACAGAAATATCACCACCAGACTGATATAGTTTTACATTATTTCCTCTAGGTTCAACTTTGTCCTTACAAAATGCTCACTTTTTACCTTCAAAGAAAGATACCTTCTTCTCTCTTCTCTTTAATCTCTTCATCTTACATCCTGATGTACCCTTACTGAAACCATCCCTTTTCCAATTCCACCACTATTGGCCTTTGGAATGTTTCTTTCACTTGTAGGACTCCACAGTTTCCCTCTTCCTCTTGTGTAGGGCAGCATCACAGAATGCCACCAATGACATCTCTCACTTCCAATCTCTCAAAACATTCATTTTCTGCAAAGCCTTTAGTATAGTCCTTTTCGATTACTCAATGTACAGCTGAATTAAACACACATTCTTCCCCAGTTTTATAATAATAACATTCGATTTATATGCTGCCCTTCAGGACAACTTAATGCCCACTCAGAGCAGTTTACAAAGGATGTTATTATTATCCCCACAACAATCACACTGTGAGGTGGGTGGGGCTGAGAGAGCTCTGGAAGAGCTGTGTCTGACACAAGGTCACCCAGCTGGCTTCAAGTGGAAGAGTGGGGAATCAAACCCAGTTCTCCAGATTAGAGTCCCATCGCTCTTAACCACTACACCAAACTGGCTCCACTACACCAAACTGGTATCTCCACTAACACCTCCTCCCCTTTCTTTTCTATCTTCCCACTCTCAAATTTTAGAATATACTTGTATAGGATACCTATAAGAATACATGTAAGAATAAGTAAAGACAAGCTCTCACTATATACAAAGATATGTGCGGACTTCTAATTAGAGAAAATACATGCTGCCCAGCCCTATGTATGGTTAATTGGAAGAAAAGCCTATTGAGTTCAGTCGGGTTTACTTTGAAAGTAAATGTCCATAGGACAGTAATCTTCTCACAATAATGAGATGTGCCTTATATGATTTTGCAACAAACATGGACACCCTAATATCCTTTTGGAATGGTGGTGGATGGTGCCCATTGGGAGTATATAGGGCAATGGGATCTTATATTATTAGCCTACAAAATAAATAAAAAGTTAACATAAACTTCGTATTTTCCCAAATTGTGCTTTTCCACATCAAGTTCACAATCTGCAAATTTGCAGCTACTGCACTGACTGATCTAACCTCAGGTTGAATGAGGAGACCATCTGCAAACAGGAACAGAACAACAAAACAAAGTGCACACTTCTCCTCACCAGGGTGCAGTTGAAACAGAACAAAGACTTCAAGCAAAAACAAAAGCAATGGCCCAGTTAGGTGAGGCCAAGCCATACCCCTTGCTATCTCACCGGCCAGCCAATGTGATGGATTCTAGTTCACCTTCGGAATTCTTGATTGGTCAGTGGATTCTAATAAGAATCTATTGAGTAGGCCTGTCATCTTCTTCTTTGCCTCTCCCAGAGCTCCTCCTCCTCAGTAGTTTCAAGAAGCCGATTCGGGAATAGCCGAATCCCGAATTGCAAGGCCGATTCGGGAAGGGCGATTCGGGATGATTCGGGAAAGCTTTTTCAATGGGAAAAAGCCTCCCCAGGCTTCTCTGAAGCCTGGGGGAGGCATTTTCCCACCGAATCAACCCAAAATTGGTGGGGGCCTTCCTCTAACTCCCCTCTAACAACCCCACCAAGTTTCAGACCGATTGGACTTTAGGGGGCCATGTTATGGCCCCCCAAACCAGGTCCCCCTATCCTCGCCTATAAAAGGGCATAGCTTTAGGTTGCTGCTGCTAATCTCCTATTTTGTGCTTGCTGCTGCTGATCTCCATTATTTCCTATGGGGAAAAATGAAGAGGCAGGCTTCCTTTGCCAGGGGTCGCATTTTGCATGCAAAATGCCCCCCTACTCTCAGGGGCCCTTCTCCCACCTTTCCTCCCACCCCCACCAAGGCTCAGCCTGCTCCCACTTGGGGGGGCATTTCATGGCCTCCTCAAGTAGGTGCTCTTTTCTCTACTACTTACAGCTGGGGGAGGCTTGTCTTGCCAGGGGTGGCATTTTGCATGCAAAATGCCCCCCAACCCTCAGGGTCCCTTCTTCCACCTTTCCTCCCACCCCCACCAAGGCTCAGCCAGCTCCCACTTGGGGGGGGCATTTCATGGCCTCCCCAATAGGTGCTCTCAGCCCCCAAAGCCCACCCCCACTGCCCCACACAAACCCAATTCCCCCCCAGCTGCCATACACAGACCCAAGTCCCCACATTAGCCCCTCACTGACCCAAATCCACCCCCAGCTCCCCACACCCATAACCTCAGGAACAGGCTGGCCAGCCCTCCCCCTTTGTTCCCTATGCTGGGAACTTCCAAACTCTCTTTCCCAGGGCAATTCCGCACAGCCCAGGGGTGCCACAATGGTGGGCACACTTCTGAGTGTCAACTTGTCCCTGGGAAAGAGCACCTGACACACAGACAACCACCCCCTGACACCCCCACCACCTACAGAGAAGGCTGGACAGCCTGCCCCATTGTTCCCTATGATGGGAACCAACTGCACAACAAAGAATAAAACACGAACAATACAAAATAAAGTTTTTTCAAAATTATTTTCTCCCTTTCAAAGTACAAGTAGGCAAAGCATTATGACACATTACACCAGCAGTCCCCCACACAGAAAAATTAACACAACTCACTTAACATCAGAGAATCACAAAAACACAATTCCTGTCAAAAACACTTTATTTCTTGAACAGCTTTAGGTTACACAGCAGGGGGGGCACACCAAAGGGCATTCCAGCATTCCACCTCACAAAAATAACACAACTCACTTAACATCAGAGAATCACAAAAACACAATTCCTGTCAAAAACACTTTATTTCTTGAACAGCTTTAGGTTACACAGCAGGGGGGCACACCAAAGGGCATGGCAGCAGTATCTTACACAAAAATAACACAACTCACTTCACATTAAAGAATCACCCCAAAAATTGCTGTCAAAAGCACTTTATTTCTTTACTGCTTAAGGTTACACAGTAAGAAGGCACAACAGGGCATGAAAGCAGTGTACTACACAAAAATAACACAACTCACTTCACATCAGAGAATCACCCAAACACAATTGCTGTCAAAAACAGTGAAGTGGGTTGTATTATTTTGTGTAGTACACTGCTATCATGCCCTGTTATGCCCTCCTACTGTGTAACCTAAAGCAGTTAAAGAAATAAAGTGTTTTTGACAGGAATTGTGTTTTTGTGATTCTCTGATGTTAAGTGAGAGTTGTGTTATTTTTCTGTGTGGGGGACTGCTGGTGTAATGTGTCATAATGCTTTGCCTACTTGTACTTTGAAAGGGAGGAAATAATTTTTTAAAAACTGTATTTTGTGTTGTTCGTGTTTTATTCTTTGTTGTGCAGTTGGTTCCCATCATAGGGAACAATGGGGAGGCTGGCCAGCCATCTCTGTAGGTGGTGCGGGTGTCAGGGGGTGGCTGTCTGTGTGTCAGGTCAGGTGCTCTTTCCCAGGGACAAGTTGGCACTCAGAAGTTTGCCCACCATTGTGGCACCCCTAGGCTGTGTGGAATTGTCCTGGGAAAGAGAGTTTAGAAGTTACCAACACAGGGAACAAAGGGGGAGGGCTGGCCAGCCTGTTCCTGGGGTTATGGGTGTAGGGCTGCTGGGGGTGGATTTAGGTCTGTGAGGGGCTAATGTGGGGATTTGGGTCTGTGTATGGCAGCTGGGGGGGAATTGGGTTTGTGTGGGGCTGTAGGGGGTGGACTTTGGGGGCTGAGAGCACCTACTTGGGGAGGCCATGAAATGCCCCCCCCCAAGTGGGAGCTGGCTGAGCCTTGGTGGGGGTGGGAGGAAAGGTGGAAGAAGGGACCCTGAGGGTTGGGGGGCATTTTGCATGCAAAATGCCACCCCTGGCAAGACACGCCTCCCCCAGCTGTAAGTAGTAGAGAAAAGAGCACCTACTTGGGGAGGCCATGAAATGCCCCCCCAAGTGGGAGCAGGCTGAGCCTTGGTGGGAGTGAGAGGAAAGGTGGGAGAAGGGCCCCTGAGAGTAGGGGGGCATTTTGCATGCAAAATGCCACCCCTGGCAAGGAAGCCTGCCTCTTCATTTTTTCCCCATAGGAAATAATGGAGATCAGCAGCAGCAAGCACAAAATAGGGGATTAGCAGCAGCAACCTAAAGCTATGCCCTTTTATAGGCAAGGATAGGGGGACCTGGTTTGGGGGGCCATAACATGGCCCCCTAAAGTCCAATCGGTCTGAAACTTGGGGGGTTATTAGAGGGGAGTTAGAGGAAGGCCCCCACCAATTTTGGGTTGATTCGGTGGGAAAATGCCTCCCCCAGGCTTCAGAGAAGCCTGGGGAGGCTTTTTCCCATTGAAAAAGCTTTCCCGAATCGCCCCGAATCGATTCGGGGCATGCCGATTCGGGATTCCCGAATCGATTCGGGATTCCCCGAATCACCCCGAATCAGGGTGATTCGGGATTTTTTCGGGATTCGGATTCCCGAACTGCACACCCCTAGGTCCTAGTAAGGCCAAAATGTGCATGTCCAAAGCACAACAGTGGTACTTTAAGGAGGTTATCATGAAAGCGCCAAGAAAAAGTAGAAGCTAATTGAACAAATCCAAATAGGAGGCAGAAAATCATCATAGCTATTCAAGGGATAGGAACTGATCAGCTATTTTAACAGCTTGTCAACATCATAGGAAGCCTTGAGGTAGCTTCCAGGTGGCTGCTTTTCTCAACAACAATAGTGCTAAAGGGCAAGGATATGGAAGTTTCCTTACTAGACACGGGCACAAACCAAAAAAATTTAACGAACCAGCGGATCGTGGTTTGGTGCTGACCACGATCCCGAATTAGCGAACCACAGCGAACATCTCCCGTTGCTGACCCGGCTCGTGGTTCGTGGTTCGTGGAGGCCACAGCGGGGCGCCCCAGTGTGCCCAGCAATACAGGAACGGTCGGTGCTGGCAGCAGCTGCCGGGACTGGTGGGCACGGGGAGGCGGCGACGAGCCGACAGCACCCCCCATGTGCCTGCTCGCCAGGCCAAAAAGGAGCACGCTGGTATTCCCTGCGACACCAGGAAGGAGGGTGATGACGGCGGCCGCCAGACCTGGCGGGCATGGGGAGGTGGCGACGAGCCGCCTGCCCTCAGGGGGCGGGGGGGTCTGGCCACTCGCCGGCAGCACCCCCCCATGTGCCCGCCCGCCAGGCCGAAAAGGAGCGCACTGGTATTCCAGGCGAGAAAGGTGTATACTGGGGGCAGCCGCTGGGCCTGGCGGGCACAGGGAGGTGGTGATGAGCCGCCTCCTCTCGGGGGGTGGGGGGTCTGGCCGCTCGCCAGCAGCACCCCCCATGTACCCACCTGCCAGGCCAAACTGGAGCACGCTAGTATTCCTGGAGTGGGTGCGAGAGGACCTGTCATCATGAGGAGGGGGAGGGGGAAGATCACTCAGCATCCATGGGTCCTCACCCGAGGGAACCACCAAGGAACAGTGTGGCGGAGGCAGCCAACATTACACACCTTCCTGCCTTGCCGGAAAGGATGGGAGGGAGAGGACCTGTCATCATGAGGAAGGGTGGGGGAAGATCCCCCAGCATCCACGGGTCCTCATCCAAGGGTCCCACTGAGGAAGAGTGCGGGTGGCGACAGCCAACAGTACACACCTTCCTGCCTTGCCAGAAAAGATGGGAGGGAAAGGAAGGACCTGTCACGTGGGGGGTAAGTGGGAAGATTCCACCCCCAACCTCCAGGCCAAAGAAGAGCGCGCTGGTATTCCCAGAGTGGGTGGGAGAGGACCTGTCATCATGAGGTGTGGGGGAAGATCCCCCAGCATCTGCGGGTCCTCACCCAAGGGTCCCACTGAGGAACAGTGCGGCGGTGGCAGCCAACAGTACACACCTTCCTGCCTTGCCGGAAAGGACGGGAGTTGCGGGAGACATTGTCGCGGTCTGATTATGCTACACAGGCGTCAGTGGCAGGTTCAAGAGAAGACACAACACACCAAGCTTCAGTACAAATGGTGCATTATACAATTTACAGGTGGATACATTACATACATATTACGTTGACTGACAAAAGTGCTTCGCCAGCAACCCGCAGAGCTGGAGCTCTTTGCAGTACAAGACTCTGCATCCTTATATATTAGTTAGGAGCCTATCCCCACACAGTGGGGATACTGTGCCAGCCCAGGTGTCCTTGACATTTACAGAGAAGTACATCACCTGGCTGGTATCACATGATAGCTACCTGTCATCACTCTTACTACTGATGACACAGATCCGTCACTGCTAGCTGCCTCATTTCATTGTTTATTATCATGACAGACATTCCCACCCAGCTGAAAGAGGTCCCGTCAGTCCTGTTGACAGGTGCCACCACATTGTCAACCGACTGTATCCGTACACAATACAATCGGCTGCGCGAGCGCAACTGAGCTGTGTAACCAAGGAGGGAGCAGTAACAGGATAGTCCCTCGTGAAGCAGGAGCTGACCTGATCCGCTGTCCTGCCTTTGCAGAAAGTAGGGGATGGGCAGGACAGGAGGCATTGTTTGGACGGGTCAGAGTGGGTCCTGAGAGGGGGAGATGGAAACGGGACAGCAGCAGCAGCTGACATCGGCCACCTTCCCGGAAGGACATCAGTCGAGCGACCCATTCCCCCCTGCTCAGAGGGCTCTGCGTTTGCGATGGATGGGGGCACTGCACAGCAGAACTATATGTGCAACAGTTCCTGGGCTGCTGCGCAAGTGCCCAAAGGAGGCTTCCATCAGCAGCATCACCCACCTTCCTGCCTTGACGGAAAGGATGGGAGGGAGAGGACCTGTCATGTGGGGGGTAAGTGGGAAGATCCCCCCGCCACCACCAGACCAAAGAGGAGCACACTGGTATTCCCGGCGTGGGAGGGAGAGGACGTGTCATTTGGACCGGGGGCCTGATCCCCCAGCCACTGCGGGTCCTCACCCAAGGGTCCCACTGAGGAACAGTGCAGCGGCAGCCGCCTCCTGAGCCATCAGCCTCGAGGTTGTAAGTGGCGCTGTCCCAGACCCCGAGGGGACAACCTCCGCCAGCGCGGCCTGCCAGAGCACTCTGCTCTCACCAGCATCACCCTCAGGGCAAAGTGATCCTCCCACTGACCCCCCGCTCACAAGAGCGGGTGGCCCCCTTTCTCCCCGCAATGGATGTTTCACTGGGTGAGGAGGGAGACAGGCTCGGGTGGTGCCTCTTCAAGTGCCAAGTCAGGGCCGTCGAAGAGAGGTGCTTTGGGTTTTTGCCCCTGCACATCAGGACATCACAGGCATGGCACCGCACCACACGGGGGTCATCAGGAAGGGCCCGAAAGTGCCTCCATACAGAGGCGTTGTAATGCCAGCCGCTAACTGTCCCAGGGGAAGGAGGACGAACGGTTACAGGCTGCGCTGCGGGGCTGGACACGGATGATGGGGTGACAGGTGGACTGTGGGAGGGGACACCACCGAGAGTTTGGGATGGGGACGGGAGGGATCTTTCATAACACACATACCATTCCTCCAGGGATCCATCACCCACCCAACCCTCCTCAAAATGTTGAGAGAGATTCTCTACCTCCTGCGCAAAGACCTCTTGGGCCTCCACAGCCCACATAGGTGAACTGGGGGGAGCGGCAGGACTCCCTGAGCCCCCCGAGCCATATCCAAAACTGCTTCCACAACTGAACCAGGAGGACTGCCATCGCACTTCATCCCACAACCACCCTTGGCAGCCAACATAGGAAGACTCATTGTGCCACCAAACTAGAATTAAGGAGGACAGGAAAGGAGATGACTCTGTGTGCCCTCCGCCATGGTGCCCACTGAGCTCGGCCCCAGGGTCTGGCAGCAGCCCTGGCACCAGAGGGAGGGAGGGACTAGAGCCCTAGCCCACTGCTCCCACAGACCTGACCAAATCAGGCACTGATGAATAATGTGAGCCCTCAGCCGAGGTACCCACCAAGCTTGGCCCAGGGCCTGGCAGCAGCCCTGGCACCAGAGGGAAGGAGGGACTAGAGCCCTAGCCCACCACTCCCACAGACCTGAACAGATCAGGCACTGATTAATAATCAATGTGAGCCCTCAGCCGAGGTACCCACTGAGCTTGCCCCCAGGGCCTGGCAGCAGCCCTGGCACCAGAGGAAGGGAGGGACTAGAGCCCTAGCCCACTGCTCCCACAGACCTGAACAGATCAGGCACTGATTAATAATCAATGTGAGCCTTCAGCCGAGGTGCCCACTGAGCTTGGCCCCAGAGCTAGGCAGCAGCCCTGAAACCAGCGGAGATAGATCCCTATCCCCCAAAGCCAAGCTCAATTGTACTCTCTGTCTCTCTCTCCAAAGGCTAGCAAGTGGCAAGCAAGAGCTCTGTCCCACTCCACTGCTCGCAGAAAGTGAAACTCAGCCTGGGAGACCATGGCTGAGCATGGGTCCCATTCAGCAACTCAAGAGGTCTGTGTTTGGCCGTCAGAACTGCCTATTAGGGTTTGCAGGGATGAGATTGGAGTGCCCATGGCTACAGAACACCCCCTTCCCCCTCCCTCCCCTGGGTGTCGTCTCCCAACTTGTAACTGCTTTGCAGCTCCGTGGTTGGAAGGAAGCCCTGCTGATCAAGGAAAGCTGGGCTTCCATTCGGGTTTCCAGGGCGACAGAAGGAGAGCAGACAGAGCTCAGGCATTCCCCCGGCTCCGTTGCCAGGGGAATAGATTGCTGGCGCCTGAGTGTCTGGCTTCCTGAACTGCGCCCGAACGCCTCGAACCAGGCCTCTCCCGACTGCTGGTTCGTTGGCTGTGGCCGATCACGACCCGCTGGGTCATGATTGCGCGGTCGCCATTTTCATGGGTTTTTGAGGTTTGTAATGCGGTTCGTGCCCATCTCTATTCCTTACCCAAAAGGAGGTACCAACTAGTACTGAAGTTTGATGCTACCATGACATGTATGGTACCCTGCTTGTACCGATCTTGCTAATCTATTTGAATTAGTATAGTATAGTACTGAACTAGTTACTATACTAGTATTGAACTAGTATAGTAACAGCAGAGCAATCCTCACAGTCCTTGAGGGATCTGTGGGTGAAGCATGCTGATTAGGTGATCCCCTTGATAGCAAAAGCAATAGCCTGGAAACACTCAGCAATCTTAGGCATGTTTTCTTGAGAGTAAACTCCACTGAACTCAGTGGGACTTAATTCCAAGTAAACGTATAAGTGGACTGCACACACTTAAACATAATGTCAAGTTACTTACTTGACATACTTAAACACAGTCAAGTTAAATCTCATCATCCAACGCATAACACTTAAGTGATTGTTTTCTCCGATGCCTGGTCCAAAAGCATTCTGGAATGCTCGCCCTTTGATGGCAAGAACCTTTTAAATTTTGGTCTAGGTCTCTTTTTATGTTTATTCTTTTTAAAATCCAAATCATTCTCCAAATGCTGTTATTAACCCTTCTGAACAATTTGTCACTATTTGTAAGAGTGATCACAGAATAGAAATGCTAATGTAGCTGGATTTTTGTTGCTGTGGAAGTTTGGCTTAATTGTCTTAATGGGTCACTCTTAAATGAAGAGTGACCCATATTCTGAGTCAGGGGGAATCAACCTCTACTTTGCCTTATGCAACATTATACATTTACTATATCCAGTAACCAAGAAATGCTTGATTTACTAAATTCAAGATTTGTACCACATGCCTGATTTACAACTGCATCATATTTACAGCACACAAAGATTTTGATTGACCAAATCCACCAACTAATTTTCCTCCCTGATAATTTCAACTAACACACCTTCTTGCAGCGAATTTGCCTATAGTGTTAGAAGTCGGCCTCTATGTGGGTAATGAATATTATTTAATAGGACCATCCACAATCAAGTTAGGGTAACTGCATAATCAGGGTCTAATGATATGTGCAGAAAATTTAAACAGAATAAAAATAATCTTTAAAATCCCCTGGTCTGACGAGGTCTGAAGAGAAAGAAAGAGCAGCCGAATGTCTAGGAAATAGGAGAAGCAAAATCTGCCTCCACAAACCTGAGACCAGGAAAAGATTTTGAGGATGGGGGAAGGGATTTTAAAAAATCTTGCAAAACTTGCAAGCCCCCAGTCTGTCAATCCAATAATAAAATTTATGGATGAATGCCAATTCTGAAAGTATCACAACAAAGCTACCAACAGAAAAGTTAGGTATTTCCAGTCTCAGGAAACCAAATTTGTAGGAAAATATTACTTTCTAAATAATTTATTTTAAAAAACTCAAAACAACTTGATAAGTAAATATGCTTCAGGAGAGATGGAATGTTTAGAGCAGTCAAAGGAAAAAGTGGGGAGTGGAAATCAGCCCTTTTAAGACCCTGGCTGCTAAAGAACTTATTGAATAAAAGGACCTCTATTCAGTACAAACCTGCTATTCTTTTTCTCTTTTCCTATTCTGAAACTAAATAATGTATAATAAATATTACCACTTTTCTTTACTTATAAAATAATAACAAATATTGGAGATCACTACAAATGACTACAAGGGTTTTCAGCCCACTTAAGGTTAGTTCATATTGTCAAATTCCTCTCTCTGATGTGTATATGGCAGATAAAGCTAGAATGTATTTTCTGATTGCCATCATCTGTGTTTGCACTTGCAACTTTTCTCTTCACATTTGGCATATGGCTAGCATGATCAAAAAGATGCTTCCCATTGATCTGAAAGATCACAGAAGAATATAAAGGAGCTTTAGGTCACCCCATCCCCTGCAACATGGCCTTTTTATTATTTATTTTCTTTGGAAGATGTACACATTCTGTCTTCAAACACCTCTCTTCTCTTAAAAGCTGAGAAACAACTTTTCCCTTGATGCAAAGCTATCCTTACTCCGAAAAGGCTTCTGCTTCCCATTACTTTTGTACAGTTATCATACTTACGTTACAGCACTGGGCTTAGAGCAGTGGTACTTACTCAACAACTCATGGAAAACGGCATTCATAATTGTCATCAACCAAAAGAGCCACATTTACTTCCATCCCTGGGATGAGGCTTGTACCTCATGGAGGCTTGCAGCTTACCTGTTCCTCTGGTGGAAGCTGTTTCAAGGTGGCAACCACAAGTTGCTCCAGGAAGGGCCTTGCCACATCAAGTGCCACATCAGGTAACAAGTGCACACATAGGGCAAGTGCCACATCAGGTAACAATGCTCAGAAGAGCTACAGATGGCATATCACAGAGCCACACGTGGCTCCCAAGCCATTGAGTGGATATCACTGGGTTTAAGTGTGTCTCTCTTGTTTACAGTTGCCATCAAGACGGCCATCAGAGGGTCTTCGGTGTTTGGATCCAGCTCCAGCTGAGACCTCTTTCTCTAATTTCCCAATATCATTGACAATTTCAACAGAAGGAGAGCAGGAAACAATCTCCTCCCAGAGGAATCTTTGTATTAATAATGTTTGTATGTACTATATTCTTTTATTGCATTGTTTTTGTACAGTCTGGTTTACACGAGTAAATACATCCTAACTATAGTTTGGGTAAGTTTTTTCACATTTCTCTCAAAGAAAAAGTTGCGAAAGAGTTATCAGGAGATATCTAAAATGTCTTTAGTACCTAATCCTAGTGCCTGACATCCATTGAGATAACAGATTAAGATATCCTGCACTATCTAATAGAGTTTAATATAGTCACGTATATTGTACTTGGAAAATCTACTTTTAATAAGCTGAAAAGGGAACATTACTGATATCCTGCTGAATACATCAAATTGAATGTTCATCTCCAGATCTCTTTAAGCACAAGTATTTTAAGCACCAATATGAAACATTTAAGCATACCTGCATGGGGATGAATAAGTATTTCAAATCAATATATGACAGCCTCACATTTCCAGTCAGAAGGTACTGGTTCACACAAGCATATATATTACTTGATTATTTGACAGAGAGATGTGGTTCAGATGTAATGACAAACTATGCTTGGAAATGAGAGACTGAGACTGGAAATTCTCAGACGTATCTGTAATGTTTTATATCTAAACAGTTTGGATTTTATTTCTGCTTGTTAATGTGAGGTTTTAAAATATTTGTTAATATGAGTTTAAATGCAGGACTCTGAGGAAAGGAGGGGGCTGGACAAGTGAGTGGAGTATAATATGACATACTGGAAGCTGTACCCCAGAGAGCGGAGTCAACTGCAGTTTTTAGTCAAGAGAGCTGAGGGAAGAGGTTTTCAGTCAGTTTTTAAGTACCTCAGAGAAAGGCTTCTAGCTAAAATCAGGCATACTGTGTGGAAGCCTGAGAGCCTAATTGTGTCGAAGTCCTGCAAAACTGTGTATGCACTTGGGTCAATCTTTGTGTGTCAAGAGAGAGAGAGAGAGAGAGAGAGAGAGAGAGAGAGATTATTCTATCTAGGTCAGACAAACTGTGTAGAATCTATGTCTGCATGGATGAGAAGAGTTTAGTCTGCTAATGAAGATCTGTGTAGAAAATTAGATTGTGTGAATGAGTCTGTGAATATACCTCACAGGGTGTTTTGTTGTGGGGATAACAACACACTTTGTAAACTGCACTGAGTGGGCGCTGTGCTGAAGGGCAGTATATAAATCGAATGTTGTTGTTATCTTCAAGATCAAATTATTTTTGAAACTACCAAACTTAAGGACTATTCTGAAACTAATATGCTTATCAAAACTCTGCAACTGTCACACTTACGTTCTTATAAATATATTCTACTTTTGTTTAAGCAAGAAAGATCCCTCTTTACCTCAAACTGAGGAGGTCTAAAACCTTTGGTGGCAGTAAAAACCTTGAGGGAGTCAGAGAGACAGTAATACATGTCAAAGAAACAAAAAAGGGAAGGTGTTCTCGAGGTAAAAGCCTTCAGAGAACCCCTGAAGCTCTATTTGTGTGAATAAAAAGGAATGTTAGTTGTGATCAGAGCTCTCCTGAGCTATAAGTTAAAGGTGATGTAAGGAAGAGCTGTATTAAAGGTCAAAAGGCAAACAAGCAAATCATTACAGTATCTAAGTCTGAACATGTAGTAAATTTGGAATCCTGATTTTTAAAAAAGGGGAAAAACGCTATAGTTTGTGGTTCAAACTTCTTGGCGAACTAGCATACTGTGAAAGCAGAAATTTTTCATTAGATAACCACACCACAGGAGTGTGCACACAAGACCGTACTTGTTCACAAAAAGGACAAACCATGGTTGTCTTCTAAACCTGACCATATGTGAATCAATTCAATTGAAAAGCACTGTCTTTGGTGGGATAGTGGGTAAAATGAAAGTTCTCTATGGTATCAGACTTATGATGGGTCATTCACACCTGTAAGACATGTTGCAGTAGGATTGCGGGGTCCCCCGGGGCCCAAACCGAGGGATGAGGTGGTTGTGGGAGGAACTAACTAGTGTTGGGGACCAATTTTTACCAAATCGGCACCATATGGGGGCCTTCACTTCCTTGTTGTGCTGGGAATGTCATTCCTGGCACAACACATCATTCCCAGAACAACAAGGAAGTCCTCCAGAGTACACAGGAGCACATACAATAGCATATCCTAACTCATAAACACCTCTTTAATTTTTTTTAACATATGCAAACTGCAGGCTTCTATGTCCAAGCAAAAGCTCACATACTACATGGTGAACATTGATTGGTCTCCAATGAGATTTAAATGCAAATACCTTGAAAAAATTAATTAGTTTCTCCCAGTAACTGAGATTCTTAACCAGACTTACACCATGGTTCAGAAATCAAGTTGCCAGTAAAGAACCAAACCTCAAATTTACTAAGGAGCTCACAATTATATATCACAAAAATTGTCTAATTGAAGACTTCAATATTCTGTCTCAGCATGGTAGGAGAAGGGATAGAACATGAGTCAGACGTTTAACAATATTCTCACCTGTCTCTAAGTAACAAATAACTTTTCAATTTTAATTGTATGGATTAACCATATTTATTACTATTAAATGAAGGTTTCTAAATAAGGTCACCATTACCAACATGGTAGTGACCTCATTTAGGTACCATCACCCTGTAGACAAGGAGGTAGTCTTTTACTAAAATTGCTGTGGTCAGTTTTAAGTTTTCAAAATCAGGCACATACATGTAAGATCTTAGAAGGCAGTGGTACTCATTCCACAGCTTGTGGAGAGCCACATTCACAATCACTATCAGCCAAGAGCCACAAGAGAACTGTATGCCACCCAGTCAAATACACACTTACAATGGGGTGGATCTAACCATCATCTAAGTAGCCTTCCTCCAACATAAGTTGTTGTTCCTCCAACAGAAAAACCACTTAATTTGGAGGAAGGCTTCTATGACTGGAGGGACACTTCAAACTTGAGCCGAAAGGAAAGGCAGGGTATAAATATTTAAATAAGTGATTAGTAAAGTTTGCTCAGTGGAACTGTAGGATCCACCACTCTGTATTATAAGATAACTAGTATTATTAAAAATATAACTTTTTAAATTAACAGATTACTTCTGAGCACATAGGGTTGTCTCTCCCCACTGCTGCTGAACCTTGTGTATCTGGAGTGGAAGGGTTTCACCCTCTGCCTTCTTGCTTTGTGCTCAGCATGTTACAGCAGTGGGGAAAATCAAAGTACAAATGCAGACAGCTTGCTCTTTTCCTGAGTGGTTGCTGTGGTGGCCTGTCTTCTCTACAGCCAGATTGCTCTCCTCCTGACAGCCATCTGGACACTGGAATGAGCATGCAGAGGCCATGGGGGAAGGGGGGTAGTTGGAAAGGATGCAGCCTTTACTTTTATCCCCAGCATGAAAGTAGCACTCTTCCTCCAGTGGCGCCCTACAGTGGCAGCCATTTATAGGTGGTAACCACAAGCACCACAGTGCAACGGCCTTGCTTTCTTTCTTGGAACACAGGGCAAGTGCCACATTGGAGAACAATGCCCAGAAGAGCCACAGGTAGTTCCCAACCCAGACCATATTCAGTGATACTCAGTGGCTTGGAAGCTACCTGTGGCTCTTCTGAGGCCCAATGAGACATCAACTCATGCATCATGAGGGGAAGATCCTTTCCCTGGTGGTTTGTGGTTGGCAGGTGGTTCCCACCTTAAAGCAGCCATCATAACAGATAAGCTGGAAGGTTCCCTGTGATGCAGGTGTCAAGCCAAGGTTTTTGGTAATTGCAAATCTCTCTACAAGCTGTGGTGTGAGTACCAACTCAGATTTACTATTCTTAAGTCAACAGTAAGTGCCTTAATCATTAGACAGTAAATGATATAGCAACTCTGCTGCAGCTTAGCACATATAGATCTGGTCAGTGTATGGATGGGAGACCTCCAAAAAAACCCTGTATGTTGCCCCTCTAATTCTATCATTGAAGAATGACAGGACAGAAATGTAGTTAAGTTAAAGAAACTGACTAAAGCTTACTTGACCCAATTTTTCTATCAGGGGACTATGATCTATTTGCTGTCATGGCCAGATCATAAATTTGAACTGATGAATGAGTCATCAGAATTTGATTTCTTTTTAACTATTTTATGCATATATATTTTTTTACAATTAACATTATAGCACTTATTTTTCAGTACGGCGTCTGTTTTTGAAGTGCATGCATGGTTTCTGACCATTTCTGTGTTCATTTGAAAGAACATACTATCTTCCAAATTACTAACTGCTTCACTAATGGATTTATTTCAGCTATAGCAAAGTTTCAGAAAAATGTTGACTAAAATCAAGCCCATTTTTAAAACCAATATAAAAGTATTTCTGCATATTATGACAAGATCACCATTTGTGGTAAAATACTCTTTTAAACAGTCCTGTCATAACTATCAAGAAAGTAGGTCTGAGACCACAGGCTTTCAAACATCACCTAAGGACAAGTTTTGTTACTGATATAGAGGAAGGTTTAAGTAATATTTATAGTATAGTGGCTGTTAAATGTGAGTGTATGGCTGCATACATTGCCCATTTGACTGATCTTCAATGCAAATCCTAAGCTTTTTTATAAAGCACTTGACAACTCACCCACTGACCTAAAAACGCTGCAAGTCTGCTTAAAAAGGTCATCAAAGAAAATGCCAGCCAGTGAAAAAACCTCAAAGTAAAAGAACCAGTTCTCAGTTGACAAAATACCGCTCTGTTCCAACTCCATAATGTGAAAATTATCAGGAATTTCTTTCCTATTACTTTTACATTAAAGTCCCATGCACAAATTATTGTGGGCAGAGTGAAGAGATTCAGCTAATTTAATTCCCGTATTTTTAGAGAGCACAGGAACATACCAAAATAAACAGTGTGCTGTAAATACACTTTTCTAGAATGCTAAGCATGGACCAATTTTATCAGAAGTTCATAGAATTCTAGGGGTTCTTCAGTTGCAAATCCTGTGAATCACTAAGAATTATGCCTCCTCCAGCTTCAGTGCCGATGGACAATCAAGCCAATGAGAATTCCTGGCTGGCAGCTACTGAAAGGGGTTAGGCAGGATTTTCACATTGCAGGGTCAAGCGATGACGACAGATGGTTGATGGGGGCCCTCAGCCACATTCCTTGCAGCTGCATTTCATTTCCAATGGCCTTCAACTCAGTTAACTGAGTGTAGGTATCCCAATCGCCTAAAAACCTCTCCTGCCACATCTCATATTCTTCCACCAAAAATGCCATTGGCCTTTGCTAAATGCATAAAAATTCCAAGAAAGCATGCATGCAGCAGCACACAATTAAAGATGTAAAAGGAGTTAGAGGCTTTGGCCTGTGGAATCTTTCCAGTGGGGGGAGGATGGGATGAGACACAGCAGTTTTACATTTCACGAACATTTATTTTAAGACCTATTTTTCATGTAGGGTGTGCAAGAACAAAGAATAACCACAAAGGGGGAGCTCTGGAACAATGACAACAAGAACAGCAGAGTTTTAGGGTTCAGTTCCAGCTGATTTTATTTCCTTCAGGAAAAAAAAAGGTTATTTACAGAAAGTATATTGACAATCTGACAGGCAGTGAACTTGGCAAAATTAGCCAGCTTCCCCTCCCCCCACCCCCAGGTTGTATTATGGGCAGATTGTTAGACAAAGATATTCCACACAGCATATTGCACAGGATGGATGACAAAAAAAAAGTTAAAAACCCTTAACGGAACCTCCTCATTAGGCAGATGTCCTAGTGCCTGTCATGTTATATTAACATACATAAACACACAATCTTTTTTGCTTATTATAATACAGACTTAAATGTACAAAGATGTTTTCACTTTTTCTCATTTTAAACACAACAGCTATAAACCTGAATACATATGCTATCATCATGCCATAAGAGACTAAAACAATTATATTTAGCGACAAGTAGAAAGGATTAAATAGTCAAATACAAGAATGAAAAACGCAGTACATAGTGTCGCGAACTCAAATCGGCATTTAGATAGATCCAGTGGTTTAAACGGCACGGGTTTTTTTCGCTTATAAAAAAGTGCAAAAGATGTGGTTTACAATTTAAAGCTACAGGATCCCTTTTTCTGAAAATGATCCAGTTGTTTCTGTACAACATACTATTGACTCTGAGAGGGGTTTTGTTTGTTAGAAATTAGCCCTACAGGAAATTAGTTCAGCCCCTCCCTCTCAACTCATAAGGAGAGTTGAATAGTGAATTACAAGGGATGCTGTCTCTTTAAGAAGCCTGCAGATTGGAGTGTAAACATGATGAATATAGGGGCTGATTTTGTGTGTGTGAGAGATATTAACCAGCAGCCCTGTGTAATCAGGAAATCCAAAACAGCAATTTACACCCCTTTATATATTTTTTACAAAAATACACTGAGAAAATAATCAAACGTTTTCATCTCTCTTCTCTTGTTTTTAAAAGTGTCAAAAGTCTACATTTAAATATAAAAAATTAAAAGTTAAAACTCTAGCCCTTCAGCGAAGGTGACATAAAAATGGTGTGGGTAACAACAGAACTACCAAAAGAGGACAAAGTAATACAAGTAAAAAATGTTTGGCCAGTATAAATACTTCACTTATAAAATGGCATCCAATTACATTTACAGGGGGGGGGGACTTTTCAAGGATGGATCATGAGGGTGAAAAGAAAAGTCTTCATTTGCAGCTATAAAGGAACACACGCGCACGCACACACACAGACACTGAGGAAAAATTTGGTCCTGAATTTTTTTAAAGTCCAGCACAGATTTGAGTTGCGTTTGAATCCTTTAAAGAGTTAAGAATGAAAAAAGCTGGTGATATTTTTGTAGGAATCAAACATAGCGCCATCTATCTGCTTTTTATATTATTCTAACACTATTCTTTTAAACTGTTCAACAGTCTTACAGAAATCTCAGAAAGATAGACAGGATAACATGCTATATTAAACCCCACCAGTGAAATAATCCAACACCATCACGATTCTGAGAAAGAAGAAAAACACATTTTTCGCAAAAAAAGGAGCAATTGCCCTCTTATTTCCCCTGTACCACATCATTACAGAAACTTGGTATGTTCTATACCGGACTCCATTTTTTTTAATTAAAAAAAGTTCAGTGTTGTTGAAATTCCACACATAACTGACTTATCTGTATATAATATAAGGTGACTCAGAAAATCGCGGCCACCTTCGCCCTTTTATACGTGCAAATCCTTCTCAGTTTTATTATTATCTTCTCTTAGCCAGCTTCCAGTTCCTTTTAACACCTCCCTCTTTTATATTCTTCCAAATCTTACATAGGACCTCAGTCCAGTTCTTGGGGGCCTCTCTCTTACCCCACATCTCCTGTTAATGGGGGGGGGCAGAGGCTGGAGCAAGGGCCCCTCCTTTTCCCTATTGCAAGAACTGCCGATTTGTTTCGGACATAAGCCCCCCAACCCCCCCACCCGCCAAATATATCCAGCAAAATCACACAGCACAATCTTCCCTCCCCCTTTCCAAGAACAACCGGTGAGAGCCAGAAACCTTCCGAGGTGTTCGCGCAAGTCTCTGAAATGTGAACTCATTTCTTCGGCCGTTGGAGCGTGGAAAAAACGGGTGGGGGTGGGGATCTGGGTTGACAAGAAGAAAGCGATGCACTTCTGTGGTTTCTATATATAAAAAAGTTGATCCCTTTTACCATGGGGGGGGAGAAACAAACGACACCCCCCCCCAACAAAGTCCATTTCATGAAGGAACCAGAAAGAGAACCGGTGGGCGGCATTTTCCCTCCTCAGTCTGTGGCGCGCGCGGGGTCTTCTCTCGCCCCCCTTTGAATTTTTTTCCTCTTTTTTGCTTCTTGCCCCCCGTCCCTCGGTCCCCTCAGTACGTGAAGACCAGGTTGGAAATGCTGGACTCGAGCCAGTCCCCCGAGATCATCTCACTTACCTCCGGGGTGCAATAGTCCGGGAACTCAAAGTGCGAGCCCGAGCCGGGCTCCAAGCTAAAATCCAGGTCCCTGTCGAGCGCGGAGGAGCCGAGGCTGCCCAGGGCCATGCCGTCGAAGCCCGGGCTGGGGTTGAGGTCCAAGAGGTCGTCTTCGAACTCGTCGTCTGAAGAGGAGGAAGCGCAGGAAGAGCCCGACGAGGAGGACGAGGAGCGCGAGGTGGACGGCGCCGGCGAGGGCGCCCTCAGGCTGGTGTAGCTGCGGTGATCCGACGGGGAGCAGGCGCCGGCGGGGGAAACGACGGGCTCCCCGCCTCCGAGGCCGTCGTGCTGGCCGGCCCCCGCCTCGTCGTAGAGGCTGAGCGGGTCGCTGGCCTCGGTGGAGGCGCTGAGCGTGGGGCTAGCGGGCACGGCGCCGCCGGGCGAGGCGTGGGAGAAGAGGTAGAGGCGCTTGGCCTTCTTCTCGGGGAGGTGTTTGCCGCCCGAGGGCGAGGAGGAGCCCGGCGAGGCGGCGCGGGGTTTGTACAGAGAGTGGTGCTCGGGCGGCAGGAGGGCGGCCGGCTGCTCCGACGGCGGGAACGGGGGCGAGGATTTGCCGCCAGCGGCGCCGCTCAGGCTCAGCTTGGGATGCGGCTTGGCGGCGGTGCCGGGGGAGAGCTTGGCGGCGCCGCTGCCCTTCTTCAGGGCGACTTTGGAAGAGTTGGGAGCGGCGGAGGCGGCGCTGCCGCCGCCGGTGCCCCCGCCGCTCTTCTCGCCGGGCTTGCCAGAGCTGGCGCCCGACTTCACCTTCTTCCTGGGCCGGTACTTGTAGTCGGGGTAGTCGGCCATGTGCTTCAGGCGCAGCCGCTCCGCCTCCCGGATGAAGGGGATCTTGTCACTGTCCTTGAGCAGCTTCCAGCGCTTGCCCAGCCGCTTGGAGATCTCGGCGTTGTGCATGTCTGGCGACTGCTCCATGATCTTCCGCCGCTCGATCTGCGACCACACCATGAAGGCGTTCATGGGGCGCTTGATGTGCCCGCTGGGCGTCTTGCACCAACTCGGGTCGTCCGCTTTGCCCCCGGTCGAAGCGGTCGAGCCCGGCGTGGGAGAGGAGGCGATGCCCAGCTCGACGCCGGCGCCCGAGTCCGAGCTCTCGCCGGCCAGTAGCGCTTCCGTGTTCTCCGCGTTGTTCGTCTGCTGCACCATCTCTGGGGCTCGCACGCGGCGGCGGCGGCTGTGGGGAGGTCGGCGGGGCTCAGCTTGGCACCAGGTTGGAACAAGACGCTCAACTTTCCCAGTTCCTCGGCCGCCGTTGCAGACGCTCCGCTCCTAAAGCACGGTCGTCTCTGGAAAGTAGTTGTAGCTCCACACAGCTTTTGTCTCTCCGGCACTCGATTGCACGCCTTTCTCCCAACTTTGCACTGGGAATCTAACTGCAGGAGCCCGGCTCAAAGTGGAAACAGTTTTCCTTTTTTTTTTTTTGTTTAATCAACCGCCAATCCGAGTTCTCTTTCTCTCTTTTCCACCTCTTCTTCCCCACCCCGGAGTTCACAAGTGCTTTTTTTTTTTTTCACTGTCTCTGTGCTCGAGGTGTTTCAGCAAAAGCAGCACGCCCACTGCTAAAACTCGCGTTTCTCTGAAAGGCGCAAAGCAAAAGAACAGGAATAAAAATTCCTACCTCCCGCAAAACAAAAATCCCACCAAATTAAAAAAAAATATCTTGCAGGATTTGTGGTAAATGAATCAAGAGTTTGTTCGGTTGCTTTTCAGTGGTTGCAAAAGATTAAAGGGGGGAAAAAAGCCCCACTCACGCAACCAAGTAGTCTTAATAAATGTGTCTTCCTGGTGGGAAGAGCAGTGACTGGTGCAATCAATATATTTAGTCCCGTCTCCCCTTCCTTTGGATGCAGAGCCCCAAAGAGAGGTAAGAGACATATACAAAACGGGGCTATGCAATTGAACTCTCTCCCCCCTCTTCCACACTTTCTCTTGCTGCAGCTTTGAGCGGACCCCAATTCCGCCCCACGCCTCTTTATCCTTTCACAGTCATTTTTCCAGCCAATCACGGGCTGTATCCAACGCTTCGTCGTGCCAAACCCCACCCCCTAGGCTCCTATTGGCTTGGAATCCAATGCAATAATAATCACCGCGTGCAATGAGAAGCTCCAAATCTGACCTCATTCCAATTTACACAGCAAACTTTTTAAAAGGGCCAGAAGTGCAGCTGAGATTTCTGAGCCTTTTTTTCTTCTTGTTATTTGCATTTCTCCTCCTACTTCTCCATGTATGTGTGTAAGCGTGTGTGCACGCGCGCGCGAGGAAGCGTGCGTGCGTGTGATACTACAGTAAGGGGGTGGGGAGAGAAGGAGCTCTGCCCGTCACGTTAGAGAAAAGGGGGATGAAGAGAAAACAAACGCTGCACTAGAAGCTTTGGCTTCTGCAGGAAATGAAGAGTGACTATTAGTGAGCGCTTCAAGCGGCGGGGGAATAAACAGTACATTTTATGGACCGATAAAGCAACAGCGCAAATACACGCAAAAATTGGCATCATCTTCTCTCTTAACTGCTAGGGCATTACACAGCACCTTCCCCAATCTGATACAATAGGACCAGGGTAAGCATTTTTCCTGTTTATTAGATCTCACTTACATAGTTAATGTGTGTAAACAAAATCCACACAGAGAGGTGTGACAGCATCAATTTTTACATGGTAGAGTAGTTTCTATTTACTTGTTTGAGAAGTGAGTGCAAAGGAGATTTTTTTAAAAAATACATCTAGACTGCTAGTCAGCTCAGCTACACCATTCCGTGCAGGAGGGGTTTAGGAGGAGGATGGGAATCCACATCTGTCACAGGATTTCTTGTAACTTGGAGTGATTTACATGCAGCATTGTGTCAGAGCTTCTTCCTGTCCCCCCTCCCCCTTTCAGTCTCTCCTAGAGATGCAGAAAGACTCTCAGATGACAAGCTCTGATCAACAGAATGGCAAGATCTGAGCAGGGAGTCAGATACAGAACAATAATGTTATACATGGGAAGATTTAAAAGCAACATTAGTAGGTACCCATTATTAGTCACACTCCTAAATACCATTTGTTTCCATATAGGAAGTAGCTGTATTTCTTTTCTTGTAAAAACAACACACAGTTGAAGGTATGACCCAATTTTAATGATATGTGAATTAACACTGGTTGTGTAGCACCCATCAAGTCAACATTTGAAAAAAAGATTGCGGTGGGAGTTTTCTTCACAATCAAACAGCACTTGAATATTACAAAAATACAGTGTACAGAGAAACAACTATTAAGCACAAGTAGTCCAAAAATGTCCCTTAAATAATCTGTAGCCTTCATCAGGCTATTATAGATACACTGTAGCTAATTAACTGAACAACTTTATCTGACTGTCACTGACAAGGCTTCAAAAACTGTGGCAGGCTTTTAACAAGCAAAGTTCCAACATAGTGACAGTCTTTTTAAAACCATGAGCCTTAATCCTGCAGCCATAGGGTTGAACACTGAGTAAATAATGTATCCCGAATATAATAAAATTATTGCTTTCCAATACACATCAAAATACCATATCAGAACTATAATTTTCTTCAAATGACAGTATAACTGGCATTACTAAAATGTTCCACGTCAACCATATAAAGCTACCATAAGTAACTTTCTCTTTACACAAATATCCACAACACTTATGCCAATTAATATGTCACTTGTAGAGATTATCAGATAAAATGTCTACAAAATACGTTATTTAAAAAAAATTATAACAAGGTAAAACGATGGTAGAATGGTAATCTAGAATAAAGTGAATTAAACTACTTAACAAAATGCTTGTCCCAATCTGTACCCAAGGACTTGAACATACTTAAATCATACCAAGTAGTCAAACAATAAACACATTAGAACTATTGCTGAAGACAATCACTCTATTAAAACATCCATATTTGTCAGAACAGCTTGACGAGATTTTCAGAATCCAGTTCATCAACTACACATCTCTGAAAGACATACTAATTGTGAACACTAAAGAAATATTTTGTTATTTCTATTTTAATTTATTTATGTCATTTATGGTCCGCTTTCTCACTGAAACTCAAGGCGGATTACACAGTGTGAGAGTAGCACAGTCAGTATCAAGGACAATTTCATAAACAATGCCGTAGGGTAAATAAATGCAAGTTTACAAAAACATAACATTAGCAAGAATCCAATACAGAGTTGAAGAAATGCTGAAACAGAACATAAGCAATTCTAGGACTGACATAGGAGCACATATTTAAAGCAATAGATAGTACATAAGGCATCACAGTAGTGGAGTTTATGGTCCCTATCTCATTATCTGAGACCCCTCTCTACAATACAAAAGCCTTTTTGAATACTTTGGTTTTGCATCGTTTGCGGAAAGCTAGGAGAGTGGGAGCCTTCCTGACCTCCTCAGGCAGGCTGTTCTACAGGGCAGGGGCCACCACAGAGAAAGCCTGCTGTTGATTTTGCCCATATGCAGGGTGGCACTTAATTATTTTGAATACAATCTATTTCATTCACATTCTCTCTCTCTCTCTTTATATATCTCAAGTGACCAGGGATTCATTGTTTGGGGGGGGGTCCCCTTATCTTATGTTCCAATTCTTTTTCAAAATTACACATGATCATCTCACCAAAGAAAAAGATGCATGCCCCCAAATAGTTGTGATGCAAATGATCCTATGCACGTTTATTTGGAAGACCCACAGGATTTAAAGTAATTTATGTCCAAGTAAAGAATTGAATATTGGCATAATGACACTGCAACCCAAGCAAGGTATTTGTGATTCTGTGCTGGTATGCCTCATGTGTAAAGGTGCAGTGAGTCTGAGAAAAGGGATTTTAGCCCAATCTTGTGATACGAATCCTAAAGTTGGGCTTAATACCCCAAACACACAAACACATGAAGATGCATTACCACCAACTCCACATCCAAAGCTTAAAAGGTGAATAGTGGAGTTTGATCATAAATAATCACTAATTTAGCCAGCCGTTATGACAATAATAAGGAAGACACTTAAGATCCTAATTACATGAAGGGCCCACAGGAAGTCACTGAATGCTGTTTACCGGTAGTACCTTTTCAACAGCTAGATAAGACCATAATTCTATACACACTTACTTGAAGAAAGTCTCACTGAATCCAGTGTACTTACTTTTACATACACATGCACAGGATCAAACTGCCCAACAAACTAAAAGTGTTTCCTTTTCTGGCTTCTCACTGACTGGATCAAATATTGTAGAAAATCTGATCACACAAACAGTATTATATTGGAATTGTAAGAGTAATGTGCTTATATACTGCTTGTTAGAGTTCCTTCCCAATCCTATGCATGTTTACTCAAAAATAAGACCAAATGCAATAAATATATACATAACTGCAGCCAGACACAAAGGGAAGTGCCGGTTACTGTACTGGCACCATTATTATTCTAAGCCCCGCATCCTTAGTCACTTTTTATGAAAGTCCCATAGATTTAAATGGCGCTTCTCAGTAAATGTGTTTAGAATCTCAGTCCAGATCCTTACAAACAGATAAATCTCTAAGTAGGTCTCCTCCTCAACAGTGTTTATCCCCAGGAAAGTATCCTTAAGATTGCAGTGTAAATCCACTGAAATACGGTGTTAAATTAACAGTGCATTCCTAAGCAGAGTTACGCCAGTATAATCCTATTTAAATCAGTGCGCTTAGATTGGAGTAACTGTTTAGGATTGCACTGCATGTGTTTAACTTACGTACTCATAGGTCACTCTGTATCAAACTTTGAACACCTGAAATATCTTCAAAGGAAGGTATTTAATGTTTCCAACCATCTGATCCAAAGCCAGTTTACCCTGAAATACCCACTCAATGGGTTTGCTTCCAAGTAAACATACATGGGTCGGGATATGTCTACCATATTGAAAAATCAAGTTAAAAGTGCTTTAGCTGGCTTGTGCCTCCAGAAAATAGTAGCTTTTCCTCAACACTAATTACAACCAGGACACATTATCATTATTGGGATTAAGAACTTCCGGAGTAGATGTGACCTTTGGGCAAGCTTTAACTCTAATACTATATTCTGTTTACCGTACCAAGATGATCACCTACCTAAAGCCTATAAGTTTATCAAAAAGAAGCAAAAATGTTATCTTCTGAAACAACATGCCCTCTGATTCCCCCTCCCCGCAAAAAACTCAAATCCCACAAAATAACATTTACCAAATAAGAAATGGAAACCAATATAATTCTTCTCATCTTATTTTAGTAAGCAGAACTTCCATGATACACAGAGTGTGGTTTTTTTGTTCTGTTTTCGGCTCTCGCAAATCCATCTGCAACTCTGCAGGATACAAAAGTAACTGAAGAGGGAAGGATCAAGAACTAGGTGGAGAGTTAAGCACCTCCTCACACGCTATTTTTAAGGTCTAACAGTGCCATCCTAAAAACACTTTCTTGGCAATAAGTCCAACAAATAGACTTGAGTAGCATTTCTGAGTAGTCCTGCTTGGGATTGCTTTCTAAATATCCCACATGCTGGGCTACTGAGGTTCTATTGCATGCACTGGTCTGAATCATTAGACATTTGTATAGACATAATTAAATACCATCCAATGTGAGACAACTGGGGCCTGCCTGACTTTACTCTGTTATAGCATAAATTCTTACTTTCAGGAATAGAGAAAGGGAAAAGGTTGTGTCAGTGTCAGGGGTTAAAAATCTCTAGGATGCTGCCTACGTAAGTTGTTTGAAATTCTGGTTCCAATCTGCACAGGCCATCTATAGCCTCTGGTGCCATGCAGTAAGTCTTGCTGCCACAATGTACATTATTTTGGTGATGGTGCCAGCCTATTAGCATCAACAGACATATTGCTTCATATCAGCACATTGTTCAGGATCTGTTCATGTCACCAGCAGAACACTGCTAGTGTTGCAACATTGTAATAGTACAGCAGCTCTCGAGTTTGATCATGCTTATTTGCCAATGGAGTGTATTATGAGAACAGACAGTAAATATCATTATCCAATACCTTAAGAAGATACCTTTCTGTTAAGGACTGTTGTGAAATATTTCAAATGCTGGAGCAGGTGGGATGAACAGGAACGCCAGGTCAAATCACAGGGACAGGCAAACCCCATTTGAATGCTGGAGCTTTGCAGGATAATTCCAGGTGGCTTTCTAAGCATGCCCAGACTGCTATTTCTCTCCCAGACTACAGAGTGCAAGCTAGTGCATTGCCAACTTGGACAGAAGGAACCAGAACCTCAAAAGCGCATTCAAAATATTAAAAAAGGGGAAAAAATAACCACACACCTCCCTCCATCAACATGAGCCCTATGATATAAGGCATGTCCTCACAACTTGCTTGCCAGGGTGTACTGGAGAAAGCAGACACAGGGCTTTTGGCTAGGAGGAAAGAAACATCAGGTGATGAAAATAGGGAGGTGGGGAAGAGGGGCACAAAGTGGCCCTGGGCATAAATCCTTCCAAATCTCACTGCTCTCTCAACTGCTTTCTTATCTTTAATCTTTGGAGTTCTCTTTCCCCAATCTACTTATTTAAGCGTGTACCAGAGCGTAAGCTATGCTGAATTTTGGGATCAGGACTAAAGACATGTAAATCCTAGAACAGAGTGGGATCAAGGGATAAAAGTAATATTTAGTAAACTTTCTTGCTACCAGCATAGTTGAAAAATGGGGGAGGGGATCTAGAATTCTGTCTAGCAGCATTTTTTATTCTCATCCTTAGAAAAATGTATGGAAGGCACCAAAAATCATATTTGTAAGCATCAGAGTTAACAATGTGAAAACCTGAACTCTGCAGCACAAAATATTTAAAATTATATATAAACATTATGCTTAAGAACTTACATTTGAAGGGAATGCTAGGATTATATTCTGGTTAGCCAGAAGAAAGCGTAAGTGGAATCGTTCACTTGTTATTGCTATTAAAATCAGATGTTGTGTTTTAGAGAACTGGATATTCTGCCTGCAAACTTCAAATCACTTACTCAACAGGACTTTTGAGGATAACATGATCATACTGAAGCAAGTGACTGGAGGCTTTCACTTCTAATTATACATTTCTTACAAATAACCAAAATATTTCAAGAAAAATAAAACACTAGGTGGCAGTGCTGAGCCTCTTCTACAGAAAAATAAGTAGACATGGGAAAATGTGGATACAACTAACCCAAGATATTCCCCCTTCCCATGATTTATTGAACAGCATACAGCTGTATGCTTCTGACTGAGTTCCAAAGGGTTTTTATAAATGCTTTCTTAAGGGAAAAGCTACACACCTACACACATCTCTGACAGTTGGAAATTAATACAAAATATTACCACATTGTGGGAAAATGCATTGTGCAAAGCACTGGAGCCCATAACTGTAATAGCAAGAAGATCAAGCTAAAAGTGTTATTTCAATAACTGGCTCCAGAAGAAATGCTCTAGTAAGAGTTTATTTTATTTACTTTATTACATTTCTAGACTGCCCTCCCCGTCAGACAGGCTCAGGGCGGTGTAACAACATCCAATTTTTACATAAAGTTTAAAAACAATAAAAATATTATAAAAACATTAAAACACTATCCCATATACAATTAAAATTTCTCAATTGGTGGATATAAATATTAAAATACAGCATTTTAGACATAGGGCTTGGCTCTTGCATCATGCCTTGCGTCACACTTACGAGCTCCTGCATGGGTGGTGGATGGTGGTATGGCTTCAAGAGGACAGCCTAGCCCCCACCAAATGCCTGGCGGAACATCTCCGTCTTGCAGGCCCGGTGGAAAGATAACAAATCCTGCTGAGCCCTAGTTTCCTCAGACAGAGAGTTCCACCAGGTTGGAGCCAGGACCGAAAAGGCCCAGGCTCTGGTAAAGGCCAGGCGGACTTCCCTGGGGCCAGAGACCATCAGCAAGTGCTTATTAGCTGACCGAAGCGACCTACGGGGAACATATGGGGAGAGGCGGTCCCGAAAGTATGCTGGGCCCAGTCTGCATAGGGCTTTATAGGTCAGCACCAGAACCTTGAACTGGACGTGGTACTCAACCGGTAACCAGTGCAGCTGATGGAGGATGGGTGTTATATGTGCCATGCTTGAAGCTCTGGCAACCACCCATGCAGCTACATTCTGAATGAGCTGCAGTTTCCAGATCAAGCCCAAGGGAAGCCCTGCGTAGAGTGAGTTACAGGAGTTTAATCTGGAGGTCACCGTTGCCTGGATCACTGTTGTAAGGTCATGGGTCGATAAGTAAGGGACAAGTTGTCGAGCCTGTCTTAAGATAGAAAAATGAGGATCGAACAACCGCTGCGACCTGTGCCTCAATAGACAGGGAAGCATCCAGGACCACCCCCAGACTCCTCACTCTCAACACCGGCGTAAGTGGTGCTCCATCAAGAGCGGGGAGCCGGAGTCCCGCATCCATGGACCCTAGACCCACATACAGGACCTCCGTCTTTGAGGGATTCAGTCTCAGCCGACTCTGCTTCAACCATCCAGTCACAGCTCCAAAGGCATGTTCCAGGACATCTGGGGCAAAGTTGGGCCATCCGTCCATTATCAGATACAATTGGGTGTCATCTGCATATTTATGGCACCCAAGTCCGAAACTCTGTACCAGCTAGGCGAGGGGGCGCATATATACGTTAAATAGCAGGGGGGAGAGTATTGCCCCTTGAGGGACACCACACACCAACGGGTGGCGGGATGACAACTTCTCCCCTGGTGCCACCCTCTGTCCCCGACCGTGGAGAAAAGAGACAAACCACTGCAAGGCTGTTCCTCGAATCCCCACATCGGCAAGGCGGTGGATCAACAGGTCATGATTGACCATGTCGAATGCTGCTAATAGATCTAACAATATCAGCAGCGCCGATCCGCCTTGATCCAGCTGTCTACGGAGATCGTCCATCAGGGCGACCAGTAATGTCTCCGTCCCATGTCCCGGACCGAAGCCAGACTGGAAAGGATCGAGGGATGAGGAATCATTCAGGAAGACCTGCAGCTTCTCTACCACCGTCCGCTCAATCACCTTGCCCAGGAATGGGAGGTTCGAAACTGGGCGGTAACGGACCAGGTTGGTAGGGTCCAAAGATGTTTTTTTCAGGAGAGGCCTAACCACAGCTTCCTTCAATGCTTCCAGAAAGATCCCGGAGCTCAGAGACATGTTGCCAATGGCCTCCAGGGCATCCCGTAGCCCATCTACGCTGGCTTTCACCAGCCACAAAGGGCACAGGTCCAAGGAGCATGTGGTAGGCCTAACTGCTCGCAGGATCCTGTCAATCTCATCCCCAGAGAGTGGGCTGAATTGGTCTAACGTTATCCCAGAAGGCGGCCAAGGGGCCTCCAGTTCGCACACTGTATCAACTGTGGCTGGGAGATCACAGCGGAGAGACAATCCGGTGCACACTTAAGCATGCAATAGAACTTAGCGGAGCCTGATTTTGAGTAAACATGTATAGAGTTGGGCTGTTTAAATAATTTTCATTAAAAACTAATGGCAAGACCATTTATATTAGTATAATGCCTCAAGACTTCCCAGATAACACCTTACACTCAGTTTTCCTTTTTTATTCTATAGAATTAGGCGCAAGAGCTATATTAGATGCCACTATTGCATTCCACAAAAAATACCAACTTCCGCTTCATTAGAACTAGATTCTGGAAAATTAAAGCTTGTTCTGGCAGCTTTGGCAAATTGGCATCCTAACAGTTTCCCCCTCCTAAGCCCATTGACTTCAATAGACTTAGCAGATGTAACTATGCTTATGAGACTATTAAGAATTTATAGTATAAATATACTAACACAATGTATTGCGTACATACAGAATGACTTGTTATGTCCTGCCTCTTCTACCCAAGTGTTTTCCCTTTCTTCATTACTGGAGGACCCAGGCCACCTCTACTATCACCATGCATCCTTTGGCTAAAATACTGGCAAATTCCAGTGTACTCAGTTGTATCAACACCCACTCTAGGGGTCAGAATGGTGGTAGTGGTGGTGGAGAAGGAGAAGGAAGATGATGATGCAAACAGAAACAGCTAGTGGTGAGTATGCCTCTTTCATCTGTGGGGCGTAAGCTTCCTAACCCTGAAGATAGTTTAGTAATTTGAATGGAGTGTGCTAGGAGTATCTGAGTAGCCCACAGTGGGGACTCCACAAGGGCAGGATAAGGCTCCTGGTCCTATTTGGCACCCTAATAGAAATAAATGAACTGAACTTCCCTTCTATTGTTTTCCAAATGCAAGTTGTTTTAAAGCCCTACTACTACTGCCATTAAACTACCAATATCAATTAAAGATAGCTGGTATGTAACAATGCCTTACAGTGCAATCCTGAACTTCTTTGTGCACTGACTTAACTAAGCATGCAAGGGACTGAGCCATGCTCAAGAAATTCCAAGCACAAATCTTACCTAGTGATTTCACAGGTGAGATGATAATGTCTATACGCATAGCAAGGAACGACTAGTCCCAGTTGCATACCAGCATGTGATTCAAAACACACATTTTCTTTGTCCACAGTGACAGTTTTACAACTACTCATAAACTGTTTTGTGTGCATTAATAAAAAGGCATTATGTGAAGTGGCTATCAATCAGAACATCAATACAGAAGGCTAAGCATTCTTCTCCTTGTGCCGACAACCCCCTAACAGTGGCTTCTTTATGAGAGCTCATTTTGCAAGCTTACCAAGTGCCCAGTCTTCAAGCACTTTTAAAGGCTGCTGTAAACCCGCATGTCCTTATTCCTTTCCTTTCATGTACTTGCTCCTGACAATCTCTGTATGCCTCTAACAGCTATATGACAGACAGAATTTCAACAGCAGTGTTCAGATGATATGCTAGGAAACCCAGGGTTTGCCGCTAAGTGTACATTGGACTGGAAGGGCAGCCCATGCTGACTCTCTGATGAGTATATAACTACTTGTTCTGGTTACAGGTTACATTTTTAGATGTACACCTAAAACTGCCAAGATGTACCCCTAAAAATACAAAGTGTTAAAAGAGGTTTCCCCATCTGCAGGAAACAAGCAATAGTTTGCTGCTGCCGCCGCCATAAGCAGGGTCTCTCATAAACAAGTTCAGTGCTTGCTGTGTACAGTGCATTATACACTGCCCAAATAACTTTGGCATGGTAAATCTCTAACCACTGACTGCTAAAATTATCTCATGGCCTAGAGGAAGCTGCTTAGAATTGTATGCTGTATTGCAATCCTACAGTCTTAAAAATAAGTCCTACCGTTTTCATGAGAACATTCATGCCAAAATCAATTCAATAGTCTTTATGGTACCACATAATTCTTCTCTCATTTTTTAAAAAGGCTGTGGTTCAAAGCCTTGTTGAATAAAGTGGAGCTTTCTGAGGAAACAGAACTTAGGCTTGCTATGAAAGGATGTATTCCTGTATGCACTACTTATTGGGCGTTAAGCCCCATTGGATTCAACAGAACTTTCTTCTAAGTGAAGTTTCCTTGGCTCAAGCTGTCTGTCCTCCATCTGCTCCCTTCCAGCAAGATGTTATGCATTATGACAAATGTGGACACTTCCTCATCATTTGCAAACAGAGCACACTTCTTCCAAGGAACTGAGGCACATGGTTTTTCCTCATCCTTTAATCCTCATCAAACCCTTGTGAGGGGGTCAAGACTGAGAGACAATAACCCACAGCGAGGGATAAACCCAGATGTCAGTCCACCAACTGTACCTACTATGCCATAGTGGCTCGATTCAAAGCCTTTGGCTAGAATAGTCCATCTGAGGTGAATAGGACATGTAGTCCATTGTGATTTCATAATTGTAGCCTGCAGAACGTAAAGTAGATTATCATACAGCTATTTACTGAACTTCAGCTCCTGTTGGGGCATGCCTAATGCTGCAGTGTTAGAAGTTAGAACTCGGTTTCCTACATTTGTTCAGGCAAAAACGGAATAATAACCTGCACAGGAAACAGGCAGCGCCTGAATCGCCCAAGCATGGGTTCCCACACCATTTGTTCAGTACGCTTTATTCCCCCTCCCCCCCCCCCTTGCTTGTTTTCTCCCCAGAAGGTCGCGACGGGGTCACCGAAAGAAACTGGAAACAGAGGAAACCGCAGCGGAAGGCAAAGCCGCCGGGCTTGAGCACCTGTTGGAGCAAGAGGCCGAGGCGCAGGTAAAATGTTACTTTTGCAGACACAGCAAAATGGATCTCGAGGCGGCGCCTCACAGCCCTTCCCGCGCGCCGGGGAGGCGACTTGGGCTTTGGCGCGCCTTCCTTGGCCGCTGCGGCCCCCGGTTGACTGCCTAACTGGCTATGGCGGCCAAGCCCCTCTCCCTGCATGCAGTTCCGCGCAGCACTCCCTCCCCTCAAGGAAATTTGACCTTTCCTGCCAACGCATATTTTACCCACACGCTTACTTAACGGTGGCATTGCAGTACTGCAGCTGCACCTAACGGAGCCACCTAGTTCCTGGTTGGCAAGACGGCGGTTCTTTTAACTGTGAGATATCGTTATGAATTAAACGGGACTTGCTGCTGAGGAGATATAAAAAGTCTTGCGCTGCAAAGCAGCGCTCTACTGGCTTGTTTCTTTAGGAGTTAAACTCCGTTGGATCCAGCCAGGCTGTCTTCCTCGTAAACTTGCAAAGGGTCAGCCTCTTGCGCAAGCGGCCCGCCCCGTGGATCAGGGCACGGCTCAGCGACGAACGCAGATACTTTCCCCGCCCTTTCCAAGCGGAGTTTTTTGGGGGGGCGGGGGAAATGGGGGAGAAGCATCCTTGGTTTCTGGGGGGGCGGGGAGAAATATTGTCCCATACGAGCGAAAGAGGCTCGTCAGTTGTGGAGGAAGCACTCAGCCAAGACTCAGCGATCACCTTCGCCAAGACATTATCTCGCGCCTCGCTGCTTTTGTCATGGGCAAAGGGGGGGGGGGGTTACGACGTAGACGAGTTCGCATCTTTCCAAGGGGGATGCCACGCGACTGTCGGCTTGGCTGGAGCAAAAGGAAGGAGCGGGCGTGGCGCGTGGCTCCGCGAGACAGGCAGGTGGCGCCGGGAGTCCTGCAGGAAATCACAAGGCAGAAACGAGCTCCAGCGGGGCGCTCGGTGCAGGCAGCTGAGACGTGGGCCTGCCTGCTGCCTGCTATGCCTAGCGGTGGAGGATCCCTCCTGGGCGCCAAGCCAGTAACAAGAATACGATTGACTTGAACAGGGTTAACTCTGGAATCGGTAACAGAAAGCCAGGTCATAGCTTGAATGGGGATCGACCAGAAAGTAGAGACGTGCAAGCTTTGGAGTTCTCCAGTGATTTCCAGAAAATGCTTTTTAAGCGTGGTAAACATGAAACACACACTTGCTGCCCTGAAAACAAATAGCTCAGAATGCAGCCAGTGTGTTAAAAATAATTTCTACTGCCAGTAAAATACGTTGCACTTTAAAAAGTGCTCTTGACCCTGTCTCTTAAAGTTTATGTGTATGTATATGTGGAAGAAGTTGTGGTTCACCTAGGAAAAATTAAGGAAATAACAGGTGAAATTAGACATATTCCCTACGACCATGTCAGTTTCACGAAAGAAGTGGAACTGAGGAAAAAGGGTGGAGGGAGATGGTAGTTTACAGACTACCTTTCACTACGCGCATCATGTGGGGATTATGGCCAACATTGTTTAGTTATGGGGCAGTGTGGACTAGTGTAAAGGATAGGGAAGTAACCACTGCAGAAAATGATGGAGTGACAATGCACACTAAGAAAGGGGGGAAAGATTCCCATATAGATGATTAAGGTTCTTGAAAATGTATATGCAATTTCAGTGTTATGTTAGATAAGCACAAAAGGAAAAACTTCATTTCTGGGGAAGAGTGGGGTTTGTGTACTTTGCTTTGGTATTTCTGGATACACTATTGAATGGGCTGTTTAAATATTGATATTCAAGCTGTGAAGCAATGTTTGTACCCCAAGACCTGATCCCAGGACCAATACACCTGTAAATACACAAATAAGGACATACACTCGTGTCAGTGATCATTATCTATCACTAGAATTACTGACACTTTTTCTTGTGTCTTACAAGCTGTCATCAGCTGAGTGACAGACAGGTGAAGCTTGTCCTGGTGAAGAGATAAAGTGAACAACTGTTGGTGCCAAATTGCTGCCTGCCAGGCATCGGGAAATGTCCTACAAAAATAGTCTAAACTATATCTACTGTATTATCATGCTGCCGTAGTCACTGGATAGAGTAGCACAATCATTAGGTAATTGGGGATGCTCTCATATAGTTATATATATATATATCCCTAGAATTTTCCTTTTGAATAGTACTGCAGGGAAGGTTAGAATGGTCATCACTAGGCGTGTTTTGGGGAGTCTTTTTTGTTTTTGCATAGGATTGCTACAGCTGACACTAGAATCAGTTTTTGTGATTGCTCCTAATGCGCAGGTGTGCTTAATTGAGACAGGATGTTTTGAATTTGCTTTCTTCTAAGAAGTCTGTATTTAAGGTTGATGAATTGTTATCTAATAAATTCTCTGTACAGGAAATCAGGAAGTTACAGCATCTTACACATTTCCAAAGGCTGCATAAAACTTGTCATTTTCAATGAATCAAAATATTTATAGTTTTAGATTTTGGGCTGTAGGGCAAGAGATATCCCAAGGTCTGTAACTAATTAAAAAAGGCAAAGTTGTTTTTTCCCCTGTCAGCAGGACTGGGAAATTCCCAGGCGCTCGGTTTCCTTGGTATCATAATACTCCAACGTGGCACCTGGGAATTAGAAAGGTCTACCCTGCCCTGCTCTGGTATACGGGCTCAAAGAGATGTGGCTATCGCCCTACTCCCACTTCATGATTTGCACATTGTTAAATAGCATTCAATGGAGGGAAAAATCAAGATTTTGCAACCCAGCGTTTAACTGCTGTTTGCATCCCGGAACATCACTGCAGCGTCAGACTTAGTGCTAGAGCTCTGGATAGTATGCCACATGCTAAGTGCTGTGGTTGGAAATAATTTCAGTGTCTTTTATGGTTACGAAAATGTCAAAGGAAACCCAGTTCTATAAGAGAATTGCTGTTGTGCTTCAGCTTGACTCAGAAGAAGGATTTCCCCCCACATTAAATGGGAGCATCCACACAACATCATGCTCAATTATTATTCCACCACTTGTGGGTTTTCCGAGGCTCTCCTTTAAACCACATCAAGAAAAATCCTCCTTTGATCTGTTGCAGAGGAGGAAACCTGTGGGGTGACTCCATGAATACTGTACCTGCAGCCACTATGAGAAGGGGGATAGAGCTAACTAAGTTCCACCTTCAAAATGGGAGAGATGAGCTCTGCATTTCCTCTCCCTCTTTTTGGCTCTTTAAAGTTTCTTCCCCCTTTCATCTGGGAATGGGAAAGTGGGTTTCTAGGCATAGGGCAGGCCCCAACATGATCACTGCCACATCTGTGCTTTTATGCAGATGGGATGGAGGACAGGAGCCAGCAGCAAGTGGCATAGATGTGGGTGTGAATATCATTTCTGCCAATTTGCATACCACTTGCTGGGCTGCTATGAAAAGTGTTTTTGCATCCCCATATAGATGCAGCTCTAGTCTGTGACTTAGTCTTAGGAACAGCAATAAAAAGCAGTGCTGGGAGGAAAAATTAGTTGGACAAATGGGACTTGGGGACTGTGCATTCCTGCAGTGGGATCTGGCCTGGTAATAGGCAACAAGATATTGCCATAAGTCAGCTATGAGTTGATTGCACTTTCCACCACTACATTTATGCCCTGACCTGGATGACCCAGGTGAATCTGATCTTGTTGGATTTCAGAAGCTAAGCAGATTTAGTCCTGGTTAGTACTTGCAGAAGAAGGAAATGGCAAACCACCTCTGTTAGTCTCTTGTCTTGAGAACCCCAGCAGGGATTGCCATAAGTTGGGTGTGGCTTGATGGCACTTTACACACATATGTATTTATGTTAGCTATATAGATTAGAAAACTTGAATTTACTTCTTTAAAGTTACGTTTATAGGTGTGTTGTGTCAACTGTAAAAAACCTTGCATTGAATTCAGTAGTCATTTGTGCTATAGCAAACTATTAAGTTCTCATTTGTGGAGGTCTTAAAACTAAAAGTGAAGCTAGTGGAACTGTCTCTGTTGCTCAGTGAGATCTCCTTAGTTGGGTAATATTCTAATTAAGTGGGTAAAGTTTTAGCCTAGATGATTCTCTGCAGTATCTAATAAATAGTTGCAGTGCAATTTTGCTATGATCTGGTGTTCTCTCTCGTTTAACATGTATCTCCAAACATGCCCGAATCTGCAGATGATCTGGAACATTAGCTCTAAGCAGTATGAGCCAGACAGTTCATTTCAAAATCAGGTTGTCAACACCCAGAATTGTAGACAACTCTGCCCATTCACAGCTGAAATATTTCAAGTGAACTTCCCAGTCTCTCTTACAAAGTAGAAAAGTTACTGGTCAGTTAATTTTGCAAAGTTTGATGGTTCATACATTTATAATTAGAACTGTAATAAAATTCTCTTTGGTTTGTATTGCCTGTCAAAGTCCAGTGGTTGGGAATTTTAAAAGTTTCCTTTGGGTTCTTATCTAATTTTCTGGAGCTCTGTTAAAGTTGGCTTGGCACCATTTTCTGTCTGCTGTTGCCACTGCTGTAGTTTTTGTTGTTGTTGTTGTTGTTGTTGTTGATGATGATAGTTTTCCAGGTCCATTGCTGCTGCTGCAGCTAATTCTTCATTCCTTAACACAGTCATATATGCCATATTGGCCAATCATGTCACAAAACAGTGATATCATCACATATCAGAGGCATTCCATGAACATGGGGGATGAAATGCAAAAACTGAGCAGATTTCAGAAAATAGCAAAAACTTAGTCAACAAGAGTAATGCAGCATAGCTGTAGTAACAACACTTTGGCATGTTTTTTTCTGTTGCCAGACACCTTTAATATTTTCTGTATGCTCCCCAACTGTTCCTTGAGCTTTAAATGTTGACTTTGGTTTGACTAGAATGATGAATTTAATTTAATCACACCTATATGACTTGTTTATAGAACGGTAGATGCAGTTGTAAAGCTCTGTATCCAACTTTTTACTGAATAAACTTTTATTTAAAATAAGTATTAACTGTGGTCGAATGGCACAGTTTTTGTGAAATGAGAACAGTTGCATAATAAAGATTAGTGCACTATTTCAGTGAAAATTGGATGCTGTCTTTATCTGAAAGGCCTTTATCTGTATGAGTCAGCCAGGATGTTCCAGTCCGTATACCAAACTGTTTATTCTACATACAGCCTGCCTTATATTCTAAATCTCCAATTCAGACAAAGTTTGTGCTAAGTAGAAAAATATCAGCTGTTCCTACTAACAGCAAAACCTTTTTTCATTATTATTTACCAAACTGGAAAATGTAGTTTACTGCTCTCTTATCATAATCTCTAGTGCAAATCACAGGGAGCATTTTATAGAAGAGCAGGTGCATTGTTATCGGTCATTTGTTTTACCTGCAGCTGCAACAGTTGGTGTCAGTTAATAGTTTACTCAAGTGTACTTACTTCCTTTTACCTTCTTCGTGACTCAGTTCTAGTATGTTATGGTACTGTGTGTGCACACTAGCAGCTGAATTTTAATTCCACCATTTCGAATTTAATGCTTTTTGTTGTTTAAAGATTAAAAAACCCTTGTATACACAATACAATTATTATCCTAAATGGCTCCTGTTGAGTTGGACCCTAATTTCAAGCATTTGCACCATCTGGGACTGAATCTTCAGCTGAGGAGGCAGGCTCTTTTGTAAGATAGGCTGGAGCTGGCAGTATTTATACATGTGTCCTATCATAAGACTGGGAATGGGGTTTTGTATGTCCAGTGTTTTCCTCATTGCTGCAGCTGCTGATACAGCACATGGCAAGAGAGCTTCCACATGGCAGATTTCACCATAATTCCTGGCCCGCTCTTCCAGCAGGGGACATCCCCTCTGCACACACCACCAGGACTTTTCCAGTATTTTTAATTGGCAATCCATTATCCTTATGTTATAGTATATAACAATCTGTGCCCATCCCGCTCTCATTAAAAAAATCCGTAACACCCCTTATATCTCCCTAATGAAAATGAGGTACAAATGTTTAGCTTTTTCAAAAAATGAAAGCTGGGAATTCAGAGAACCTGATACACAGATAGTTATATCATTATAATGATATTCAATTGCCAGGGGTGCGAGGGGGGAGAAAATGGCTACCTCAGGGATAAGAGTAGAGGGTTAAACCAAAAATCGGAACCCCAAGATTCTAACCCATTAAATTCCATTAAAGCAAATGGATCCTTATTTCAAGTCGGGTATCAGATTTAAGGGTCTGATGTCTTGTGAAGAAAAAAGTAGTGTTAAACACACTTGATAACATATTGTCAAAGGCTTTCACGGCCGGAGAACGATGGTTGTTGTGGATTTTCCGGGCTGTATAACCATGGTCTTGGCATTGTAGTTCCTGACGTTTCGCCAGCAGCTGTGGCTGGCATCTTCAGAGGTGTAGCACCAAAAGACAGAGATCTCTCAGTGTCACAGTATGGAAAAGATGTTGGTAGGTCATTTATATCTACTCAGGAGGGGAGGGGTTCAGCTGAGTCATCCTATAAGAGTTTCCCAGGGTGTGGAATGCTAATGGAGGGAGGCTTCACTGTATCCTGAGGAGGTTCTTTTGCATATGGATTGGTGCTTGATGTGCTAATCTTCTCTGCAGGGCTATTGTCAGGTATAGAGTGTTTTGTTAGCCTGGTGTTTTTCAGAACTGGAAACCATGCTCTATTCATTCTTAAAGTCTCTTCTTTCCTGTTGAAATTATGCTTATGCTTATGAATTTCAATGGCTTCCCTGTGCAGTCTGACAAAGTAGTTGGAAGTGTTGTCAAGTATTTTAGTGTCCTGGAATAGGATACTGTGTCCTGTTTGAGTTAGGCTATGTTCAGCCACTGCTGATTTTTCAGGTTGCCCAAGTCTGCAGTGTCTTTCATGTTCTTTTATTCTTGTCTGGATGCTACGCTTTGTGGTCCCGATATAAACTTGTCCACAGCTGCAGGGTATACGGTATACTCCTGCAGAGGTGAGGGGGTCTCTACTGTCTTTTGCTGAACGTAGCATCTGTTGTATTTTTCTGGTGGGTCTGAATACTGTTTGTAAGCTGTACTTTTTCATAAGCTTTCCCATCTGATCAGTGATTCCTTTGATATATGGCAAAAACACTTTTCCTGTGGGAGACTGTTTTTCCTTAGTTGTTTGATTTATCCTTGGTTTACTCGCTCTTCTGATTTCATTTCTGGAGTAGCCATTTGCTTGAAGTGCGTGGTTTAGATGATTAATTTCCTCGTTGAGAAAGTGCTGTTCATATATCCGTCTTGCACGGTCTACTAATGTTTTTATTATGCCTCTTTTCTGTCGAGGGTGGTGATTGGAGTTTTTGTGTAAGTACCGATCTGTGTGAGTTGGTTTCCTGTAGACCTTGTGACCTAACCAAAAGTTTGATAACTTGATAACATTTGCATCAAAGCAATAGCTAATTATTCCTTAATGGTAATTCACACCTCTGGAGATGTACACAACTGGAAAATGCCTAACCAATTACATTAAATGTAGAAAAACTAGGCTACTTTATATTACCAAAACTTCATGCACATTTTTATATGTGATGTGTAATTAGCCTCTTAAATATTTGTGCCAATTTATGTATGAATCCATGGTAATGCCCATGAGCCCTTGAAACAAGCTAACCAAATAAATTACATTTTGTAGAAATGATGTTTCGCTGCATAAGGATGCAATCTCATGTGTGCTATAGAGTTGTAAATATTCACTAGGATGGTTCCCTGCTTTCTTTGGGCTCTCTCTTTCAAACTTCAGTCATGATGTCTCAAGTATCCTACAACAGCATGATTCATGGTTATACAGTCAGTGCAAGCAAGCTTAGCTTTTAAAAAAAACTATAAACATTTATGTCTCTTATGGAAAGCTTCAGTGTCTGTTCTCTCTTGTTTTGCAACACTTGGAATGCTGATTGTGCCTGAGGTTTTGTCTGCATGTGCTTATATAAACCGAATCAAGTTGGCACCTGGCCTGTTTTAAATTGACATGATGAGGTGAAGCTTTTTTTTTGTGCCACCTGATCTGCGTTGTTTCCTCCTAGCCAGACAATGCAATAGAAAATATTATCAGTGTGTTATATGAATTTTTTTTAAAAAAAAAAATCTTGGAGAAGTATCAGTTTTGTTTCTGTTTTTGATCTGGCTGAGAATTTCTTAGTAGACCAAAACACAGGAGAACATCAGAGCTATTTAAAATTGTTACTAGGAGGGGTCACAATCACTCTAAATCACAGCACCAATAGAATTTGTACGTAGGTTTAAAATTTAAAAATACTCCACATTAATTCAGGAAAAAGACTTTGCATTTTTAGAGGAAGTGGAAGAATTGGTAATTATTACCGGACCATTGTGCAAGGATTGTGTCTGTTGACTCCTCCTGTAAATTTGACCTTATCAACTGTTTCCAGTGGCCCACTGTTCAAGTTGCCTAGCATTGGCTCTTCGGGCTCTATAGCTGTGCCATATGTTCCTGCCTAGGGATTAAGATCACAGGGAAAGGCCCTCCTGACTGCCCCATAAACCAGAGAAGCTTGCCTGGTGGGTATATAAGGAAGGGCCTTTTCAGGAACAGCCTCACCAGGGAGGTGCTCGTCACCCCTCTGTTGTTTTTTAGGACACAGTTAAAGATAGTTTTATTTAGGACTGCATTTGATTAATTTTGTTTTTGTTTTTTTTTAATTGACAATCTTAAACTGTGGTTTTAATTTTTTTATTATAGTTGTTTTTATGCTGTAAGCTGCCTTGAGTGCCATACTCTCCCCCATGTTATTTAACATCTACATGCGCCCCCTCACCCAGTTGGTGCGGAGGTTTGGGCTGGGCTGTCATCAATACGCGGATGACATCCAGCTTTTTCTGTTGATGGACAGCCGGCCAGACACGGCCCCAGACAATCTGGCCAGAGCTCTGGAGGCTGTGACGGCATGGTTGAAACAGAGCAGGCTGAAATTGAACCCAGTGAAGACAGAGGTCCTGCAGCTGGGACGGGGGCTGCCAGATGTTGGGATTCAGCTCCCTGCCCTGGATGGGACACCACTGGCAACTTTGCCAGTGGTGAAGAGTCTGGGCGTGCTCCTGGATGCCTCCCTATCAATGGAAGCCCAGGTCACAGCGGTTGCCAAGTCTGCATTTTTCCATCTTCGTCAGATCAGGCAACTTGCTCCCTACCTGACGCCCCAGGACCTGGCTACAGTGATCCATGCAACGGTCACCTCCAGGCTAGATTACTGTAACTCATTCTATGCTGGGCTACCCCTGGGTCTGATCCAGAAACTACAATTGGTCCAGAATGCGGCAGCGTGGGTCCTGACTGGTATATCTTACCAGTCACATATCACACCTGTTCTGCTCCAGCTGCACTGGCTTCCGGTTGAATTCCGAATCAGGTTCAAGGTGTTGGTTCTTACCTTTAAAGCCCTGAGCGGGTTGGGACCGGCATATCTTCGGGACCACCTCTCCCTGCACGTTCCCCGAGACCGCTTCGATCAGCGGATAAATGTTTACTGGTGGTCCCCGGCCCTAAGGAAGCCTGCCTCGCTTCAACCAGGGCCAGGGCCTTTTCAGTCCTGGCCCCAGCCTGTTGGAACGCTCTGTCAGTGGAGATCCGGTCCCACTTGCTGAGCACAACATTTCTCTTTCAGTAGCACAAAGATGTGTTTTTCTTTCAGTTGCTGAGCACAACATTTCTCTTTCAGTAGCACAAAGATGTGCAAAGTTAACACCCATATAGAGGGCCATGCAGTTTCTTAAGGTTTTGAACCATAAAACTACCAGTCTGGACCCTGTACTGAACTCCAGTGATGATTACTCACATGTGGTTGCTGTCTGAGTTCAAACGACAAAAAGAAAGCGCTGCTAAAAATGAGTCCCAGCTGATCTTCAGCTCTGTTTCACTGGAACTCTATCCTGCTTTCCTGGCAGGGATCTCCTCAGAGAGTATGTCCCGTTCTGTGCTGGTCCAGCTACATTTGGGTGCACAGAATTATTCTCAGGGTGTGTCTGTGGTGCAGCAATGGACATTGAATATCATTTGGACTAATCTAAGTATCACTGACTAGAGACCATGAAATTTGTCTAGGATTAGAAGTCCTGTTTCTTTGTAATTATACTTGAAAAAGAACCCTCATCTTCTTTTTAAGTATATTTATTACTGGCTAATGTCAGTGTGCAGTATGTTTTTACCTCCATTGACTAATGTTGCTACTACTTTAAACAACTTTGCCTTTTACCACTGATTTTGGCGGTTAGAGGTACTGTTTAACATAATCCAATCTCAGCTCTCTTAATTTCATCCATGTACCAAGGTCATTACCATATGGTCGGTCTTCTCCCAGCAAACTTACCTTGGACTTCAATACTGTTATTAATATATTGTTGAATGTCTAGAAATTCATATTTTGGCTTTTGAGATACCTCTGTCTAAAACCACAAGGATCACTCCACTAGTAGAGATAAAGGACAGTGCGTGAGCAAGAAGGCACACTGCAATGGAGCCTCATTGCCCTAGTGACCAAATAGCAGAAAATAAGCAAGCGTCTGAGTAAGGCCAAAGAGATTAATACTATCAGGTTATAGGAAGGCTTCAAACATTGCTTTGGTGGAGTGGTAGGATACAGACCACTTAATCATGGTGCCTGTTGTCACTGGCTGCAATGGAAAATGTAGGCCAGAGGTCCGGCTGCCAGGTAGGACTATTAAAGTGCAGAGCCTCCAGCATAGTTGTAATGATGCCCCCATTATATTCCCAGTAATTTCTCCCATTTTTGGCATATTTGTTTCCCTCATTTGTTAAAAAACTCCTCCAGAGAATAACCTTCACAGAGATGCTTAGCTCATTCTACCAGTCCTTTCGAGCCCAGAAACAAAAATCTAAGACTGGAGGCACAAGTTTTTTGTCTAGAAGAGGTATAATAACCACACTAACCTTCCCAAAAACAGATTATTGACAATTGGCTGTTGCCACCTCAAGTGGGAAGATGCCAACTGCTCATCAAAATGACTTCCCTCATCTCGGGCTGGCAGTCCCAAATATCAAGCAGCTGGTCTAGTTTGGATTATAGACTGGATAAGAAACCCCGAAGATAGACTAATATGACTAGAAGCAGCAGACTTGACAGGTGGACTACACAACCTCTTTTGGGTGGCCAAAAGATCAAGAAAGAAACAAGAAAGCCATGTCATAAGAGACAGCCTCATTCAAATTTGGGACTCAGTTAGAAGAAGAATAAGCCCATTGATATTGCCACTATTTTCACCAATTGATGCTTTTTGTGACAAGAATCAGAAAAAAGATAATGACTTTATAACGTATCAAGATATGATAAACCTTCAAGGAAAGATAAAATCATGGCAAGAAATTCAAGGCAAAGGGGGGGAAATACAATTGCTGACATATTTTCAGGCAGTTTCCAGAATACAAGAAGCCCTGAAGGAACTCAGAGGACAGTTAAGGAATCTTACCGATTTTGAGAAAATAATCACGCAGAAAAAGGAACACATCTTGGGTCTAAGATGTAAACTTTTACTCCAATATGATACTGAAACAGAACAAGTTAAAGTGTGCATGATAAAGTGGATGCAAAGTTTCAGAGAAGAAATAACATTTCAACAGTGGGAGAACCTTTGGACAAAGGGTATAAAATTTACGGCAAGTCAAACTCTAAGGGAGAACTGGTACAAGATGTTCTTCAGATGGTACATTACACCAAAAGACATCAAGAAAATGGACAAGAAATATGTAGGGTTATGTTGGAAATGTAAAGAAGCAGACGGTTCCTTCTATCACATGTGGTGGACATGCCACAAAAGCAAACATTTCTGGAAAGAAATACATGCTGAGATGCAAAAGATTTTAAAATTTGATTTCACCATGAAACCACAAACCATGCTGTTGTGAATACTACCAGAAAACCTAGACAGAAAATTACACGAACTGTTTAGATATTTACTGATGGCGGCAAGGGTGGTATTTGCAACCAGATGGAAGGAAGAAGAATGCCCAACTAGGGAAATCTGGAAAGATAAGATGGCAGATTATGCAGCGATGGCAAAACTGACAAGCTACTTAAACAGAAGACCAATGAGAGAATTTGAAGAGAAATGGGGGAATTATTTTACTTACAAAGGATAAAATGCATAAAATGTTTTAGTTTTAGAAATCTGAATAAGACTGTAAATTGATATGTTGTTATAGATTGAATATAAGATTAGGATATGATAAGATGGAAAATGGTTAAATATAAATGATGAGGTAGAATATGTAATACGGAAACTTTGGCATAAAGTTAAGATAAATGGAAATGATCGGTATAGAAGCATTAGACCATATTAAGATATAGTGCTAAGAATGTACATGGAGACTGCTCGTTTTGACCTTTAGTTGATCCAAAATTGAACACTGAATAGAAAAAAGAACGTATTTAGTTTGTGAAGGTAAACGTGAAAATGCACAGTAGCTGATGAACCCTGATTAAGAAAGGTTTTGTGTACTTTGTATTTTAATAACTCTTGTAGTGCAAAATCTTACTGTTCCCTTGACCTCATTATCCCCCCTCTTTTTTCTGTACCTCTCTTTGTTCCGAAAAAAAATAAAAATAAATTAAAAAAACGACTTCCCTCATCTCGTGAGGGGTATAGACCTTGCCAATTCCTTTACAGTCCCACAGCAAAGAAACTTTGACACAGATTTTGCAAGGAGTTTGCAAGGGGAGTGGCCAAGGATGGGTGTAAAAAACTTTGATTAAATGGACATTGAATATCATTTTGGACTAATCTAAGTATCACTGACTAGAGACCATGAAATTAGTCTAGGATTAGAAGTCCTGTTTCTTTGTTCTCTCCCATTCTATCTTACTCCTCCTCTATCCTACCCCCTTGCTGCTTCCATGGGATGTTCTGAAGTAATCCTTTTTCCCATTTGTAGTTTCCATCAATTTTTTACTTCAACCTAGGACACAGTCTGTGAAAGCCTTGTTTTCGCTCAGTACATTTGCTCAGGTTAAGTACCCCATCTAGTAACTTAAGGTATTGGAGATGGGGGCAGCGGCAAGGTGTGTATTTATCCACTCTCTGCCTACTAATCCATAATAGAGTGGTGGACAATGGAAAGCATTACCTGCTTCAACTGTTCTGCCCAGTATGAGCAGAGAAAGTAGGGAGGGGGGAAGTAGTCTCTGGAGAACAACAGCTTGAGCTAAATGCTGACCAAAAGACCACTTCTCCTTCCCAAACCCCATCCCTCTTTTGCTTTACTAGAGCTTAACATTAAAAACAGGGCTTTGTTCTGTCATTGGAATTTAGCCTACCTTGTTCAACATACTTTAAAATAGAATCCATCGTTACTGTTGTTGAAGCTGGCTTACTGTATATGAATATTTCCTGTCCTTCGGCTTTTCCTACTCTTCCTATCCTATGTCTAACCCTTCCAAAGACAGAATTGAAAAAGACAATTAAAATTCCCAAGCAAATCCCTCCCATTTTAGTTCATTTTTCTATTCAGATGAAGCGTGCCACATTAAGCCATCCACATACAGCCTAAACTCCCACCTCTCCTTTTTCATACATGCTTCTTTTACTCTAACCTTTCTACCTTCACACAGCTGAACATCTGCACCAAAAAATTATTCCATGAATATCTCTATGCTGAAATGTATTTAAGGAGCGTACAAATAAATAAGTAATACAATACCTTCTTACATTAGGAAAAGCAGGGGTGGCATGCTTCTTCCATTCATTATTGCTTAATAAATTAAAATAGAAACCTGCAATGACTCTGAGCAAAACCACTGTTTAAGTCCATGACCACCCAGTAGAAAGAAGGAACTATAGAGGAACCTTGTTTTGCTGTGGAATTGATTGCAGTCACATTTATGGCTGATCTGACATTTTAATTCTAGGGTTGTGCATGTATATTTGTGTAACAGCTTGGACAAGTAAAACAAGATGTATTCATCATATGCAGGCGGAACCTGGCAACAATATAGAATTGCATGGGCTTATAATTGCAATATATTTTTATATGTGTGTCTTTCCAGTCTATTAAAATGTCAACCATTTTCAATGAAATAAGTGTGGCAATTGGAAATTAAAAATACAAATAAAGTGTGCCCCCAAAGTAGTGCCTATCGGCATACTTGTCAGAATGCTATAATGAGGAACGGGTACAGGAAAGCTTACGACTGCAGTAAGGGGCTTAACATGATGGGAACTCTTGGGAACTTGCCAGTTGAATAACGCCTGGACTGTGTTCCTGGTTCCCTTCCTGGCCTGGGTGTGGCCAGAGGTGCCAGGCTTCTGATGCAAGCCAAAGGACCAGAACCAAAAAGGTCTTGCTTCATGGCTCTTAGCCCAGAGCTTATAGCCCGTAGCCCAGAGAGAGCAAGACCAGGAGGGGTACATTGTAATATTTGTTTAATTTGTATTTTCTATATTTTGCAAGCCTCTTTGAGTCCCCACTGAGGAGAAAAGTGTGGTAAAATACATACACAATTTTTTTGCACATTACGCCGGCATATCTCTGTGTGGGGCTGAGTTGCCATCCTAATTACTTTATAGAGTGGCCTAAGCATTATGTGCATTATTTAAAATGTTTAATTTAAACAAAATTACTTTTATGCACCTTACAACCTACTGAAGGAAAAAAAAAGATTAGAAAGCCAACCTCTGGTTAGAATGTCACTCTGGGATCTGGGACTGAATCTCCTCTCTGCCATGGAAGCAAACTGGGTGAACTTGCACTATTCATTCTCTCTTTGGCCTAACCTACCGAATAGGGTTGTTGTTATGAAGATAAAATGCAGAACGGGAGAACAATGTTGTAAATCCTCTTTGGGTACCTGTTGGAGAAAAAAAGGTATAAATATCTAAATAAAATCAATATTAATATTAATACTATAAACAATAACAATACTTGTTTGCCTTCAAATCACAACCAACTCACCTGGTCTTCCTTGACAGTCTTCTGTCCAAGTACTAAATGTGTCCAACCCTGCTTAGCTTCTAAGCTCTAACAAAATCAGGCAAGTGTGTGGTGGGGCGATGATTTTGGCTGACTCTTCCTAATACAGAGCTCCAATCTGACCCTATGCTGTCCCTCGTCTCCCAGGAGCAATGATTTTGGGAAGCCCAGCCATCTATCACACAAGGGGGGAATTATTGGTACAGCTTCCCGTTACTGGCAGAAATGACTTATGATGGTGGGGAAAAAACTCATTTGGATTCCACCCCTAATAATAATTGGCTTAATCCTTCATATATAATGTTGCTTTTCCCCTTTGATGAAGCAGCAATTATGCCTGTATAGACATAGAAATATAAAGGTAGACCTACGGGGAAGTTGGGAGAAGGACATTAAAATATATATATTTTAGTAATATATATATTTATATATATTACTATATATTTAGTAATATATATATTACTAAAAAGTTTGGCATTCCATTTTTCACATACATGTAAATCTTTTTAGTATTGCTTTTAAAACAAGTTCTGGCACAATATCATGTCAGCAATTCTATACTTAAGAGTCAACTTTTCATTTTAACATCACTAAATTTCAGTTTAATATCTCAGCTGTTTTAAATTTTGCTGGGCTCAACTATAGCACACACACACACACACACACAGAGCAGACCAGGAGGCAGGCAATTAATTTTGTAGACACATGTATTGTTTTGATCCAGTTTTGTTCTCTGAGATGCCAAGTTGCCATGAATATTAAATTTTCAGTTATTTCTTTTTTTTCTCCAAAATGTACACTGATAATATTTTTTTGAAAATACATTTTCCAAGGGACTGATGGATGATTTACACTATATGGCTTCTGCAAATTTTAGCCCTCTCATTAAAAACCCTGTGTGCATGTACACTGGAACTGTTTTCATGTTCTTTGCAACGTAGTATTCAGAAAACATGCATTTTGGCCTGCTTGGCAACACAAATACAGAATAGATTCATGCTGCTAGTATGATCATATCTTTAATAATGTAGCTAATACTAAGTAGAGATGCTACAAACTTCACAGCAAACAGGTTTGGCAGGTGAACATACCATGTGAGCTGAGCCTCCAACATCCTCTCCTCATTTATATCCTGCCTGAACAGCTGCCGAATAGCTCTGCGGTTGTGCAATAGCTTCACCCATGGTCAAGCATGAAGCTGCCTTATCCTGAATTCGACCATTGGCCTATTAAGGTCAGTATTATCTATTCAGACCTGCAGCAGCTCTCTAGCGTCTCTGGTAGAGGTCTTTCACATCTTTTATTGCCTGGTCCTTTAAACTGGAGAAGCTGGGGACTAAATCTGGGACTTTCTATATGCAAAGCAGAGGCGCTTCCACTGAGCCACAGAACCTCCCCAATGTAGCTCTCAGTGTAGTGCTTTTCTTCTGCGTTGCGAACTGCTCTTGCATCTGAGTGGTAAGTGAAATCAATAACTCCCCCCCCCACACACACACATCATGGTCTGATCAGGTAGTTAAATGATGCGTGGGAGGGTGGTTTTCTATGATAACATGAATGTAACAACTTCAACAACAACAACATGATCTGAATGAACACAAAATGGTTAAGTTTAAAAAATGCAGTTTTGGCTAATAATCACTACTTGATCAATGAATTTGCTCACCATTTATAGGATTAGTTGCTGAGCAGCAAGCAGTGAGGCCAGCTCTGTATGAGAGGGGAGAAACTAGGATTCTCATTAGCTGTATAAGAAAGTGAATGCATGAAATATTGCTGAATGCCATGCATTGTTATGTAAATGTACCACTCAAATATGCAAAAAACCCCAACCCAATGAACAGGCTTGAGCTGCTCACAAACAGCCAAATAGCCTGCTAAAAAATTGGTTCCATGCTTGCAACTGGTGAGCACAATGTGCACAAAACTTGTGGGTGTTCATTCCTAACGCTAAACAGAGAATTAGCAAAAGAGAAATAGTTTTAACATATTGTGTAAGCTTTAGGTTTACATCTCGTATATAATCCAGAATCTTAGATAAGATCTTCATTAATTGGTTCAATTAAAAAAAAATCTCACTGACTTTCCAGTTCTACATCTGTGGGATCAGCACCACCCCCAACCTCTGCATTATTCTGCTAACACCTTTCTCCAGTCTTTGCCAGAATCACAGGATGTTTTCTTATTTAATCCCCTATAAAGATATTCTAGCCTTTGTTCTTGAAAAGACCCCAGATGGATGTTTAACTTTTAAGTAGCTAATAGGATTTCTGTTGTATGCAGGGTTTCTGAGAATTTCATTGCAAATACAATCACCAGTCAAACTTGTAGTAATCAAATTCCTTATGTGCATACAACCTAAAGCCTGGTCAGATTGTTTTGATGATGATGTTTGGAATTCAGCTTTTAATGTCAGCTGAACATCTTTACACCTCAGAGTCTCTACATGAGACATCTGATGCATGAAGAACACATGTCGGGAGAAGCAATGGTAGTCAGGAAGGGTAGTTTAAAAAGACAGAGCCGGCGGCAGGGCAAAGACTTTGCTATACACTGGAGCTGTGTGAAGGGGCTGTGAAGTGCCAGAAGGGAAGCTTCAGCCCATTATAACCTCTCCAAGTCCAAGCCCAGCTCTGGAAGGCAGCTCCAGCCCATTTCCATTCCTCGCTGCCCTCTGGTTGCGATCTCACCCAGTTTTAGACTGAATAGATGAAACTGACAGAGCCTTCTGGGAAGCTAAGATGAAATTAGCAAACTGTCTGAGAAGAGATCTCTGCCAGCTCTGTCTTTTTAAACTACATTTCGCAGATAATATTGCATCTCCCTGTACCTGACGAACACACATTGAGGTGTCTCATGAAGTGAGACTCTTAGTAGTAGCTGCTTTTGATAAAGGGTCATGGCCAAGTCATCGATTGGTAAATAAGTAACATTTTTAATGTACATGTTGCAGCTTACAGCAGCTCCTGTGCCCTCCTTTGCACCTGCTCAGTTGGCTGCATCATTTAAATAACCTCTGTCGGATGCATTGTCTACATGAATGCACATGTGCAAAAGTATCTCCATCAGGACAGTTCAGCTGCCTTTCCTTGAAGTTTTCAGTAATGGAGTTATGTGCCAGCAATGCTCCAGGAGAAAGCCCCAAGAAACGTCTTTTGGTTTGAAAAAGAACATTTTGCAGGTGTGTGTGTGTGTGTGTGTGTGTGTTTCGAAAGAGAACTACAATTCCCATCAAGCAATATGAGAATCTCTATGCTTGGCAGACATTATGAACACTGAGTAACACTGCTGTCGTGGACGTAGACACCCTGCAATGTGATGTGTACCTTTTAATATTTGGAGAAAATTAATGTGGCTGGGGGTGGGAAGAGGCAGCTGCAGCAAAGCAGTATGTAGTTACACACGCGCAGCCATCTTTTTAATAATTTAACACATTCTAGGTGTTTGGATACAGATCGAATGTATGACTTCAGAGTTCACAACTTTGAACAGATAGTAGCTGAAGCAGAGGGTGAACAAGGATCTCTGGTTTGAATGATCAGGCGTAGAATAGTCTTGTTGGATCCAGAAGAGTCTCTGTATCTGCAGGAATGGCATTAAGACCAGTGACTATCAGCAGCTGAGAAAACGTTTTCTGTCTTCACAGCGCATCTGTATAGGGTCTTTTTCCAGAGATCTGATTAAGTCAGTCAACAAATAAGATCCTTGTGAAGGCACATGGTGCTGGTGCTTAACCACATCCAGGTTATCTTCACATTTGAGGATAGCAATGGAAGACATTTTTGTAGCATTATTAAAATGCAGCAACACTAGGTTCGCAAGTTAAAATTGCTCCCATTAAAGGAGGCCAGCAGTGATTTCCCTTTGTTATCCCCTGAGCAACAAGAGCCTTAGTTTTGTTTGTTTTTCCCTGGATACAGCAGTACTTTTCAAATAGGACACAGATATAGTTACAGAGGAGATGGAATCACTATCGTATTTGTTGGTTGTTTCATCATCTGGAGATGCCAACAGCGAACAGAAGCCTAGATGAGAAAGAAACCCACACGGAATGTCTGACCCGCTGCATCAGTCCTCTACTAGAACAACCCTGTGTATGATTCCATACAAGTTAGCCCTTTGAATTCAATGGGATTTATTCCCATCAGAGCATGCATGCCTAAGTGCTGTCAAGTCACAACTGACTTATGGCAACCCTAGCGAGGAGCTTTTAAGGCAAGTAAGAAACGGAGGTGATTTGCCATTGCCTTCCTCTGCAGAGCCTTCCTTGGTGGTTGCCCATCCAAGTTCTGGCCCTGCTTAGCTTCCAAGATCTGACAAGATTAGGCTATACGATGCTGTCTTCCCTCCTTACTCCGACACCAGATTTAAATGAGATGCGGAGAGTGGGGGGCAAGCAGTTAACATGTGACATGTGGACCGTCAGCTACTATGCATGCAACATTAGCATGCTGGGCAGCCATTGCATTGATATGTTAACATTGGATATGTAGGTACTCTGTATTAATGGCAGCCCAGTTTAAACAAGACGCTGAAGCCATGCAAGGTTGTACAGTTCATTTATTGGCACATTTAAATTAGACCTAAAATATGAAGACTAGATAGTTGTTGCCCTTTTTCACTTAGTTTCTGTCACACTACCCCAAATTAAATATTTTGTTTTTATGCCCAAGCTCCCTATGCATACATTCCACATTTAAAACAGCTTGAAACTCATTTAAAAACTGAATTTTCTCTAAGAACCTTGTATCTTTTATACTTAAAAATCTCATGCCACATGAAGTATTATTCTTTAAGATGCTGAGAAATCTGTGTTAAGATTCTTGGTCCCTGTGTAGAATTATAGTTCCAAGGGAACCTTAACTGATGCCATGACACATAAATAGGTTTTAAATGATACTGGGTTGGATCAAGCACAAAATTCCCACATCCACTAGAGATCCTGCCCAAGTGGAAATGCAAGAAAAGAACCACACTTAACAGCTTGCACCAAGTCATACTTATTGTATCCCCCTTCTGCTTGCACAAGATCTTGTGCAACCAATTTCTGGGCACTATAATATATAGGGAAGAAAGTGCTAGGAGTTGCACAAGACCTTGCACAAGTAGAACTGTGTTAAGCCTGTGTTTGTTTCTGCTTGTACATCACTGGATCCAAGCCACAGTTTCCATTTTTCAAACTATAGCAGTGAAAACATAGCAGCTCCTATTGATTTTGTTTATTAATTTAGAAATTTTGTATACTATCCCTCCACTGTCTGCTCAAGGCAGCTTACAAATATAAGAATGCCAACAATTAAAAGTCAATAAAAACATGCCAAGGCATAAAAGCAGCATAAAACAAACAGAGCTTGGGTAAAGAGAAATAGCACCTAAAAGAAAATGAAGTAGGCACCAGGCAGATTTCAAGGGGGAAAGCATTCAGAGGTGAGGTGCAACAGCCTCTCACCTTTGCCTCCATCAGAGTTTGTGTTGCAGGCTACAGGAGATATAGTCTTCAGTCCACTGAGGCCTTCTGATTGCTAGATTGATTCCACCAGTTCCATCTCTCTCTCTCTCTCTCTCTCTCTCTCTCTCTCTCTCTCTCTCTCTCCCCCCCCCCCCCCTTCACACAGGCAATTTTATCCTGAAGGTCCTCCATCTTACCTTTACAAAAACAGATGAACAGGACCAGCCCTGTGCCTCCTGTTAAGTTGTTAAGGTGCTACAAAGACAGGACTGACTGAACTTGACAGCCTGAGCAGCTTCATGAAGCTACTTGGCAACCCAGGGGGCATTGCCCCACTGGAATATCCTGGAAGGGGTTTGAGCCCTGATGCCCCCCTGGCACCTCTGAAGTTTACAACTTTGATGGGAGAAGATGCTCCTTCAGGGCCCCAAGCCATTAACGGCTTTAAAGACAAGAACTAGCACTTGATTTGATTGATTGATTACATTTATAGAGACTATGAATGGTTATCTCATTATCAGAAGTAACTGACTTACTTAACAGAAGCAAACTGATCTCCATATCAGAAGCTACTGTTTGCATCTACTCCTCCCTCCCCTCTCCACCTATATATCTGACCAGTTTCTTCTTGCCCTCCATGCATCTGACGAAGAGAACTGTGATTCTGGAAAGCTTATGCTACAATAAAGTTGGTTAGTCTTAAAGGTGCTACTGGACTCTTTTTGATTTTGCTACTACAGACTAACACGGCTAACTCCTCTGCATCTACACCTTTGATGGGAAAAGATGCTCCTTCAGGGCCCCAAGCCATTAACGGCTTTAAAGACAAGAACTAGCACTTGATTTGATTGATTACATTTATAGCCCGCCCTTCCCACAAGCGGACTCAGAACTAGCGCTTTGTGCTAGAACTAGCACTTGATTTGTGTTGTCCAGTAACAGATGGACAACAATTGTAGATTTTTCAAACCAGGAGCGATAGAATCCCTGTATCCAACCCTTGTCAATAACTTGGCTGTCACATTCTGGACCAGTTGAAGTTCCTGAACAATTGTCAAAGTTCTATTTCACTGAGACCTGCCAAATGTTAGTCCTCTATATAAAGGATGGTAACTTTAATCCTTATACTGGCACTTAAGAGCCCAATTTAGGCCTGGTACCTTTGGCTGTGCTGAACCTTGATCCATATTCTTTATAACACCATTGCGTTAGTATCTCTGCTGGAGTTATGCAAAAACCTCTATTTAATCAGTTCTAAACTCTATTGCAAACTTGTTTGCAATGTTAAAAATGATTTTTATCTCTTTTATATATGTACCATGATCTGCTTTGATTACCTACCCCCCTTCAAATTATGAAGCAGCAGGACCCACCTGCCCCTACCCCCAAAATGAGGGAAACAAACTACTCTTGCAAAACTCCTTAAAACAATATCATAGATAACTGGAAAAGCTGAGCTACTAGTCCTTTGTTGAGGTTATTGTGACATGTGCCAGGTTTGGTATACCAGGTGTGGCATTCCAGGTCATCCTTTGATGCCACCCTAGAAACTGGCCTTATTTTTAGAGAGGACGTTGAATTATAACAGAGCAAGTCAGCTGACTGCTTTGTCACAGAGCTGCTGCTTTCTACATTATCGCAAGTGCCAGAGCTCTCCCTGCTGCAGTTTTCTAGTCGCAGTGCGGCAAAGCAGACAGCTAGAACCGGGTGTGGAGCAGAATAAGGTTTATTTTTTAATTTTTTCAAACAAAGACTTCCATCTATTCTAATATACTGTACAGGTTACCTTTGTTCCAGTACAGGAGCAGCATGCCACCTGGATGGGAATGTTGGCTTCTAACATTAACAGCAGCTCTGAACTGAGGCAGGCACTGCTTGGAGCCTTTTACCTAAATGGCATCTGACGAAGAATTATTGGTTTTCTGTCTTATGTGTGAACAGTTGCCACACCGAGATATACCTGCAAGAACAGGACAAAGGAAACGATACCTGTTACTGTATGGGGCCTTTTCTCCCCCCTCTTCTGTCTGCTGCTGAAGCTGGCCGAATGTCCCAGAGTAATACGTTAGTCTGGTCTATAGATAGCCAGAATTTCTCACATCGGTTAGAGCAAAAGCTCAAATAAGAAGCCAGGCTCCCTGACCTAAATCAATCCCAGCCCTTTTGGATGGATGCAGGGTAGCAGTCGACTAGGAGTGACACAACCAGCCATCAAGTGGAGAATCTCTGGGACTGCAATCTGTTTCGGTTTCAGCCTGTGAAAATTGAACGCTCCACTTTGTTACCCAACTGCTGCTGATTTTTAAAAAATATATCTTTTCTATACACAGCTACTAATTGCTTTTGGGTCTCTAAAGTGTATGTTTGTGTGGATTAGCCTGCCGCGAATGCAATCCTTGTCCGCTTCATGTTGGGAATAAGGACACACTGAAGTCAGCCTGCTTTAACAGTTGTTTTTTTCTGCGTGATGCTATGCAGCTAGAATGGGTTACAGGGACAACAAAGGAAGAAGCACAAAACATCACTATCTTCTGGGTTGTTGTTTCAGGAAAAAGATAACTCTTCTTCAATGCAATGTGTTCTTTTTTTTCTTTCTTTTGCTGTTCCTGTTTTTTAACCATCTAATCAAAGAGCCTAACAGGCACCATTGTGGATGTGAGTTTTTAAAATGCTATGGAAAAAGAGAAAGAGACAGACAGACAGCTCACGGAGAACGGCGATTTGTGGCAAACAGCACCTCTTTGCATTTCTCGCTGATTTGAAATATTCAGTTTGTGAAGAGGAGCCCTAAGGGACAAGTTCAGTAACTAAGAAAGTGATCGTAGATAAAAGAAATAAAAATGACAAGCGTAATGGAAGCTAAGCAAAAGAAACTGTCGGAGAAATCAGTGCCTGGATGGCAAATCTCACCCAGTCTGAATATAATTATGAATAATTCATACAACAAAAATTACTCTGCTTTCACCTTTTTCCATTTAAAATGGCATGATGTGAATCACTAATAAATTTTCAAGATAAAAAATATAATGCCAATTTGAATTTGAAGAGCTTTTTACAGCCAGATGCTACCATCCCAATTCTTCCGATACCTTTTGCAATTATTCTGTGAGAATCCCACTTCATCACGAAGCACCATTACCAACGAAAATTACTGTGATTACAATGGCAACAAAAGAATGTCATCAAACGATTTCTAATTCACCTAATTTACTAAGACTGACTGCATTGGTTTCATGCCCAGGTCTTCTTGCCTGGCACCTTGTACTGCATCACAGCACCTTTAACTTTGACAGCACAGGGGGAAATGTAGCTGTATTTTAAATGTTAGCCATGTATGTTACATGCTTGCTTGCTGGCATTGTCAATTACTTTGTTTAGCTCCTGGGTGTAGGATGACATTTTGTTGCAGGTTTGTTTAAATACCATAATGCTCAAGTGCTTAAGACCGCAGCAGTTTTTAACTGTACAAACAATCTGTACAGCTAAAGCAGCTTTTAATTTCGTAAGACTCTTTTTTTCCTTTTTCTTTCATTTGAATGGTTATGTTTCCAAGTCAGAAAAGCTTTCTGCCTCCGCTGACAGTTACGGTGTAACTGCAGACCAAGTATATAATCTGAAAACAAGTGTAATAGACAAAGCTGCCAATAACTAGGTATCATTTCGGGGGTTTACAGTCCTAATTCTGTGATTTTACAATTATATATTTCGTTAAATTAAAATGTGCTGATCAGTTTTATTTTAAAAGGGAAGATGTTTTAAGCAACTGGAGGATTAGAGGAGCGATATAAGGTATGATCAGAATTTGCTAGTGTCTTATAAGCCCTTTCAATGACTTGTTTTGGAACCAAATTTTTGTTTGGGAACCAGCCATAGCTATAGGAAAATTGAAAATTTGAATAGCAATACGTCTGATGATTCCTAAAGTGAATATAAACATGGGATGTTGTGCTTCTAATTATGATAGTATTAGGGATGGGTGGGATATACCTGGCAAAAAAACCTGCACGTGTACAGAAAGAGCTGCTATTTGATCTTATACTTCAGTTTATCTTTCATTCCATTAGTAGGTTCTTTTAATCTCTGATAAAAACCGAGAAGGTAAGTACCAGTTCTTTTCAGCTATGTGATTGTTTTGTTTAGCACTATATAACATGGGTTAGCAGCAAATGCTTTCTATGTGCATGCAGATGGTTTCAGGTGGGCAGCTGTGTTGCTATGCAGTAGATGAGTAAGGTTCGGGTACAGTAGCACCTTAAAGACCAATAGGATTTTCCAGGGTCTAAGCTTTGAATGTCAAGCTCCCTTCATCAGATACGAGTAGGAATGGAGATCTCCAGGTGTTTATATTCTCCTATGAAGATGGGAGGGGTGTTGCAAAAGGTAAGATAGGATGTAAAGATACAATATGAAGTGTAATTAGCTTGATTAAAACGGGAGGAAATGCAGAAAATTAGCCTCTGTAGTGAGATAATTTTATGTGGGTAGTTGTGTTCATCTGCAGTAGAATAGCAAGATTAGAGTCCAATGGCTCCTTAGAGACAAACAAGATTTGCAAGGTATGAGCTTTTGAGAGTCAAAGCTCCCTTCTTCAGATACCAATGAGATAAGAATTCTATGTCCCTATTCAGCTCTGGTGGTGGTGATGGGGGGGGGGGGAGGTCCATTGTTCTGAATTTGTGAATGAACTCAGTTTCATCAATCTCATGTTGTAATCTCCCCTTGAAATTTCTCTGCTTGAGGACAGCCACTCTTAAATCAGCAATTGAATGTCCTAGAAGATTAAAATGTTCTCCCACTGATTTTGGGATGTTGTGATTTTTAATGTGAGATTTATATCCTTTGTGTGTGTGTGTGCATGGGAACTGACCTATTTGTCCACTGTTGAGAGTGGAAGGCATTGTTGGCACTTGATGGCATATATAATGTTGAAAGATGAACAAGTGACTGAACCTGAGATTTTATGGCTGGTGTTGTTAGGTCCAGTGATTATGTTTTTAGGGTGAATAGAGGGACAAAGTTGGTATCTTGGTTCATTGCAGGCCCTGGTCCCAAAGTCCAGTTCCATGTTAGGAAATACATTATTGTGAGTGAAAAGTTATTTAAGATGGGGGAGGTGTCTGATGGCAAGAAAAGGGTTGCCTACCAATTGTGAAAGAAGAGTATCATTGTCCAGAAGAGGCTGCGGGTCATTAATGATGTGTTGAACTGGTTTGAGCTGAGAGCTGTGTGAGACCACCAGCGGTGTTCTGTTGTTGTTTCATTTGGGCCTGTCTTGTAGCAGGTTGTCCCTTGGTATCATTTTGGCTTTCTCAGTGTTTCCTTACTATATCAGATGGGTATTGTAATTGCAAAAATATCTGTTGTAGATCCTGCAGGTGAGAATCTCTGTCTGAGGGGTTGGAACAAATGGGGCTGTAGCGCAGAGCTTGGCTGTAGAAGATGGATTGTTTGGTGTGTTTAGGATGGTAACTGGGGGTGTGTAGATATGTTTGGTGATGAGTAGGTTTCCAGGTGTTTTTAATGCTACTTGTACAGTGGTGTCTAGAAAATGTACTTTCTATGTAGACTGATTCATGGTCCGGTTGATTGTAGGGTAGAAGTTACTGAAGTCCTTGGTGAAATTTCTCCAGTGTTTCTTACTCATGTGTCCAGATGATAAAAACATCATCAATATACCTCTAGCATGAGAGGTATCTTAATAGGTGGGAGATGAGGAATCGCTGCTCCAAGTCAACCATGAAAATGTTGGCATATTGTAGTGCTATGTGGGTGCCTATGGCTGTGCCATTGATCTAAGGGGAAAAAATCCTCACCAAATCTGAAGTAGTTGTGCTTTAGGACACACTGGCAGAGCTTGGTAGTGAGGTCAGTGGTGTTGAATCAAGTAAAGCTTTAATTCACGCAGTCTTGGACTCTTGCAGTAGACTTATTGAGATTCAACTGGCAGATCCTTACAGCTAGAAGAGTAGTTGTTACAGCCTGCAGCAAGAGGCTATAAAGTTTCTTGTCTTTCTGTTTCTTGAGGGAGATGAGTTGTGAGTTGTAGACATCTTACTTTCTTTTACAAAAATCCTAGAGAATAGGTTGATTCCTAATGGAAATGTCCATTTCAGAGATATTCTCAGTTATCTGTTTCTGCCTGCCATACAAGACACTGATCAGATGTTTAAGCAGTTTCTTGGAGAAAGTTTGGCAAAAATTTTCCCTACAAATTTCCCCCCTACAATAGTTTGTAAGATAAATGGTTTGTAGTGGATTTTTAATTCTCAGTTCCTGAGGTATAATATGCAGTTTTCTGCATTTGGTAAGAAAGATACTATCAGTTTATATATGCATACAGTTGCATATCCAACTACTCTAACAAGATTATATTATATTCAATAAAATGCAGTGTATGGCTTTTTATAAATAAAAGTTCTTAAAATGTTTAAAGTTTGGCTTTCATTTGCTCATAGCAATTTTTTGTCTGCTTTTTTGTCAGCATTTTAGCTGATAAAGCCTTTTACAGAAAGTTTGACCAGAAGAATGTGGTTAATGATTTTGGATGATAGCACAACATATTTCAGTCAGGGCTAGCCATGCATTACTTCAGACTGTTTCTTCCAAGAGATTATTTTAATTTCAGAACCAAGATATAGACTTTGTGGTAGTTCGTGAATCAAATATAATCTTTAATATCTGGGTATGTTGCTTTTAATTGTCTAGTTTAAGTCTATATTGTATTCTATGTCTGGGAGCATACCTGAAGGAGCTTCTGGTGACCTAACATAAAAATGAAATTTACACTGATTACAGCAGTACAGTCATTTGCACTGTGGTATCCTACCTCTCATAAGTGCAGTAGAGCTTTCTTCCCTGTGAGAATGCTGTCACACCGATACTGCAAAGAAAACTCTACGAAAGATTGCACTGCTCTTTGCAGTAGACTGAGATGGCTCAAACAAGCCCTGAAATGGTCTATATCAGGGACACCAAAGGTTACATCTCCTCTCCAGCTATAGACATGCTCTGATCTTAAGTGATCTATTACTGAAGCATCACTTCTAAGTCTGGAATCTCTTAGTGGTACCAGCACCCAAGCCATATTTGGGGCTTGCTCCAGTAAAAGGGGCATTGTTTATGGTTCTATGCATTCTAGGTGCAAGCAGTTAACATAAGGCTGTACAAGATGAGTGCATTTCCTTTTTATATTAACACAATCTTTGTCAATAGTCTCTCAACTCAGTAACTGGAAGGGTAAAAGATTGCTGGTCTTCTTTTCTAAAAGGTGTTTCCATTATTAACTTGATCTGAAGAGGCTTCCCTGAAATAATTGAGTACATTTTCAGCAACCTGTTTATTAATAAGTATCTTGTTTGTGGTGGTGGTAGTGCTGTCAAGTTGTAGCCGACTTATGGCAACCCCTGCTGGGGTTTTCAAGGCAAGACACTAACAGAGGTGGTTTACCGTTGCCTGCCTCTACATAGCAACCCATCCAATTACTAACCAAGGCTGAGCTGGCTTAGATTTTGAGATGTGACAAATTGGGCTAGCCTGGGCTACCCAGGTTTGTTTGCTTATCTTTATATATACACACATAGATAATTCAACAATACTAATCCTGTTAAGGAAGCATGGATGAGTTGGAAAAAAATGGAACACAAAATGTCTTTAGACTGATTTTAACTTAATTTTCACTCTTTGATGGATAGAAAAAAGGAGCACATACTGTTTCTAAATGTTCCAGTTTACATATCTGATATAACGTAAGAGTTCCTATGGTGTCCTGGTCTAGCAGGTCCGGTATATGCCGTATGTGAAATACGTATGTGTACAAGGAGTTGAGACAGCCATTTGCTGAGTAATAGCGATATGAAGAGCGCAATGATGATGGAGTATAAAGAGCTACTTGGTCACGTCATCAGTTACAGTTTCTTATTGAGGTCTAAAAGCATTAATTGTAAATGTTAAAAGCCAGAAAAAATTTAAAAAACAGAACAAGGCAATAAAAAGTAGCAGCTGTGAGGGAGTTAGATAAGATCTCTGGGAACCAAGATCAAGATAATCCAAACTATGTTATTCCCCATTACTATGGAGGGATGTGAAAGTTGGACAGTGAAGAAAGCTGACAGGAAGAAAATTGATTCATTTGAAATGTGGTGCTGGAGAAGAGTTTTGCGGACAGCCAAAAGGACAAATAACTGGGTAATAGATCAAATCAAGCCTGAATACTTCCTAGAAGCTAAAATGATAAAACTAAGGCGATCGTACTTTGGTCACATCATGAGAAGACAAGATTCTCTGGAAAAGTCAATAATGCTAGGAAAAGTGGAAGGCAGTAGGAAAAGAGGAAGACCTAAAACAAGATGGCTTGACTCAATAAAAGAAGCCACATCCTCCAGTTTGCAGGATCTGAGCAAATATGTTAAGGATAGGATGTTCTGGAGGTCTTTCATTCATAGGGTTGACATAGGTTGGAGGCAACTTGACAGCACATAACACACAAACACCATGAATTGGCTACGACTTCATGGCATCAATATAATAAAAAAGCCTATATCTGCACATGCCACGTATGACTAGTGTAACTCTCATACAATGAGAGGACAAATATGGAGTGCCTTCTCAAAAGTAAATCTAAATAGGTAGATGAGCCAAGCTGCTACTTCAAACTACAGTAATTTTTTACTCATCGATGTGTGTAGTAGCACAGTTTAGGAGAGGGTAACTGTCCCTAGCAGAAACACTTTAATCAAGTTACTGTTGTCAGGTTCTGCCTGCTGATGCGCCAGCCTGCCTGACTTCAGCCTTAAAGGACCTTCAGGGAATCTGTGGGAACCTGCTCTATGGAAGGAGGGGAGGTATACCTCACCCTCACACCCTTTCAGTCCACTCGCAGGTCCCTTCAACCTGACATTGTCCCGGCTGACTTGCATGACAGCTGTCCCCACCCAGCTGTCGGTCGTCGTCGGCAGTGGTGGTGGCGGTGGCGGTGGCGGCGGCGGCGGCGGCGGCGGCGGCGGCGGCGGCGGCGGCGGCGGCGGCGGCGGCGGCGGCGGCGGCGGCGGCGGCGGCCTCGCTGTTCTCTCATTCCTTCTTCCTCTCCTCCACTCCATCACACTCCTACACAACCCACCCCACCCTGTGGGTGGACTTCCCTTATATCCTGTCCCTCATTCCAGGCTCCACCTGCCAACTACACCCCTCTTTTGCCTCCTAGCATTGGCCTTGGCTGCCTCAAGCAGTTGCACCTGGGGTACCTAGTTTGGTTGCGTTGGACAGCTACAGCTGTGCTCTCTTGGCTGGCTGCCAAGCTTCCTCTGCTCTGAGCTTCCAGCAGCCTCAGCTGGTCTCTATTACTCCCTTCCTCCCTGTTTGCAGCTTGGGGTGTGGCCCTGTGCTGCTTCTGCCATCTTGCTGGTAAGGTAGCTGTCTGTCTGGCTGTCCTTATTTCTTGTGCCTTCTCCCTCTGCCCTGGCCCCCTCCTGGCTGTCCTTACTTCCCCTGTCTGGGCTCTTAGTCTTCCACTGGAGGGTGGGGCTGGCTGGCTTCCACCTGCTCCTCTGGGGCTTGGAAGCTGCTCCACCTTCCTGTGGCTGGGTTGCCTCTTTCCCCCCCTCTATTGTTGGCCCATGCTGGCCCAGGGTGTCCGTTGGGGTGGCTAGGTAGTGGTCCTCCAACTGTCTCCCACCCCTACTTCTTGGTAAGTTCGGGGGATGAGCCTCCGATTCCGGACAACTGTCTTTTTAAGCAACCTTTATATGAACAATAACATGAAGTAAAACAACATTAAAATTTAAGCCAGTGGAGAGGCTTGGGTTAAGATTTTGTCATCTGTCTGCTGTCTGGCCACACAAATATCAGCTAGTAATGTGAAAAACCTGAAACATTTCCCAGCTCATTGTCATACAGGATATCACATTACTAAAACTTGCCCTTGCTTAGCACCATATTTTATTCTTTGACACGCTCAAAATTTACATTACTTGATAAATTCTGGAACTGGGAACTTCCGAGTGGCTGAAATAGGTTCTTTTCATTCCAGTCTCTAGGAGCAAATTTTATAATAAAGCTGCCTTGTACTCTGTCAAGTAACTTAAGGCTTGTTGGGGGGGGGAATCAGTGGGAGGGCTTCTAGTGTCCCTTCCCCACTGGCAGACCTCCTGATGACACCTGTTTTTTTTGGCCACTGTGTGACACAGAGTGTTGGACTGGATGGGCCATTGGCCTGATCCAATATGGCTTCTCTTATGTTCTTATGTAAGGCTACTACTTACTATGTTGCCCTGACTTGGATAGCCCAGGTGAGCCTGATCTCATCAGATCTCAGAAGCTAAGCAGGGTCGGCCTTGGTTAGTAATTGGATGAGAGACCTCCAATGAAGACCAGGATTATAGAGGAAGGCAATGGCAAACTATCTCTGTTAGTTTCTTGCCATAAAAACCTCACCATAAGTCAGCTATGACTTGAGGGCACTTTCCACTTCTTACTATGTTATATAGTATTCACAGAAGTGTTCCTAAGACAACCTACGATATGAAAAACATAACATGAGAAGTAGAAAAGAGCAAGAATCCAGTAAGACTAATAAAATTTGTGGTAGGGTATGAACTTTCGTGAACCACAGCAGCTTATGAAAGTTCATACCCTATCACAAATTTTGTTAGTCTTATAGGTACTGCTGGACTCTTGCTCTTTTCTACTACTACAGACAAACATGGCTACCCATCTTGATCTATAACATGAGAAGGGGTTATAATCATGCTTGCCTGCAAGAGGTGAGTCTTATGGGAGACTTACCATCATTCTGATTTTCTTATATAAGGCACCCTGGAAATGTACTGAAGATATTCACCTGGTTGAAAGTGCTGTTATTTTCGGATGCTATTTGCCTACATTTCCCAGGGTATAATATTAAGACATAACTGAACTTAGGCCAATTTCACTTTTCTTCATATTCACCGCCACATACACTTGTGTTAAACTCTTCATTACTTTATCTTTCACACCTCAGTTTGGGTTTCATCACTCTAGTTTATTAATATTTGAAATGCCCATTATTAATATCTGTAGAATTGGACGAGGGAAAGATGGAAGCTTAATAGCAACTATGTTTGATCCTAGTTTTCCCCTTTTGAATTGTAGCTGGCAGAATATGTGGAGATGATTTTTCATTCCCCCACAATAAATAGAGCATGTGAGAATTCTGTAAGGATTCTCTAATTCTCTCTCCAATGTGTGGTCTCAGCAATACAGTTCTGGCAGCGGGAGTTGGTCTATATTTTTTGAAATTTCATTTTGCCTGGCTTGCTGCCTTTTTTGTGTGTGTTAAAGAATGGTGTTATTACAAGGGCAATAACCAGCTGCCTCAGCAGGACTATTTTCATTACAATCCCCTTGTTTATACACACACAGAATTTGAAGGCTTTCTTTTTCATTACAGTATCTATTTTCTTCCTTTTGGATTTCAGCATGATACTCTGTTTTACCATAATCTACTTTTTATTGATGGGACAAAATGAAGTGACTGGAATTGTCCATATAGAAGGAAAGGAAGAACTCTTATGGGAGCAGTATGGGGCCAGACTACACTGCAAATGTCTGATTTCAACTACTCGCTTTGAGCCCTTAAGAAAAATGTTATATAAATACTAAGTATTATTATACATATATCTGGGAGCTTTGGACTTTTCTTTGTCCCCACTTTGGAACATCTGGCGATGCCAAGACTAGTGGGCCAGGGGTTAAGAAGTCCTGTCGCACTAGGATCTGGGAGACCCCGGTTCAAATCTCTGCTCTGCCATGAAAGCTCGCTGGGTGACATTGGGCCAGTTATATGCTCTCAGAATAGCCTTTCTCACAGGGTTGCTTTGAGGATAAAATGGAGGAGAGGAAAATGATATAAGCCACTTTGGGTCCCCACAAGGGAGAAAGTTGGAGTATAAATAAAGTAAATTTAAAAAAATATACATAATATATGACATACAATATAGGAACTTGGCTTCTGAAGGAAACGCGGAGGGGGACAAAGGGAATTGATAATGATAAAGAAAAAGTGATTTGGAATCCTTAATTTAGTGTATGAATAAAATGAAAAAATGTGGGCCATTTTATATATGAAAACAGAAGCATCCTCGTCAGACTCAAATCTATAAACAATGATCAGGCCATCACTCAGCGGCATTCTACGTTGCTGTAATTACTTAAGTTGAAGAAGTGAAAGTAGGAAAGGTGGTATAGGTTTGGTTGCCAGACCACAATTTTGCAACCATCTTATCACACATTACAGAGTACACTAGTTAGGCCTGGAATTCTACCCACCCTGTGCTGTATATAACACTCATATGTGACTTGCAGGTTCACCCCAATGTCCATGCACACACATGGTGCCGAATTTGAATTGTGAGTGTGGCACGAAAGAAGTTTTCCCCCACCCCTGTGTCATTTTCCCAACCTGCAATGGTCCTGAGGGTGTGCTATTTGGCCCATGTACAGTCTAGGGTTTCCTCAGCAGGCCAAATAGTCTCTCTCTCTCTCTCTCTCTCTCTCTCTCTCTCTCTCTCTCTCTCTCTCTCTCTCTCTCTCACACACACACACACACACACACACACAGATTGTGTCAGGTCAGGAAAATGGGAGAGGAGACTGAAGCTCCTTCTCTGTATGTGCCAGGTTCACAAACCAACAGAGTTCTGTATTACCTTTTGTCTTATACACTGACATGAAACAATCTAAGGCCTAATACCAGGATGCAGCAATAGTGGCCTGGATTGTGTAGGGTGATCTTGGCCTGGTTCTGCTACTGCAGCAAAGAACTGAGATGACATTCTGGGTCTATAAAATTACCACTCAGGTGCCTGGCTAAAATCTTTTATCATGGAGAGAAATAACAAACCACTGAAACTGCAAAAGAGTATTCAAAAGACAAAAGAACCACCTCAGAGTAAGGCTCACTTCAGGAATTATTTTTGTAGACTGGTTGATGCTGGAAGTCAAACAGCAGAGAACTCCCCACATGGTTAGCTGCCAGTTTGAAGTAGCAGCCACATTACTAGTGTTAATTCCAGCCCTATCAGGGAACAAACTCTCACATCCTTGATAATAAGAGGTGTTTCATGTGTGGTTCAACATGTACAAGACAATGTGGGCAATACTTCACACAAAAGGCTTAAACACCTACACAAGTTGGGCTCCTTGCAGAAACTGTACCACTCAAATAATATTGAACTGAGCCTAAAAGAGAACATACTAAAAGAAAACATGGTTTCTAAAATGCCCGGGCAACAAATGCTTCTGACTTATTCTGTCACACAATCTTTTTTTAGCTTTGTTATTTTTTAACCTATCACAAGCCCTCTATCTTCCAGTCCACTCTTGTGTAATCTTCTCTCAAGTTCTCTATTCTTCCAGCCTACCAAATTTGGTTCCAATTACATTTTTATAAGTAATCTGTTTACAAGTTGTTTTAAAATACTGTATCATTACAAAAGATGGTACACAGATCCTCAGAAGGCACAAACTGTGGCATGCAGAAGTAATTGGCTTTGCACCTCCTTTTGTGCAAAATTTGGGCCAGTTTGGTGTAGTGGTTAAGAGTGGCAAGACTCTAATCTGAGAACCGGGCTTGATACCACACTCCTCCACTTGAAGCCAGCTGGGTGAACTTGGGTCAGTCACAGCTTCTAGGAACTCTCTCAGCCCCACGCACCTCACAGGGTGATTGTTGTGAGGATAATAACAACACACTTTGTAAACCGTTCTGAGTTGGTGTTAAGTTGTCCTGAAGGGTGTTATATAAATTGAATGTTGTTGTTGTTGTTGCACATGCTGGTCATGGTTCAGCTAGGTCTGGAGCACCTTCCCCAGGCCAGCTGCAGTTCAGCTGGGCAACTCCTCTCTTGGGCCACACAGGGCCGGATCCAGGGGGCAGGGGGGGTAGCCTGCCCCCAGCACTGCCAAAGAGGGGCCGCCGGGCCACCAGGAGCACTCTGTGGCTTGCTGCGTGAGAGGCTGAGTGCAGGGTTGGGAGGCCCTCGCCTGCCCTGCCGATGGGGCAGCTGGCTTGCCATGCGTGCAGGACCTCCCAGCCCTGTGCTCAGCCACCTGCTCAGCAAGCCAGCTGCCCCAGCGCACGCCTGCGCTGCTGCCGCCAGCTCCTCAGCGCACCATGCGCTGGGGCGGGCAGCTTGCTGTGTGGGCGGCACAGAGCAGTGGGGCAGGCAAACCGCGTGGAGGGCCTCCTAGCCCTACGCTCAGCCAGCTGCCCCAGCGCATGCCCAGGCCACTGCCACCAGCTCCGTGGGAGTCTGGCTTGCCACGCGGGTGGCATGCCTCCTGCCCCTGCATGATGATGTCATGGAAGTGTTGGGAGCACGCACGCACGGATGGCCCGCCAAGGATTGCACCGGGCACTGGCAACCCTAGATCCGGCCCTGGGGCCACATACCATGCTTCTCACCTCTTGGTCCAAGTGCAGGGTGCATGCTACATGGAGTTTATATGTGTGGTTTTTATGTGCATAGGGTCTGTACCCACCTGTAGTGAATGCACACAGAAGGGGGGAAAGCCTGCCTGCTGAGTCATGAGCAAAGGGCAAGAACAGTTCTGTCATGCCTTATCCCTTCTACACACATTGGTCTCGGTCCTGGAATATAAAGCAAGTGAACCAAATAACAACAACAATAACAACATTCGATTTACATACCACCCTTCAGGACAACTTAATGCCCACTCAGAGCGGTTTACAAAGTATGTCATTATTATCCCCACAACAAAACACCCTGTGAGGTGGGTGGGGCTGAGAGAGCTCCAGAGAGCCGTGACTAGCCCAATGTCACCCAGCCGGCTTCAAGTGGAAGAGTGGGGAATCAAACCCGGCTCTCCAGATTAGGGTCCCGTGCTCTTAACCACTACACCAAACTGGTTCTCAAGATGGAGCCAGGTAACAGAAGCATGAATGAGGGGCTGGCCCCTCCTGCAATACCACCCCCCCCCCCCACTGGCTCCAAGATGCTGTGGAAACTCTCTGTAGCCTGCCTTTGTACCTGGCTAAGGAAGCAACAACAGGTCTACTCAACGAGCAGCCATAGCATTTTGATGGCTTACCATACACCTTTTAAAACTTCAGGGCATTATAGTGTATGCCTCTGTTGTGATGGTTAATTATATTTCTTTTCTTTCTACGAGAGTTTACTCTTACTTGCTTGTGCCAAACCGCAAACCCTTGAAAGGCATTTTGTGGCTCCTTTTGGAAACGACCACTTGGGTTCCAGCCATCTCTGGGAAAGCTGCACTGTCATTTATTGTTTTAACTGGCCAAATGCCCTTTGTTCCCACATTAACAGTTTCCCTGTGGTGCCTCTAACCTTGATATTATTTTCACTTCCATGCTAAATTTCAGCAAATGAAAGACACAGACCTTCTAATTTTAAAGGAGGGGGGAAGTAAACTGTGTGTTACATTAATTTTAAATTCATTGTGCCAGTAACAACGCTAATGAAAATTATAACTATCGGTGAAAATTATGTTCACATAATGTATCTTGATAACTATTACCAGTGGCATAGTAAAACTTAAAACTTAACTTTGGTGTCCTTAATTTTGTTTTGTTATGTTTCTTCTGGGGAAGAATTTTGCTTGTCTTGTCATTTAGAATCTGCAAGTCAAGTACGCGCCGGGAAAGCAATGTAACTGTAATGTACCAAGACTATTTTGCATCATTAGCGTTCTAACACTGCAAAAAACCAAATGTGGAATATTGAATCTAGTGTTGTTTCCCTGACCTGATCTGGAAAGCCCAGGCAAGCCTGATCTTGTCAGAGCTCTGCTTTTAAGCAGCGTGACCCTTGGTTAGTAATTGGATGTCAGAAGTCCAAGGCAGACCAGAGTCTCTATGATTTGAAAGCACTTTCTACTACCATTCTTTACCTGTATGTCAGAATCCACAGGGAAGCGATTTAGAGCGGGGAAAGGGTTACACACCTTCTTGGTTCTCTGATCCTAGCCACATCTCTGAAAGCATTTTTTTTTAATTAGAAAGGAACATTGGAGTGTTGTTACATGCAAATAGTCTTCAGTTTGGCACTCCGTTCCTTGTTACTGGTTTTATGGGAATACTGGTGCTACTGATAAGGCTTTTCAGAAATAGAAACTGGTCCAATCACCCACAAGAAATTAGACAAGAAAGAAACTTTGATCTTAAGGAACTCTTAGGCCACAAATTACAAATTCCTCAGGGAGCAATTTTATTCCATTTATTTACTTCATTTATACTCCACCTTTCTCCCAAATAGGAACCAAAAGTGGCTTCCATGGTTCTCTTTTTCTCCATTTTATTCTCACAACAACCTTGTGAGGTAAATTAGTTTGAGAGTGTGTGACTGTCCCAAAATCACCCAGTGAGCTTCCACGGCAGAGTGGGAATTTGAACCTGAGTCACCCGGATCCTAGTCCAACACTCTCACTACTACATCACAGTGGCCCCTTGTTTTCAGTGCCTTGCCCCATAGTAAAGTACAGTGTTGTAGTTAAGGTGGTGGTGCCCTAAACACATTGATTCAAGAGTCTTAAGGATCAGAAAGATATTCACTGTAGTACCCTGATCCTAAATATCTTCACCACCATAACCAATTGTAATATCCGCCAATATTGATCCAACAGGCAGATTTATTTCATTCCTAGTATATTAGTCACGTAAGAAAATTCTCTTCCTGAATTCCTGTAGAAATACTTATTATTGTGAATCACTCAGTTTGTCTTATGCTTAATTTATTGAACAATGAATAATTATAATAGTAACATTCAATGTATATACTATTCATCAGGACAACTTAACACCCACTCAGAGCGGTTTACAAAGTTTGTTATTACAGGCCCCTACCCTGTGGAACAGCCTGCTTGAGAAGGTCAGGAGAGCACCCGCTGTCCTGGCTTTCTGCAAACAATGCAAAACTGAATTATTCAAGAAGCTTTTTACTCAGATAGGAGAGCTGTATTGCAGGAAGGCGGTCTCAGATGCTCTGCTAATAGTTAGGGACCATAGACTTCACCACTGTGTTTGCCTTGCATATTTTTTGTTGCTTTGAATATGTACTCCTATATACTACCTGCACTTCATGTTGTCTAATGTAAGTCCTAGAATTGATTATGTTCTGTTTCACCAATTCTTCTACTCTGTATTGGATCCTTGCTAATGCGATGTCTTTGTAAATCCTATGGCATTGTTTATGGAAATGTCCTTGACACTGAATGGAAATGTCCTTGCTACTGATTGTACTAATCACACACTATATAATCCGCCTTGAGTCTCAGTGAGAAAGGCAGACTATAAATGACATAAATAAATAATTAAAAATAAATATTATTATCCCCACAACAAACACTCTGTGAGGTAGGTGGGGCTGAGAGAGCTCTAGAAGAGCTGTCACCCAAGGTCACCCAGCTGGCTTCAAGTGGAGGAGTGGGGAATCAAACCCAGTTCTCCAGATTAGAGTCCGCCACTCTTAACCACTACAATGGCTCTCTACAATACATTTAATATGGCTCTCTACAATGCATTTAATATGCTCTAATGCCTCTTTGTTACCAGTTCCTGATCCCAATAGATTCTTATTTTTTTCCCCCTTCGTAGATGCCTTATTAAAAACTTTGCTAGTGGAGGAGTGGGGAATCAAACCTGGTTCTCCAGATTAGAGTCCACCACTCTTAACCTCTACACCAAACTTGCTCTCTACAATAGACTTGGGCACGAATTGAAATACAAATCAAATTTCATGATGAATCGGGCCGATTCGTGTTTCGCGAAACACATTTCGTGGGGCTGCGGTTTTCACAAAATTCACAACTTTTTGGCCCTATTTGTTCAATTCATGAATGATTCATGATGCCAGACAGGCTGGCGCCAATCCATTGAGTCCATAGACAACATAGGCCCAGAATGTCTGCAGACTTTTTGTTGCCATTGGAAACCCCAATCTTAGCCCACATAACCGTGATAGGCAGCTCTTCCTGCCAACTGGAGTGCTTCCATTCTGCCCTATACATCAAGGAGCAGGGGAGTTAATCCCCTAGGCAACTGAGGAGATGGGCCTTCTGTAGCCATGGGAACACCAATCTTATCCTTCCAAACCCTGTTAGGCAGGTCTGTCTGCCAACCAGAGACCTCCTGCTCTGCTTTATGTGAGCATTTCTTATATAAGGCACAGCTCTCTGCCTCGTGCTTTTCAGTTCCAGTAGACAGAGGGAGAGGGAGAGGGAGAACCTGTTGCTGGAATTTGGAGTGAGAGAGTGGAATTGGGAGCTTTTGGCTGGATTTGCTGCTGCTTTAAAAAAGACTGAAAAGCCTCTTTCTTATTTTCAGCTCTTGGCCTTGCTGGGAAGGTCATTGGGTGAGGGTGCCTTCTTTCCTCCACCCCACCCAACCCCAGTCTCAGGGCATTGCCTGGCTCTGGGGCCTAGCTTGACTGAGGCTTACCTTTTTTCCCTTTAATTTTCATTGCTTATATTCTTATTTAGAGCATTCGTTCTTGCTGGCTTGTTGGGTGATGGTGGGTGGAGGAGAGCTTGCTGAAGTCTCCCTGTGAGTTTGGGATCTCTGGGTATGAAGGGGGCCATTGAAGTGCCCTGGGTTCTGACGAATCATGAAATTAATGAATTGTTTCACGAAATGGGACCATTTCATGAAGGTTCATGATTCGTGATTCATGGAATGCAACGAAACATGAAACGCTCGTTTTGTTTTTTTCCCATTTTGTGCCCATCTCTACTGTACAATGCATTTAATATGCAATAATACATTGTTTACCAATTCCTCATCCTGATTGATTCTCCCCCCCCCCTTTGTAGATGCCTTATTAAAAACTTTGCTAGTCCTTTACCTTCACCTCCCAGATTTCTAGGAGTTAAATTTCTGACTAGTAGTAGACAGGGTAGGAGGAAAGGCAACATGGTACAGCCTGATTATGTCCTATCTGCAGAAGCTAAGCATGGTTGGTACTTTGATGGGGGAGCACCAAGGAAGACTTTGCAGTGGCTATGGCAAATCACCTTTGTTTCTCACTTGCCTTGAAAGCTGCTTACACCATAAGTTGATGGTAAACAATTGGATAGGGTAAACAAAGGGAATGCTTCCCTGTTGGTTCTTTTGGTTTTCTCAGTGGATTTTGATATCATGGCAGACTTTTGAACATCCTAGCTTGAGCAGGATTATGGGGCTCTGTCCTAGGGTTGCCTCTGTTATTTCTGGCAGATTTAAATTCGGGAAGATTTAAATTAGTTGAATTAGTTAAGTTAAATTCTGACAAATTTAAATTAGTTGATAATAGGCAACTACGGCTCTTCTCCACCATGCTCTGTGCCAAAGTTAGGCATACTTATTACCAGTGATTTTCAATAGGAAAGTTCATAACGTGCTTAGTTCTCTCTGGCAGAAATAATTTGGACTGAAAAGTGCTGAACTCTGGCTCAGTTATGCCTCATTTTATTTCAAAGATCCTATAATTCTGCCTAAAGTTACAGAGCATTGTGCAGATACCTGTGAATAAAACAAAAAGTTCTGTTTCAAAGGTCTAATATGAAGGACAATCAGGGGAGCCAGATGAGAAGGATATCTAATTATATATTTTGCACAAAGATAAGAGTTCCAGTTTTATATTGTGATTATGAATGGAATTTGAATTAAGGTGAGTTTATTTTTTTAAGATTAAGACAATACATTTTAATGAAAATCTCATTATTAAAGATGAACCTTCCTCAGATTTAAAGGTAGAACATGACACTACCATCTAAGTGAACATCAGATTTCTTCAGTGAATTTTTAAAATTAATTTTAAAATAACTCTTGAGACAGAATATAAATTTCATTAAGTACAAGCAGTTTTGTTTCCACAAAATTTGGTTTTGCATGATTACAGTGTAAAAATGTTAATACGTGACAAGAATACTCTTTAATTTCTAAGCAATTCTTATCTCAAATTGCCTCTTTATTTTTAATTTTTTTACTTCATTTATATCCTGCCTTCTCCCTCTGAGTTGGAGGACATCCTGGGTGTTTCCCACCGTCCAATCTGGGAGGCAGGAAAGTTGATCTTTCTTCCTCTTCCTGTGGAGTGTGTATGGGAACACCCCCTCTCTGCTCAGTTCCTTTCCTGCCTCAGGGGAGAGCAGTTCTGTTTAGGCTAGCTCTTCACTGCCTTTCATAATTACTCCTACTGCTACTTCCTATATATATTCTATACCTTTCTTCTTCCTCTTTTTACCCATCTTTAATTCCTTTCTGCGCAAACTCCTTTCTTCTTCTGTACCCTTTTCTGGGACGAATCAAGGAGAAGACTAAAAGAAGAATGGCCTCAGCCGAATCATCTGAATCAGAGGACAGCTTCTTAGAGAGGGCGGGTCATTCCCCAGGAGCTGTCTTACCGATGCCGGGAATGTGCCCAGCTGGCACCGGCTCGCCTTGCAAGGCTGAGCGGCTCCCCAGCGAGAAGCAGACTTCGGAAGAGAACCAGCCCTCCAAGAAATGGCCCCGTCTGCTGCAGAGGGAGCCTCGGAGTTCCGCGCACCAGAGCCAGGAGGCTCTTTGCAGCACTGATGGAAGGAGCTCCATTTTGGCAGCAAAAGCCGGCGTGGCTAGCGTTTTCCTGCCTAAGCCTAAAGACGCGCTTCCCAACCTCCCGGCGAGAGAAATGGGACTAAATCAAAGCTCGGATGCCTATAGGAACGATCAAGACAGCCAAGTAAGTGTCGCCTCTCTTACTATGCCCCCTGAATTTCTGTCTTTTCTAAGGCGAACAATGAGGTCAGAGATTCTTTCTCTGTGCAATGCTGAACGTACACAGCCCACTCAGACCTCTTGCTCCGTGGGTCTCCAAGATCCCCTGGGGGCCTATAGCCATACTTCAGCTTGGCCCACCAAAGCTGCAAGAAAGACCCCATCCGGCACCATTTTAAACAGAACAAGGGGCTGGCTGGAGGAAGAGCCCTCCCCTAGCGAGGACTCGGATGTTGGGGACTTTCTACCAGAGGAAGATCAGGATGATGAGTCTGCTAGCCCTGAGCAGTCAAGTAGACTATTCCAAGCAGAGGATTACTAATATCTTCTGGCTAAAACCCTGTTTTAGTCCTTCCTAGATCAGAAGAGAGGTCCAGGGTTTTTCCTTTCCTGAATACTATGAGCAACAGTTAAAAGCCGAGTGGGCCACCCCAGCGTCTTGTAAACACTTCTCTAATAATGTTAAGAAAGTGTACTCTTTTCCTAATTTTGCCACCGAGCTCTTGCAGGTACCAGCTATCGATGCCCCTGTAGCCACCCTGCAATCCCAAGGTCTTCTCTCCGAGGATGGACAAGGCACAATAAAAGACAGTCTGGATAAAAAAGGAGAAATAGCGCTGAAGAGAACTTAGAACATCTGGGACTGATGATAAACACACAGGAGGGTACCTTCACCCTTCCAGAAGAAAAGATCAAGAAGACCAAGAAGTTGACGACTATTATTATCAAACAACAAAGGCCCCTCGTCATGGAGTTGACCAAACTGTTGGGCCTTCTTGAGGCCAACTCAGAAGCCATTTACTGGGGCCACTTTCATGCCAGACCACTGCAAGCGCTACTAAGGCCCTACCAGCTCCAGATAGCCCAGAGGAAAGCCATAAAAATTCATGTAACTCTGTCAGGGACAGCCTTCGCTGGTGGACCATCGACTCCAACCTCAAACAAGGCAAGAGATTTCTCACGCCTCAGTACATCCAGATTTTTACGGATGCCTGTCTTTCTGGCTGGGGCGCAACGATGGATGGACTTCCCAGACAGGGTCACTGGTCGTAGGTCGAACGGAGACTGCCCATCAATGTGCTAGAAATGAGAGCAATCTATTTGGCTCTCATAGAGTTCAGAGAACAGTTAGCCTCCACTCACGTCCTTATCCACACGGACAACGTGGCTGCGAAAGCCTACATCAACAGACAGGGAGGGTCCAAGTCATCCTGTCTACAGAAGGAGGCAAACAAAATAATCAGTTGGGCGGAGAACAAGCTTCCGTCTCTACAAGCGGAGCACATAAGGGGGGTGCACAATGTAGCAGCAGACTGGTTGAGTCGGGAGTCCCTGCACCCGGGAAAGTGGTCCCTCAGCAGAGAGACGTTCAGACTTCTTTCAGCTCACTTCGGCACACCGACGGTGGATCTCTTTGCATCGGCTCAAAATCAACAAGTACCAAGATATTTCACCAGGTACTTCCATCCAGCAGCGGAGGGCACGGATGCCATGACATCACAATGGCCCAAGGGCCTCCTTTATGCGTTCCCTCCGCTTCCAGTGCTCCCAAAACTCCTACGAAGGATCCAGGATCAAGGGGCAACAATAATTCTGGTAGCCCCTTACTGGCCCAGGAGACTCTGATTCTCGACTCTACTCTTACTATCGACTCTTCCTCCTCTTCGCTTGCCAGTATGACCGGACTTACTGCAACAGGGCCCAATATGGCACCCCCACCCAGAGTGGTGGTCCTTGACAGGTTGGAAATTGAAAGGAGATCTCTACTCCAAGTAGGCTATCCATCACGTATTGTTGACACCATACTGGCATCGAGAAAAAGGTCCACAAATAGAATCTACAATTCCACGTGGAAAGCCTTCGTCCGATGGAGTAAGCGCAAGAAAATAGATCCACTGTCTCCATCCTTAAGTGATGTTCTGGGCTTCCTTCAGGAGGGTTTGGACAGAGGTTTGAAACCGGCTACCCAGAAAAAGCAGATTGCAGCAATCAACACGATAGTTCCTAGGATTGAGAACTCTTCGCTAACAGCACACCCTCACATTAGGAAGTTTCTTCGGGGAGCCACCTTGCTCAACCCACCAGCGGTACACCGCTTCCCTACCTGGCATTTACATGTAGTTCTGACAGCTCTTACCAGGTCTCCATTTGAGCCAATACGAGACATTCCTCTCAGATGGCTGAAGTTGAAAACTGTATTCCTCGTTGCTATCACGTCAGCGCATCGGATTTCAGAGTTGGGCGCCCTTTCCATAAGATCAGATTTGTGCATATTTCACAAAGATAAGGTAGTTCTAAGAATGGATCCTACCTTCTTACCCAAAGCTTATTCAAGATTTCATCGGACGCAGGAGATAAATCTCCCTTCATTCTGTCCGGATCCTAAACATCCAAGGGAACGAGAGTGGCACAATCTGGATGTGCGCAGGACTCTCAAGACATACATTATCAGAACAGAGGATATACGCAAGACGGACTCGCTATTCGTTAATATCTCTGCACCTAAACTAGGACAGCGCATGTCTTCATCTTCCATTGCCTATAGGATCAAGACCTGCATCAGCGAGGCATACAGGGCTCTCAAGATGGAGATTCCGGCCGGAATTACAGCTCACTCTGCCAGGTGTGCAGCTACAAATGCAGCCTTGAGGAAAAATGTCTCGATCGAAGAGATCTGCAGAGCAGAAACCTGGTCCTCAGTTTCCACATTTATCAGACACTATCAATTACACACGTACTCGTTGGCGGACGCAGCGTTTGGTAGAAGAGTTCTCCAGCACGTCGTAGAGGACGAAGATCGTATCCCACCCAGATCATAGAGGGACTGCTTTGGGAGCACCCAGGATGTCCTCCGACTCAGAGGGAGAACGGACCTTTGGATACTCACCGTGAAGGGTCCTTCTCCTCTGAGGTAAGGAGGACATCCTGCCCTCCCGAGTTCTTAGTCCTCCATCTGTCTCTTACTCTGTCTCTATCTCCTCTTCTACCGCTGCACTACTGAACCCAGTTATGGGGTTCTTTGTTATAATTGTTCTGTTTTTAAGACAATGTTCCAGTTAGTCACAGTTATGACAATTCTCTGTTTGAAAGTTTTTTGTGTCTTAGTACTATAACTTAGCAGGGTAACTGAGATCCTGACTGCTGTGGGGAAAACACCTGAACTGAGCAGACAGGGGGTGTTCCCATACACACTCCACAGGAAGAGGAAGATAGATCAACTTTCCTGCCTCCCCGATTGGACGGTGGGAAACACCCAGGATGTCCTCCTTACCTCAGAGGAGAAGGACCCTTCATGGTGAGTATCCAAAGGTCCGTTCTCCTCAATGAGGACCCAAAGTGGCTTATGTCATTCTCTTCTCCTCCATTTTATCCTCACAACAACCCTGTGAGGTAGCTTAGGCTGAGAATATGTGATGGGCCCAAGGTCACCCTGGGAGCTTCTTTGGCAGAGTGGGGAGTCAAACCTGGAAGTCCCAGTTCCTAGGCTGACAATCTTAACGACTAAACCATGCTGGCTCTTTTTAGTTTATTAAACCATGCTTATGCAAATATATAGCATTAGCCAAGCTAATCAACATCTTAAAATTGTCTCATTTCAGGAATTTAAAAATGTGCTGTCAGAATGTCAGTTCTTAAGCAACAGCTACGCCATGTTCTCCTTCTATAATCTGTAGTTATTTAGTTCTCTCCCTCCAGGCCCAGGTGCTGCGCAGGCCGCCTATATCCATGGGAACGAAGAATTCTTATCAGCCCGGCCAACCTTGATGTCCTCGCCTTCCCAGGCCTTCTAGACAGGACTAAGGGGGGAGGCTGGGAAGGGGTGTTTGAAGTGTTGTTACTTTCATTTTATGTGTCATTCTCAACAAAGATTTGGTTCAGCCAAGGGCCTCAAGTCCTTGGATCATGGACCCCTGTATCCTGAGCATAATCTTCCAATAAACCTTTTGAAACCAAGAGACCTTGTGCTTCTTGCAGAAGGGGGGAGACGAACTCTAGATAACTGGGATTCCATAGTCTGACATTTTGTTGAGAATCCCTTTTAACTCCCCGACCCCTCAACTGGAGAGATGGATACTGGATCACGTCCGACAGACCCATCTGAACCAGCCACAGAGGGTGAGGGGCAGCTTTCACAGCTTGACGGTGGGACCGACCAGGCGCGAGTGAGCAGGGAAGGCGTCAGGCCCTGGACCAACGTGGGATGAGGATTTACCCCTTTGACGTCCATACCTACTCCCCAGCAGTGGGGCCCGCGGCCGTGGGACACCAGGGAAAGGCGTGCTGGCACAATGTTTTCCCGCTCTATGATGGACTTCGCTCCCGTGTCAGAGGACCTGGGAGCAACAGGAGGCCAGGTTTGGGAAACCGGCCGGAGGTCCATCTCCTCCGCCAGAGAAGCCCGGGCCAGCACTCAGCAATGGCATCGTTGGGATGAAGTGGTGCAGTGCCTGGTGGAAGTGAATCCGCCAGAAGAGACAGGCAGTCTCCCAGATTGGACTACGCCGCGCATGGAGCCAATGAGCTGGGATTATGTGGATGTCGGTTCGGTCAGGACGTGTGAGAATGAGGCGGGGGTTCCTGAAAGACAGAGACGTTGGGCCACCCTGCAGGTACTACAGTACGGAGTTCTAGCAGTGACTGGAATTGCCAAGGGTTGGGTGGCTAGCGCGACGGAGATGGCAGACCAAGTCCCCTCGGGGGCAGTCGCTGCGTCTGGTCCCCAAGCCCAAGTTCAAGGAGCCCAAGCCTCGGAGGAGGCGCTGGAAAGAACTGACCACCAGCAGAGAGCTTGGGAGGAGAACTTGCTCCAGCTGCCCGGAGAAGACGAGACGGAGCCCGACCTCAACATAGAGGAGGAGAATCGATGCCAAGCCCTGGAAGCGCAAATGGAGGCGATGCAAGCAGACTTGGCGCAAGCCACCTATTTGATTGTGTTACTGGTCCAGGGAGAGGAAGGTGCGGCCCAGGCCCCTGCAGGATTGCAGCAGTTACTTAAGTTAGCGGCGGCCAGAGGCAACGCAAGACCGGCTGCCCCGCCCGCGCAGGGCCCACCTTTACCACCGCCGCCGGGAACGGCTGGCCCCGCTGGATTGGGAGGAGCTGCCCCTGCAAGAAATGGTGCACAAGGGGGAGCAGCGCCCCAAGTGCTAGCACCAGGAGGCCCTTCGGCGGGGGGCCCCCCAGCACCTACCATCGGGGGAGCGGCCCCAGTAGGCCCAGGACCCACTACCCCTGTGGCAGCCGCACTTCAACTTCAAGGGCCGGCACCACCGCCGCAGCTAGGGCCGCAACCGTGACCTGGAGGAGCTGGACCACCCGGGCAACTTCCAGTTCCCCCTCCACCTCAGCCGCGTCCGGGTGCGCCAGGAGCACCTCCAAGACCAAGACTGCTGAGACCTGCACCAATTCAGCCGCGCCACCAAGGCATACCTCCTAGAGGACCTGCACCGCAATGGCCACCTGTCCCACCTGCAGTCGGAGGAGGAGCAGGTGAGGGCGAACTACCGATGGGATGGATTAAGCTGGAAGCTACCTTTGACGGGGATCCCCGTAAGTTAGGGTTCTTTGTCGTACAAGCCCTGTAATTCTTCCATCAATGGGGTTACCTGTTCCCCAGTGAGGAGAGCCGAGTGATGCATCTCGCAGCCCGTCTGGAGGGCATAGCAGCTGAATGGTATGTAACCCTCTACTACACGGGGGGCCCAGAACTGGGAAGTCTGCAAGCCTTTATTGCCGCGCTCAGAGCCCAGTATGAAGATCCTCTTGAAGGGGAATGGGCCCGCACCGAACTGCAAACCTTGCAGCAAGGCTCCCAGTCAGTAAGAGACTATGCAGCCAAGTTCCGTCAGCTGGCAGCCAAGTGCCTGCATCAGGAGGAAGGAACTAAAATTGTACTATTTTGAAATGGGATGAACCCCAAGTTATTGGACAGGGTGCTAATGCAAGATGACCCACCAACGCTTCTGGGGTGGATACAATTAGCTTGCTTGCTAAGAAGGCTAAGGAGATCAAACGAGTGCATCAAGAACTGAAGGGTAAGTAGCTGAATTCCCCAATGTTGCCTATGGTTAGGAAGATTATGAAGACAGGCTACAGTCAAGTTTTCTTGTAAAAATAACATTGTGGTATCTCAGTTAGTTGGGTTTAATAGAATCCTTCAGAATACCCTTTCCTTCAACATCAGCAGTGATAGAAAATAAAGAAAACTGGGATAAATAGTATCTCTTGTGCAAATTTTATAGTTTGGATTCCGTGGCTCTCTTGTGCTTTCTTGACAGAGGTAGTCTTCTTCAATCTAATGAAAACTGTCTCCACTGGAAGAAGACTTAGCAAAAGGGAGCCATTGAATCCAATCCCTATATGTGTATTTCTACAGCTTGAAAACTTTGCATATTTTTACACTCACATATATTAAACCTAGAAAATAATATTTTTTTATTTCAAATTCTTGTAAGCATCATCCCTAATCAATAAAATTTCTGATGGTTGAGATTTTCCTGAGCATCACACTTTGAGTGTGATGAGATATTACTAGCCTTGAGGGGCATGCCTAAATTAAAAACGCCAAAGCATAAATCTGCAGTGTTATGCACATTTACATCCTGTTCTGGATTTCAGTGTCAGAGATATGCAAGATAGATCAAGATGGGTTAGTTTGTCTGTAGCAACAGAAAAGAGCAAGAGTCCAATAAGCACCTATAAGAGTAACAAAATTTGTAGTAGGGTATGAGCTTTTGTGAGTCACAGCTGAGCTGTAACTCATGAAAGCTCATACCCTACCTCAAATTTTGTTAGTCTTATAGATTCTACTGGACCCTTGGTTCAGGTTGATTGGAGCCTAATAACAATTTAGGTATGCTTAACTTTGTTGTATCATGCTCAAATATATTACCAAGACAAAAATGTTTAATACTATATTTTAAGGTCCCTTCAAGCATCATGTTCTTCCTATGTGGACATAAAAAATGTTTATAACTATCACTTTTGTGTGCCTTGGCTTCCCAATCTGTGAGATTTTGTGAATCAATATCTGCGGTGCACTTTAGAAGCAAAGCCATAAATGTTTGCTTTTATTTATGAACATTATGAAAATGTAATGTTTCAAGAAGAAATAAGCAGAAATTAGCTCATCTATGGATCTTTTGTGTAGCTCAAAACAAGATATTCCCACAGTATTTCTCAACTGTTCCACTACAAGTAAAATTGAATCTTACTCCATACAGTAAAATTCACTGTAAGTAGAAATAAGCAAGTCAGGGAGAAAGCATGAACCTCTCGGACAGCTAGCATTTTATATAAATAAGAAATGCACATGGCTTTATGGTGCGAAGCAGCTTCCATGCATAGAATATTGTAAAAAATCATAATAAAAAAATTAAGGTTTTGATGTGGACTTAATTTAATTTTCTCCTGCTTTGCTTTTTCATATAAATCAAGTGCCCTTCAAGTATTCTCCAAGTTGCATAAAAACCACTTCACCACCAGCAGTCCACTCATAGATGGATAATGTCTAAATAACCAAATCATGCATACGTTCCTTCCACACACTGAATTAACGCCACACCATGACAGTGCAATTGGGCCACACCCACTTGGTTGGGCCATTTAAAAGTTATTCCAATCAAGCAGAAGTTGTTAATGAATAACACTACAGAACCTGCAAAAATATTGTCATGATTTGAGAGCACAGCTTCCTTCTCAATTAGCATTGCCAGTCCCTTGGTAGGTACGAGAGATCCCTCACTCCCAGGGAGGAGGAGGAGGAGAACCAGGGTGCACTCCTGGTTCAACTACATCACTAACAGGAGTGCTGCAATCCTGTAGGCTCTGGAAGCTCCATAAAGGTGAGCGCTGGGTCACCTCCCCTCCCGCTGGCAATCCTATTCTCAGTACTGGGTAAAACAGTAACTCTCAAGTACAGAAGCCAACGAGATAGCAGATCAGACCAAATTAAGGTTAAGATCCACTGGTTTCATTGGCAAAGGTCTTAAATTTGGCTGGATCAGGCCCTAATTAGACTGTTAAAGTTAGCTCATTAAAAGTTTTGTGTAAACATCTCAACAGAAGAAATAAAAAATCATTTTGGTCCTAATTGCCATTCAATATGAATAGTATTTCCATCTCCGACTTCGAAAATACTTGGAGATTTGGAGCTGAAGCCTAGAGGATGGAGTTTGGGAAGAGAACTCAGCAGGCTATAATGTCATAGAGTCCACCTTGCAAAGCTGCCATGGCTTATTGAAATGTCCTTGATACTGTCTTTGTCTGTTCTAATCTCACACTATGTAATCTGCCTTGAGTCTCAGTGAGAAAGGCGGACTATAAATAGCATAAATAAATAATAAAGACGGACTATAAATGGAATAGATAAATAATATATCTTAAATAAATAATAAATCTGAAACAGTCCTATGCATTTACTCTAGTATAAGCTTATTGAAATCAATGGCCTTACACTGGAATAACCTGACATAGGTTTGTACAGGCAGGGGCTCATGCCTAGAAAACAGCCATTATACTACAAAAGTTAATCACAACTAAGTTCACTTTAAACCTTTTTAGCCAATTTAAGTGCTAAAAATTATCTTCTACTGCTTTCCATGAGACTTGAATCACAAATAATTTTAGCTGGACCAGAAACAATATGATGGGAATACAAAGAAAATTATACTCAAGTCCTGCCGAAGTCAATGGGTCTTAAATCCATTAGAATCAGTATGTGGTTTCAATGTAATTTGTGTGTGACTTTCTGGGTTGAAACCATCATGTAGTCTTTACAACAAACCACACTGTGTCTCAAACTCTCAACCTTCAACTAAGATAAATATATATTTGTGTATTTTGGAGTGAGCCCAGGCATTTCCCACAACCAGTGTAAGTTTTTCTCTGTTTTACCTAAACTTGCAGTAGCAGAATCAAGCTCCTGCTTGTCTAAGCATTTTTATTTTAAATTTTGCAACTTTTAAATTTTATTTTAGACTATTATATTATTTATTTCATATTATTTCATATTTATTCTATTTTTATATTTTATATTATTGGTTTTATTTTATATTATTTTATATTTATTTTGACATTTTTGATCTTTAAATGTAGTCACATAAAACCTCTTTTATTCTTTATTTATTTACTTCAATTATGCCACCCTCCCCTTGGTTGAAAGAACCTTCAAGATATAGAATTGAATCCATTAAAAATCACATTAAAAATATCTTTTAAAAAAGAATACCTGGATGCCACCCGAATCTCTTTCAGTACGGCAGGTTCTTAACCTCAGCAATTTGTTCTAAAGCTGCTTGCACATTACAAAATGTATTTACATTTGGTATTATTAATTGATAACGAGTTGGATTCCATCTAAAATTTCTTTGCACAGAAGGAGCTCTGTGCATGAAAGCACAATTTCCCCATCTTCCCCATCAGACTGAAATGTCCCCTGATATGAGGCTCTTGGAAGGGACCCCCAAGAGCAACATGTGCAGCCAATTAGAGAGTTGCCAAAGTTGGGAGGGGGGGGGATCAGTAAAAATTGCCTTCTTTGTGTGTATCTCTAAAACTATTTTTGCTCTTGTTGTTACTAGTTTGTTGTAGGGAAGCTATCTCATTTTTACCCTGCTTTTCCTCCAAGGAGATTAAGGTGGTTTACAGTTTCCCCACAACAACTCTGTGAGGTACATTAGAATGACAAGTGACTGGTCACGCAGTGAACTCCCTGGATAAATAGGGTTATTGCATCCAGGTTTTCCCTGTCCTAGTATAATATTCTAGCCTCTACCAACACTTCAGCTTTCATCCTATTCCAAACTCATCTATATGTAGAAGTCAAGCTAGTATGCAAGAATGTAGGGGACGAAGACTTAGTTCTTTGGACATGCTTTCATAAACATGTATTCTCAATGAGTTTTTTGTTTATATCTCATTATTTCCTCACCAATGCATGCCTCCCCCCATTTTTGTTAATGCCTTTTCAGGGTCACTGAATTTTCTTTCCTATCATGTATGCTGTCTTTAACATTTCCTTCACTTTCTACTCTTCTCCTGGAAAACAGCTCTAGGCTACCATGTCCCTTCCACATCAGGGCTTTCTGTCTAGATTTCTTTGACAATCTAGTCTGGCAATGAACTGTATCAGCTCTTCACAGCTCCCATAAAGCACAGCATTATATTCTTCTTGCCTTAGGCTTCTTTCACAAATGCAACATTCATCATGATACAAGATGGTCAAAGACTTTGGTTTTCCTAATATTCAGGAATACAGTCCTGCTGTCTCCTGAAGATGTTATCTTTATTCAGCTTGAAGCAAAAATTACATGAATTCCTCCTATTAGCTATTAAAAGAGGTATCAGGTGATCAAAATAGTGTAACTAATGTTCACATTACATGTCCTATGCTGGAGAAGACATCCTAAAGATGCAGTTCTCTCAACAGAAGTTCTCCTGGCACAAGCCTAGTCTCTGTTATGTTTTGTACAGTGTTAGCACACAGTTTACAGGTAAGCAGATGTTTAATATTAGTGAGGTCAACACTGTACTAATACATTTTGGATGCAATCCTGCAAAAACTGTCTACATTTCTCAAAGGTTATCTCAAATAAGTTCACTTCAGAGTTAAGCAGCAAAATTCAAAGCTATTTTATTAATGACTAGAATGACTACAGGATAGAAGGCTTACACAGGAAACTCTTAGCCTATGCACATCTTTTGCAAGGAAAAAGTACCATAGAGCTCCATAACACATACTTATTGGCTGTTTTCACGTGCCCAAAGCCTCCGGAAGATCGTGTGAAACTCACAGCATGAAGAGTCCTTCTAGCATGATTTCCAGAGCTAGGAAGATGCTTTGTGCCATGAGTTTCGTGCGATCTTCTGGAGGCTTACAGGTGCGTGTGAAAATGGTTATTAATAAAATAGCTTTGAATTTTGCTGCTTAACTCTAGTTGCTTGGAAGTAAATCTACTGATATTCGTAGAGCTTAGAAACATAGAGCTGGAAGGAACCCCAAAGGGTAATCTAGTCCTACCCCCTGCACAATACCTCCCCCCCCCACTCTCCCACTGACCACTCTTCTGTGCCCAGAGGAAGGCAAAATACCTCCAGGATCCCTGGCCAATCTGGCCTGGAGGAAAATTCCTTCATGACCCCCAAGAGGCAACTGGTATGATCCTGGGCATGTCAGAAAGGCTCTAAAGTGGTTCATCCCATCCTGCCCTTCTTCTCATGATCTATCATATTGAGTCATAGAATCAGCATTGCTGTCAGATGATCATCTAGCCTCTGCTTAAAAACCTCCAAAGAAGGAGAGCCCACCACCTCCTGAGGAAACCTGTTCCACTGAGGAACCACTCTGTCAGAAAGTTCTTCCTAATGTTTAGCTGAAAACCCTTTTAATTAAATTTTTGGTTTGGGGCAATGAAGAACAACTCCACATCATCCTCCATGTGGCAGCCCTTTGAATACTTGAAGATGGCTATCATATCACCTCTCACTCATCTCCTTCCCAGGCTAAACATACCCAGCTCCTTCAACCTTTCCTCATAAGACTTGGTCTCCAGACCCCTCACCATCTTTGTTGCCTTCCTTTGGGCACATTGCAGCTTCTTAAACTGTGTTATCCAAAACTGAACACAGTATTCCAAGTGAAGTCGAAACAGAGCAGAGTAAAGTGATACTATCACTGTGCATGATCTGGACTCAATACTGTTGGTACAGTCCAAAATCGCTTATTGGGGTGTATACATACAGACACCCTTACTACGGTGTGCATACTAGGGTGTAATTTCTTAAGTAAGCAGAATACACTCAAGGACTTGAAGGGGGCATCTCATTTCCCCCTCCCCCACTATTTCCTCTTTTCCTTCCCTGAAAGCCTCCACAGCCTCTACCCTTTTCCTGCTTCCTCCTTTTCTTCTCTCCCACTGGTCAGCCTACCTTTATTTGCCCTCCCCATCCTCAGCTTTCCCTCCTTCCCTTCCTTGGGCAGCCTTATTCTGAGTAAACTATGGCCCAGTTGTGTAGTGCCAGCCACCAGGCCGGGTCCAATTGCATTTTATCAAACCCTCAAAGACTTGTAGGGGCACCTAATTTTCTCCTGTATCCCTTCTACCCTCCCCCCCTTCTACCCTCCCCCACTATTTCCTCTTTCTCTCCTCCTGGCAAATCCCCATCCTTGCTTCCTTCTCTCCTTCCCACTCACCAACAAACCAACCTTTTATCTTTTCCCCATCTTAAGCTATACATTATTTAATTCATTTATACTTCACCTTTCCCCACAATGGGGACACGAAGAAGCCATATACAATCTGCCTTGAGACTCAGAGCGGAACTACAAGTGACAAAAGGCACAGATTGGACACTTGTCTGCTTCCCTCAAGTTTTGATGGGAAATGTAGGCATCCTAGTCTTGCAGCTTGGCTCTCTGACTGCTGTCCAATGGACTTTTCAACTGTCACTTGTCCAACATTCCACCAAGCTGCCTACATTTCCCATCAAAACTTGAGGGAAGCTGACAAGTGTCCAACCTGTGCTTTTTGTCACTTGTAGTTCCACTCTCAGTGAGAAAGGCAGACTAGAAGTAACGTAAAGAAATAAATATTGCTTTCCTAAACATTACTTAGACGGGAGTAACTCTGCTTAGGATGGTACCATCAGTGAGCTTCCACAGCAGAGTGTAAATCCAAACCTGGCCTCCCATATCCCAGTCTGAATCTCTAACCATTACACCACACTGGCTTCTGTATGGGGACAGTTATTGAATAGCAGTGAGGAGCTGAGTCTGCATGTGGTAACTACTGAGCCTGATATAAGTCCTGATATAAATCCTTACCCCAGCAACCTCCACAATGGCCAAGGCAGAGGGCATTCATTTCTTAAAGGTACAGGTGATGTATCTATTATTTTGTGAGGGTTTAATCCCACCTCCCAATTTTTTTGTAAACCCAGGACATTTGTAGAAAGATCTGTCTTGCCTCTTCATGGCTCCAATCTCTGGATTTAAGTACCCACAGATGAGACCATGTTGATAATTAGATATATTGATGTAAAATCTATACTTTCAGTTTTCCACATTGTCCTGACTTAACAATATTCACACATGGAACAAGCTGTGGAAGAGAAACACTTTTTAATTTAATGTATGAAAAATGCTCTTAGGATTCTTTCAGAAACACTGAAAAGCAATTTCACGGTCATAGGGCCAAAGCAGAGTAAACCATATTCATTGGTGCTATTAGAAACAAGGATAATAAATATGATAGTTAATTTTGCTTGAATGGATTGTTGTCCTTTACTGTGCCTGTTTGCAACAAGGTTTAATTTGATCCAGGCTCAGCCTTGGCATCTTTTTTGAATGCAATGAAACCATAAAGGAGAATATCTCAATGCATAAGGGCTTTCCCCTCAGCATTGCCTAACCGCAACCTATCCACACACAGCTGGAATTTAGCAAGTTCCTGCTAAGAGAGCCTGAATTCCAGACTTTTTTTTAAAAAAAAAACCTCCATTATCTCAGTTATTTGAAATCAGTCACTGATTTGGTGCCTACACTTAACTATTCATCAAGATATTTCTACCCCCACCTTTCTCTGAGGACTGGAGCTGGCTTACATCATAATGCCAGTTTGCAAATTACCATCTTATTCAACAGGTACACAGTTCCAAGCACCCAATATTGTGCAGAATCCTGTATATCTCTGCCAACAAAATCAAGAAGTCTTTCTAAAATCTAACGACTTAGCATGCCCTGCAAGAACTAGACAGAGATGATGCCCTCCAACCTATACAGGAAGGCCTTCCTGTATAGAGCCACAAGGAAATGATGGACAGCTCAGCCCCTTCTTGGCAATATACATTTGCTTTCTGTAGGACTCATCTAGATTCTAAGCACTTAGCAAAAAATGTCACATTCATTTGGTTATTCTCCTCACAATCAAGACGTATTGATTTCTCTTCAAAGGGCACCTCAGGTTCTTAGTTTTTTGCAACAGCACCTGGATTCTGGCCTTAAAGGATTATAGTTTACCCTCCATAGCAAGAAGGAATGCCCCTTTCAGATTTCTAGAGCTCCTGAGTGTGTGAGAGCTGGAAAAGGCTAATGCAGCCACCTGTGAAACTCTTCAGAGAGACATGCAGGCACTACCAGTCAAAATGTGCACCCTGAGTTGCTTTCACACAATCCAGCAACAGACAAAGGAGCTTATTAAAGCATTGGCAGCTCCTGCTCTTACAGACAAGCATTCACACAGGAACTCCAAAGGCATTCTGATTGGCCCAGCTGGAATTAAATGAAATTAATTAAATTAAACTAGCTCAGGAGCATGGAGAGAGGCACCAGGTGCTCTTTCTTCTTTCCAAAGTAACTATTCATCCCAAATAAGACCAGCTGTACATGTTGCAAAATGGACTGGGAACTCTGTGAAAGGAGAATTTTTTTTTACACAATGACACACTGACAAAACTAATATTTTTCTGTGACTCACACAACCCCATGATGTTACTATCACATACGAGAGATCAGTCCATAGTGGCCCTAAACATTTGCACTATTACTTCAGTTTCAAGTACCAGTGTAGTATTCCCATAACCGGGGTGGTGTTTGGGCACACACCTAATGTCAGGCTATGGATGACAGGCTATGGCAGATAGATCCCTGTACCATTGCAACAAGAATTCCAGGCTCTTGGTTAAATGGCTTTATTCAGAAATCAAATCATTTCCACATATATGTCCATAGGATTACTCAGAAGCAAGGTAAGCATCTAAGCAGTAGCAGCAGGATTGACAGGAATAGTAACATGTGGGAAAATCCTTTCTCTTAACCTACACGTTTGCTCCTTCTCTCTCCCAACAGTAAATAGGACTTTTGGAGCGAACTTGTCCTGAGAACTTCTTGCATATTTGTACTATCAAGTTGAGACATTGAGAAAGCAAGAGATCAAAGTTGAGACATAGCAGTGCATAGGAGTGAGCAGTATATAAGGTCAGAAGCACTGAAAGTTTCTACAGTCCGTTAGATAAGGCACCTGCAATAAGCCTGTGAAAGAACAACAAGTCAGCATTAGCATTGGCATGGATGGGGCTCAGACATGACACCTATGCTCTGCTATAAATATGCATTGTATCTTAGATGTGTACAACAATTGTTCTTCACCGCATTAAAATGGTTCCAAAGTCTCATTAAACTTTGTAATTCCATTGTGTCTGGATTTTCTATTGCCTCCTTTCCAATCAAATATTGCCAGAGTGGTGTAGTGGTTAGAGTGTCAAACTAGGTTCTAATCCCCACTCTGCCATGGAAGCTGATTGGCAGACCTTAGGCCAATCACACACTCTCAGCGTAACCTACCTCACAGAATTATTTTGAGGATAAAATGGAGGAGTGCGGAATGATATAAGCCACTTGGAGTCCCCACTGGGGAGAAAGACAGGATAGAAATGAAGTAAATAAATAAAGATTTCTTGCCACATTATCATTAACACGTAAATATTTTCTTTACTATCTTTGTGCCACTTCTCGATTTAACAGTTTAATAATTTTTAAAGGTGCAAATATAAATTCTATATAACAGATTAGACCCACTATTGTATTTATAATGTTGCATGAATTAGCAAACAAAAATGCAATTAATATTAACACAAAACATACTACAACGTTTCTTTCAATCCATTTGTTAGGCAACTTCAAGCACACTGTGAACTTCTTGTGGACTTGGATCAGGTTGCAACATTCCAAATTATTTTTTATATTTATCTGTTGGTCTAAGACCATAGATTGAATGACTTCTTTACCCATACAAAATGTATTTGAACTGCTCTATTATTCTGAAACCATAAGCAAAATGTTTAGCAGAACTCAAATGTTATTTGAGTACTATGTCAGTAAGCAATCGAATCACTTTAAAAACACTCTACTTTCAACACCTTGAATCAACCTAGGCATTTTTTCCTGCAAAGAAATAGGTCTTAATTAACATAAACATATTGACAATAGATGGACAGTTTGTTGTCATATGGTCTATAGGTGGTAAACAGGATGGCGGATGGTATATCCAACCACATGCAGAGGACTTTCCCACTCCCACTCCTTCTGCAGCCCACTGAGTCCCCCCCCCCAATTTGTTCTTGCAGTCAGTGGACATTCAGGAACATCATAGGGGGCAAAGTGGGCGTTTTCAGGGGGAGGGGAAATGACTGGAAATCACCACCACCTCTTTCATGGATGGAAATACTGTTCAGTTGGAGGAACTGCATGGTTGGATACAGGCCAATACAAATCATTAGTTACAATAGGAAGAGGGTGATAGGAATGAGCCGACCCTATTTTTCCTTAAAACATATTCACAGCATTGCCCAAGTATGAGCTCCCTTTGATATCTTCAAGATGAAAAGCTCTGTGTAATTTAAACTGTTGCATGGTCTAATGCCTCACAGGCATCTTCCCTGTACCTGGTTTATCTGTCTTATTATTTTGACAAACTGCTAGACACAAAAAGAAAGGTTCCAGTACTCCCCCCCCGCCTTAGCCGCAAATTCAGTTTCAACCACTTCCATTTTAACCAAACCTAATTTGGGGACGGTAACAACATGTAAATGTTCTGTCCCTGTCAAGCTGCCAGAGAGAAGGGCGTGTGTGAATCAAATAGTTTCTTTTAAATGCCTTTTAATTAAATTGTTTAGATATGAATGTTAGATGTGGGAGCTTAGAAAAAACAGGAGAAATGTAAATGAAGACGAACAGATTTTTTTTCCAAGACAGAAAATCGTACCCTTGCACTACGGCAACAGTACATTTTCATTCAGCAACAGATGGCAGGCACAATGTAGCCCTTGTCTTGGTGACAAGATTCTTTTGAGAATGAGAAAAGAGACAGGAGAGTAACAATAGCAAATATTTTTTGTTTGTTTGAAGTCTCCTCCCATTCCAAAAGAACTCTTTTGTACATGTAGATTGGCATCATCTACTGAAATCAATCTGAACTATGTCTGCATGTCTAATATGCTGCATGTCTGTTGCAAACACTCCTGAAATATTTCTCTACCACAGCCCTGAGAACACACAACCCTTCTGCATGCTCAGTAAGTGCACAGAGAGGGACAGCAATAGTGTTGCCCAGCATCGTTTAACCACAGAGTTTAACCATTGACCAAATACTAGAGTGTAACTTCCAGGTCATGCTTGAAGCTGTGTCATTGCACTGGGGATGCCAATTATACCCCTCCATTTTGCTGGGGGATTTCCTCCTGCCACGCAGCTAAGTGGCAGTGGGCAATAAGAGCAGAGGACAGGCGGTATATATCTCTATGTATCTTTCTATATTTCTATAGATCTCTATACCTACCTACCTACCTACCTACCTAGCTAGCTATCATCTGTAATGCAGCATTCATATTTAGGGCACAGTGTGGTGCAGTGATTTAAAGCATAGTGGTTTAGGAACTGGGAGACCTGGGTTAAAAAACTCGCTCATTTAGTGACCTTGGGGCAGTCACAATCAGCCTAACCTACATTACAGGGTTGTTGTGAGGAGAAAATGGAGAGAGGGGGAAATATATTCTGCCCTCAGACAAAGGGCAGGATAGAAACATGATTCATCAATACATTGAACAAACATCTAAAAATAAATAAATAAAAGCATAGGGTTCTGCTTTAAATACTTGACGGCTGGCATTCTGTTCTTCAAATGGCCCTCTTTGCACAACAACAGATATTCAGATTTGCCTACAAGGGGCTTGCTCCTCACCAGCGAGAACACCAGACTTCTAATAAGAATACTGCTAGCTCCATCCCAATGTCTCTTTTAACATGGTGAAAGTCATTATTTGCAATTCCACGGGAGTCATATTTATTATGAATGCACTACCCTATTGCAGCAAGCCTTTTTGAAACCAAAAGAAAGTGAGTTGTTATCCGAGTGGCCCAATTTAGGCATGCAAAATAGGGATGAAGTCCTCCTGTGCTCAATGGCACTTATTTCCATGGCAAAGAGAGAAACCGCAATGTGTGTAAAACAAGGTACTTCAACAGCACAACAACTTGCTACAATTTCATATGGACTAGGGAAATAAACAGTTGCACCCAAGATTTTCAAAATCGTTCCTTTATTCAGACATTGATATTTGGTTGTATGGATTTATCTAGATACATGCAGAGTAAGGGTGTGCAGTGGGGAAATATTCATTTTTTCCCCACTTTGGGTTTACCCAAAGTGGGGAAATGATCTGGAATAACCTAAAACCTGAAGCAGCAAGCCACTTCAGGTTCGAGTTTTCAGAAATTGCTTCGGTATGCTTCGAAATGATTCAGAGCATACCGAAGTGAGATTATTTTAATGCACAGTTTGCATGCATGTATTTGTTTCCACTAAGTTTATAAAGGTTTTTGAATTTTATAAAGAACTGAAATGTACTAACTCCACAAAACTCAGCTGAGCATTAATATTGAGTGAGACTAGTATTAAAGAGAGTTACAGTAAATGATTGTTTTAGAATGCTAAGTGGATAGTTGAGAGCAGACAGCCATGACAGGTAGTCTACCAAGGTACTCACCTGGGTCAACTGTCTCTAAGTCCAGCCTGGATGATAAAGGTTCTACCAAAAAGATTAAAAGCATTTCTGCCTTTTTAAGGCAGAAGCTTTTCAGCATCCATAAACGAGTGAACTTTCCACTAGCAGCTTTAGGATGAATATTCATTCACATGGAAATTGTTTTAACCACCTGGGAGTGGTTGTCTAATAGTTCCTGACATTGTTCTATACTGTTGATATACCATCCATCTGTAGTTATTAGGAACTACACCCAAGTATGTGCAATGACCTGTGTCTAAAATCCACATGATAAAAAAGGAAGGCTACAATACAATATTTGCATACAAATAAATGGCAGAGTCCCAATGAGATCTCTGATGTCTAGTTGAGGCTATTAACATTAGACTTTGTTTATTGCTTTTAAGCATTTAAAGCACCTCAAGTATGCTATCCTGGCTTTATTACAACAAGCCTAGAAGGTAGGCCAGTATTATTATCCCTGTATTACAAATGGTGGCTCATGAAAGAATGGCTTGTGTAAGGCTACCTAGTGAGTTCGTGCCAGAGGTGAGATCTGAAGCCCAAACCTCCTGATTTCAAATTCAGCCTTGCATAATACAAAGTTACCACAGTCTATGCCAACTGAAATCGGACAGTACTGTTAGTTATGATTCTACATTAGTTAGAGACTCCAGTTATGTAAACTCTAAATATTAGTTGTTTTATTGCGATACTACATTAGAGCATTGTTTTTGAGGTAATAAATTGATTTTCTTTCCAACATATTTTTTCACTTATTAGCAATCTTCTATGATTTGGGTGTCCCCTTTTATACTACCAGAGGCCTTATTCATATGATGTCTTTTGAGACGGGTTACTATAGGTGGCTTCCCCCTTTAATTTTAATGATCAAATGGTATTGCGAAGGGGCAATCACATAATACACCTGCAATTTACCATTCCGTGGAAATACAGAAACATGTCTCGTCTATACTAATGTGCAGAGTATGGAAAACAAACAGGAGGCTATGACCTAATAGGCATTACTGAAAATTGGTGGGATGAGACTCACAGCTGGAATATTAGGATTGAGGGATGCAACTTGTTTAAAAGGAAGAGACCAATAAGGAAAGGGGGGGGAGTAGCATTATATGTTAAGGATATATATACTTGTGAGGAAATACATAAATCTGAACAATGAAAATCAGTTGAGAGCCTCTCAGTAAAAATAAATGGAGAAAAAATAATAGTGACATTATGGTGGGGGTTTGCTATAGACACCCAAGCCAGGCAGAGGGCTTGGCTAATACACTCCTAGACCAGATTAGAAAATTTTCAGTGAGATGGGACATAGCGGTCATGGGAGATTTCAATTACCCTGATATCTGTAGGAAGTCAAACTTTGCTAAAAATGTAAGGTCTAATAAATTCCTGACTTGTCTTGCTGACAACAACTTCATCTTCAAGAAGGTGGAGAAGGAAACAAGGGGGTCAGCTACTTTGGATCTTACTCTCACCAACAGGTAAGAACTGGTTGATGAGGTGAAAGAAGTGGGCACCCTTAGTAGTAGTGACCATGTAATTTTGGAATTTTAAGGTCTTGGGGAAGGGATAAGCTGAACATAATGTATCTATTGGACTTTAGAAAAGCTAATTTTAGCAAGCTCAAGGAGAAGTGGGTTCAAGATCGGTGGGACAATCACAAATGATCCCAATGAGAAGGAAAAATGGGAGGAGCCTAAAGAAGCCATGATGGCTCCATAAACATCTTTGTAAAGATATGAGAATTTAAAAAGACACGTTTAGGGAATGGAAGGAAGGCCACATAACCAAGGACGAATATAAACAAATTGCCAGTGCTTGTAGAGTGTTAGAAAGGCTAAAGCCCAGTGTAATATTAGGCTAGGGAGAGATGTTTGGAACAAGAAAAATAACAGGGAAGTGGTAGGCCCACTGCGGGGAGAGGAAAGTAGAATTTTAACAGTGATAAAGGGCAGAACTGCTTAATTCCTACTTTGCTTTGGTCTTCTCTTGCAAGGGAAATTGTGCTCAACTTGGCACAAAAGAGAACACATGATGAAGGGAGCTGTACCCAATGATAGGCATGGTGGCGGTACATAAAACCTAACTTCTTTAAATAAAATTAAGTCACCAGGGCCAGATGAATTGCATCCTAGGGTACTAAAGGAATCTGCTGGTGTGATTTTGAAGCCTCCGTCATCTTCCAGAATTCTTGGTGAACAGGCGAGGCGTGAGAAGACTGGAGGCGGGAAAATGTTGTCTTCAAGAAAGGAAAAAAGGAGGATCCAGGTAACTACTGATTTGTCAGATTGACGGCCATACCTGGAAAGATTTTAGAACAAATTATCAAACAATCAGTCCTTGAGTATTTAGAAAATACAGCTGTAATTACTAAGAGCCAGCACAAGTTCCTCAAGGACAAGTCATGTCAGACTAACCTTGTCTCCTTTTTAGGGAGAGTTACTACTTTGTTGGATTATAGTTTATCTTGATTTTAGTAAGGCTTTTGATAGGGTTCCACAATATTCTTTTTGACAAGTTGGTAAAATATGGTTTGGAATGGATCCTACAATTGTTACATGGATTTGTTGTAACTGGTTGACTGATCACTCCCAAAGAGTGCTTTGTAAATTGTTCTTCATCTTCTTGGAGAGGAATGACAAGCTTTAGGGATCTGTTCTGGGTCCTGTCTTTCTAAAAGTCTTGAATGAAGGAGTAGAGGGAATGCTCATTAAAGGGAGGTCCTTTCCACCCCTATGATTCTATGATTCTAAATTGGAAAGGGTACCAAATACAGTAGAAGACAGAATCAATATTCAGAAAGATCTTGAAAGGCTGGAAAACTGGGCTAAAACTATCAAAATGAATTTCTGCATTTAGGTAAGAAAAAAATACAGGATGGGGGTGGGGCTTGTCTTAGCAATAGTACATGTGAAAAGGATCTATGAGTCTTAGTAAATCAAACAGTGAACATGAGTCAGCAATGTGATGAGGCAAATGTGATTGTTGGGTGGCATCAACAGAAGTATATGCTGTCTAGATCACATGAAGTGGTCATATAATTTTATTCTGCTTTGGTTAGATCTCACTTCAAGTACTGTGTTCAGTTTTGGGTACCACAGTTTAAGAAGGATGTTGACAAGCTGGAGTGTGTCCAAAGGAAGGCAACAAAGATGGTGAGGGGTCTGGAGACCAAGCCTATGAGGAAAGGTTAAAGAACTGGGTGTGTTTAACCTGGAGAGAAGGAGACTGAGAGGTCATATGATTTCCCTCTTCAAGTATTTAAAGGGCAGTCACATAGAGAATGGACCAGTGCATAGGATATGCTATGGGTACCTTACAATTTCACCATGTGGTGGCTTTTATACAAGATCATTTAACCTCAAAAATCATCATATCCCCAACATAATTAACAGTACTGAATATTAAAAATATTTAATTTCCCCACATCATAGTAAAACAACATATGGGCTTATTATATTGAATCTAGGGTCCAAGTAAGTCAGAACTGCTGCATGTCCCCCTTGCTTTGCATCTGTTGTAGTCACAAATAAGCTCAGCACCAACACCACTGGGTCATTTGAAGCATCTCTCCATTTAGTGAACTTCGGTACAAGCGGCTAGATAGCTGGGAGAGATGCTCTGCCCAACTATCAGACTCATGCCCTGGAATAGAGACGAGTATATTCAATTTTATCTTCTGTGGGAGAAAAAGGATGTTATGAAAAGTTCCCATGGATCTAGGGGTAGAGTAGAAAGTAAAAAAAAAAAAAAAAACCAGTGCCAACAGCCACAACTGCTAAAAAGCAAAAGACTACACAGTCACCAGACCTTTATTATATCTGGATCCATCACTTATTTCTCTATTTGGTTTCTAAAACATACTTTGTTCCAAAGCAAATACATAGCAGTTCATTCATCCTGCTGTCCTGCAAGCATACCAGACAGTGACAGTGTGCTCTGTGGGGATATAAATACATTACAGTCAAAGGAGGCTAGCCTGTTTGGCTACTATCCCTTCAAGACACTTCAATTGGCTCATTGATCTTATTCAAGTGCTGGGGCAGCACAGTTCTGACACTGCTGAACAGAGCTATTTCTGCAGACTTCAGAGAGGAATATTACTGCTCTAACTCTTTGACAGTTATCAGCATCCTCCTCTTAAGCTGTTACCTTGGCCTGTGAGCCAGCTGGCTATGTAAGTAAGACAAACTTGGCAACCCTTAAGGCATCAAAGCCTGTGTGAGTTTAGCAAGGTATGATTTATAACTCCTTTTTATTGTACAGTATGTGCAGAAGCCAAAAGTGTGTAATCCCCTCTTGGAAAGCAAGAATACAATCGCCCTTTCCAAGCAATAAGCAGCATGAGGCAACTGGCCCCCTATACTCCTGGGAGTGGAATTATATTTTGGCAATGTTTGTTTTCCTTTTGGGGCTGATAATTCTGGAGGGGTTTCAGAGTATTCCTTGACTACCTGCCATGAAATAACATAGGAGGAAAAGTATTTATTTATATTCTGTCCTGTCCTAATCAGACAGGTTACAATGTGAAATCAAAGCTCTTTCCTTCCAAGTCTGATAAAAGTAATGCTCACTCATCAACCTCTTCTAGTCAGATTGGCAGCAGCAACTGTATGTGTCTCCTGCTTCTGCTGCCTGGTGGACAACATCAGGAATCAATAGAGCAACCACTATTCTTAAAAGCTAGTTGGGTACCCACAAACAAAGTTTTGGAGCTGCCTATCATCCAACGTACACATTTTGCATTTCAACAAAGTGAAAATTCTCCTTTTGATAACACACAGAATTGAAGTGTAAAGAAAAGGAAGTATGATGCACTCTTCCTGTTTCCTCTGCTTTACTGGAAGTCCCACAAGGAAGCACACACCAGGGTGGGGCGAGGTAGGTCCTGAATTATGTGTACACCCATCAAACAGATGATCACCTATTTGCAAGGGTATTTAAATTCAACCACCCGGTTTCCACAAGAGCCAATTCTTGCTTACATATTCAGAGGTTCCTTTCTATTACCCTTTCTAGTCAGTATCAAGAAGTTTGGGGTCAGATAGCGCACCTCAATCTGGAACCAGCCAATAAACCACAATTTCCTGATTATTAATCTCTGTGCATATCTGAAATATTTAATGCAGTATATTTAATACAGTATCTTATTTTTTTATAGTGGAAATGGTTAAAGAAACCATTGTATATAGATTTAAGAAGCCCAAATTCTCTACAAAATTGATTGGGTACTTGGACAAGTAATTTTCTCTCTCTTCTCAGTAGTCCAAGGCCTGTAGATCCTCCCACCACCTCAACTCTCTGGTTCAGCCCCTACAACCCACCTGCCGCTTGCACTACCTCTCCAGTTTCTACACAAAACTCTCCATGTACCAATTCATCTTTAGGTGAAGGCAACTGGTTTCAAAGCAACCAGGGACATCATCTTTAATTTTGCATGAAGAACTCACTCCACAATGGTCTACGTTCAATATGCTGGTAAGGAAAAATATTCTTTATTTTTCGAGATGGGCACGAAACGGGGAAAAAACAAAAACAAACTGTGAGTTCGTGGTTTGTCGCATTCCACGAACCACGAACTTTCATGAAATTGTCCTGTTTCATGAAACACTTTGTTAGGTTTGTGATTCATCAGGTCCTGGGGCACTACAACAGCCCCCTTCATACCCAGAGATGCCAAACTTGCAGAGAGACTTCAGCAGGCTCTCTTCTAGCCACCCTTCAAATATGGTGAAGATTACAATAAGAAGAAACAAAGAAAATAAAAGAAAAAAAGGGAGACCTCAGACAAGCTAGGCCCCAGAGCCAGGCAATGCCCTGAGAATGGGGTGGGGTGAAGGTAAAAAGGTACCCTCACCCAACAACCTTCCCAGCAAGGATAAGAGCAGAAAATAAGAGGTTTTTCAGTCTCTTTTGAAGCAGAAGCAAATCCAGCCAAAAGCTCCCAAATTCACTCACTATCCCCATTACCCAGCACTGAAAAGGTTACACTTAAGGGCTCCACAAATTTTGACTAGACTTAGTAGCCAGTCGTCATTAGTAATTGCTAATGACCCCACCCTCCCTTGAAATCCCCTGGCATATACAAAGAATTCAAAGAAGGGTGGAGCTGTTCTTTCTCTTTGTGTTGGCTTTGGAGAAGGCCAGGAGCATCAGAAGTTTCTCTCCATGCTTCTGGCCTTCAAAGCTGACAAAAAGGACCACCTCCATGTGTGCCAGAAAATGTGGGGGGAAGGTCAAGGTCAGGCTCTGCCTTTATACTAGGCTTTGAAGAAAGGCAGAACCAGACAGAGACCATTTAACCAATTAGGAAATGTCCCCTGGGAGGTTACAAATCCATAACAGGAAAAATTTGAATTATGACATCATAGACTCTCCATTTGTTGGTATAACATTTTGATTTTTAAGGCCCAGACCACACACCACATGGAATATAGCATCAGTTACTCAGAAACTGATAAAAATAGTAAAATCCTACAGAACAAAGTACTACAGTCAGTTTTAAAATCAAAATCCAAACGATAAATATTACATTTTTGTTTCAGTTAAGAGTGAAAGTTATTCTTGTTCCCCCGTAATAGTCTATAAAGTCCTTGATTCTTTGAAGCATTAAACTTGCCTCAGGATTTCTCACTTAATTGCACCCAAAACAGCCATTTTTATAAGAAAGATATAGGCCATACTCAGTAGATGCTTCCAGCGAGAAGATAGGCAACACTTAGGGTTCCTAGGTGCCCACTGGTGGTGGGCAGTCTCCCAGCAGTTTGTCAACTGATTGCTGGCTATTGGCAGGAGGTTGAATGCCTCCCAGCGATTGCCTGTCATGGCAATCCAGGCAGGCGCGCAGCAGGAGTGCTCCCACCGTTTTGCAGGGGCCAATTTGGGCCTAAGTGGGCCAATTCTAAAAGAATCAGTCATGCATGAAGTGTGAGAGCATGCCTATGCAAAATGTGATGATGTCACTTCCAGAAAAGACGTAATTGCTTTGGCACCAGGAGCATGCATGCGCAAAGCACATGTACAAAGAGCTCCCTGCTGGTGAATAGCAAGTACTGCCCCCCTCCAGGAGGGTATGGTAACCTGGCAACCCTAGCAGCAGTTCCACCTTGCACGTTTGGATTATTCAAAAGCCATACTACAAAAGGATAAGACTGACCTCATCAAGGATCATCATCATCAAAAAATAGAAAATAATCACGGAAGTTTACTACTTTCTCTTTTCTATGTATAATAATTGCTTGATGGACAGGATTTAATTTTCATAAATGAAGGCCATGTGAAGTTTTCTATCATTTACTAAATTAGTTTATCTCAGGCAACAGTGAATATTGGTGGAGGCTACGACATGCTGTGTTCCTTGTGATATTAGTAAAGAGGTGGAAGGTGTCTACAATGTATAACTACCCTATTTTGCCTGAAAGGAAAATGAGATCCCCCCCCCCCAAATGAGCTCTCAAGAAAAAGAGGGGACTGTCTTAAACCTGCATATAGTTATGTACGGTAACAGAGGCAACACAGTTATGTACAGTAAAGAAAACAACTTTGTGTATTACCTTTCTTTAGAGGGATCGTCTTACATTCACAGCCTTCTTCCTTTTGAGTAAACAATGTAGTATTACATAATATATGCATGCAAACTACTTTTCTGTCTAATGTACAAGCTGGTTTATAAAATCCTTCCTTGGATTTAAATTGAATATTGGACAATTAGTGTGGAACTCATTATTTTGGATCCCTTAGCATTTCTGCTATTATTAGGACAATACACACTGATGCCTCCTGAACAAACCAGGTGTTCAAAGATCACTGCATCTGGTCACAGTATAAGCAGCAGTTTGCCTGTCCTTTTGTAGCCACATCTAAGACCATGAATACTCTGGATTTGGAGAGTTTGCCAGACATAACAAAAGTACAGAAATGCAACCATATTTTCAAGCATATTGCTATCTTGATCTATGTCATAATTATATCATGGAGGTATGGGTCTCTCCTTCCCTCTAGCTTGAAGCCAGGAAATAATACAGAAATATCCTCAGATGAAACAATGAAACAAGTACAATTAAAATCTCAAGAACTTTAACATCGATAAATCTGATTATTTCCCTGCTACCCGTTCATCTTCTTATGATTCTCATTTTTTATTTCCCCTTTCCATCACAGCTAAATCCAGATCTTTTATATTACTTATCCTATTCTTATTATATTCTTATCCTATCATTGATTACCCAACATTTACTCTACATGCACTTTTTGTTCTGACCTGAGTAACCCCTTTTATCATATTACAACAATACACTTTCCCCATAATTAGCCATCTAGAATCTCTAAAAATCCCTCTTCTTCCTTTCTTTCTTGTCAAAGAATATTGTAATACACGAGAGGAAAGTATGAAGTGTACTGTTAAGATGCTATTTCCTTCCTTATTCCTAAAGGGAATAAGGCTGCAGTATAATGGAATGAAGAGCACTTTATAAAGGAAATAGGATTGTAACATATTCCACTGTTTATAGTGTGTATTATCTTGCTCTTACTGCATTGTTTTCTACTTCTGGAATTCCATTTTTGCATTGTTTAAGACATAGCAAGTTTGATATTTTTGCTGCTGTTGGTACATTGTTTCTAGTTTTTGTGACCTAAGCCCTATTGCATTGTTTGCCAGACATCTCATGCTATTTAACTGCATTGTCTTATACATATTTATATTATTTATAGTCCACCTTTCTCATTGAGATTGAAGGTATATGAGTACACTATGGAGCAATACAATACCTATGGGACCACCTCTCACCATATGTGCCCCAGAGAGCACTGAGATCAGCCAACAAACATCTGCTGGCGGTCCTGGGCCCACTGGCCTCAACCAGAGCCAGGGCCTTCTTGGTCCAGGCTCCAACCTGGTGGAACTCTCTTAACAGAGAATATGCGGGCCTGCCAGGATCCTTTGTCATTCTGGTGGGCCTGCAAGACTGAGATGTTCCAGCAGGCATATAGCTGAGGCCAGACCAGCCATCATCTGGAAGCCTCCCAGCTGGCCTCCTGACAGAGGGGCTGTGTGACCATCTGCCCCCCCCCATATAAGTTATAGTTGATCATCTGGCCCCAGATAAATTATAGCCTGATTGGAAAGGCCTGTTCCCCTCTTTTACCTACCCCTCTGTGTTTTACTGGTAGGAGTTGGGTCTGTGGGCGATATTAATGGGATTTTTGCTATTTTTATTGATGTTTTACATGTAACTTACGTTTTTACTGTTGCAACCTGCCCTAAGCCCGCTTGCAGGGAGGGCGGGATAGAAATCCAATAACAACAACAACAACAATAGTACAATCCACAGAATGGAACGTTCAGTAAACAATGCAATCCAGCAAGCATGTTGTTAAAACCATTAAACAAATAAGAATAAGATAATGACTAATAATAAGATAATGAATAATAATAAGATAACAATTTTCTAAGCAAACACAGCTTGGAAAATTTGTTGTTAGGTTATACAAGAGATATGCTGTAGCATAGCGGTTAAGTGGTTGGGTTGTGAATCAGCACCCTATTAGTACGAATCCCACTACTGCTATGAGCTCAGTAGGTGGCTTTGGGTAAGCCAGTCCTCTCAGCCCCAGCTCTATAGCTGTATTGTGGAGATAATAATAACACTGCCTTTGTTTCCTGCTCTACATGGAGCACTAATCTGTTTAGAAAAGCAGTATATTGTTGTTATATTCTAAAAGCTCATTTATGAACACACTCTTACATATAATACATGAGTAAGTCTGCCAGTGCTAGACCTGGGGGGCTCCTGCTGCACCAATGAACTGTTTGCTAGGGAAATGTTCAGCAAGTGAGACTTTCCTGTCACAGCAACCTTGTGAAGGAAAAAGCTGTACTGTCCTGGCAATCATACATCTCCCTGCTACACAGCTGCAAAAGGCAAAGAATCTCACACGGGCTCCAGGCAAACAATAAGATGTGGAACAAATAATCCAGACAACTATGTCGCCTATAAGCAAAGTCCTTTGAAAACTTAAGTTTCCCTAGGGTTTTTTCCCCTCAGGAGGAAAAAAAGTGACATCCAGTACTAAAGACAAAGGAGAGCTAACTAAAATCTGCCTGGACCCTCAGTTAGAAAAATGAGCCGTACTTAAAGCAAATAAATACATAATGTTTGTCTTGTTTACCTGTTTGATAGCTCACATTCTCAACACTTTTGTCATCTCTGCTCCCCCTCCCCCCTTAGGGCTCCAGCTGGTTTCTCCAAACAATTCCTGTCTCTGACACACTTGTCCCTTTACTTATTATTAGTCATGTAGTGGTTAGTTCACTGAACTAGGATATAAGAGACCCAAGCTCAAGCCCCCACTCCCATGAAGCTTAATGGGTGGCCTTGGCAAGTTCCCCTCTCTCTGCCTACTCTGCCTCAGAGTTCTTTGGTGGAGATAAAACAGAGAGTATGATGTACATCCTCTTAAGTTCCTTTGAAGAAGGGCTGAGTAAATAAGTAAGTAAATAAATAAATAAATATGGTCACTTTAGTGACGCTTAAACCATTCCTCTTTGGGCTCTTTCTTATATACCTTGGATCGTGGAGCAGCTTGTGTCCTCCCATGGTGTACTCATACTATCAGAACAGTCGATTGCAATGTAGCTGCTCACTACACAGCATTTCTAGGCACATCCTCCTAAGATATGGCCTGTGTTGTGAGGTAAGAGGGTGCCAGGGACTCCAGTACCATCTTTATCCTGAAAAGGAGCCCCTTAGGGACAGACCTAAAAGGCTTTACTCAAGACCCTTCTGATCAAGAGCTTCTTCCCAGCCTTGCCTTTCAGTTAACAACCAAATTCAGCTAACATATCCCCATGGCGCAAAACAGAAACAAAACAAGGGATCTGGGATTAACTTCATTAGAAACTCTTGCACAAGGGTATGACTTACAAAAGGAAACTGCCATCTACTGCTCACTGGGGGAGACACCGCAAATCTCTTCTATGCTGCCTGGGACCTTAACACCAGAGTACCGACTGTTGCACCCCCATCCCATCCCACAACTGATGGGGAGCTCCAGCTGAATGGCTGACTAGTTGCCAGGGCTACCCTTCTCTGAAGACATTCTGTACACTCCTACCCTCATGCGACCTTTATTGTTTGTCCTTTTTCCCTCTGTCTGCTGGGAGAAAAAAAACAGTATGGAAGCTTAACTGCTATAGACACAAAATTAGTCTGAAAACAACTTGGTCAAACATTGGTTTCCAACTGAAATTTAAGCACAGGAGTTTTAAATTGCCCTTTAAAATAAAAGCTATAATTTGTTTCCAGCTGGTACAATTGTTAAATAAAATGCTGTCAGTGTCTCTAAAAACAATATTCTCCTTTCACTTCCAACACAGATAATTTATTCTATAACAGTAAATCTATCCAAAAATGTAATTTTTTTTGAAGTATAAGATTTTCAGTGACAGTAATTTGCCATATGGAAGAATAATAGATTAAAAATAAATCATTGGCATGTATACAAATTGCAAAAAAAAAGGTAATAGAAGGTCTTTTGCTTTGCTGAAATGATTCATCAGATGTTTTTGTATTTAGAAATGTCAACAGCTTGTCTCCTCGTTTGCATTGAACTTGTACAATTGCTAGGTGTTAATCTTTGCACCTTCCAACTTTGAAGTACTGAAGGGGCAAAAAGCATCCTCAACAATACAAGAGCTGAGAATAATACAACCTGAAGATGTAGCTAATTATCTATCTATATGTTAATTCATGTTTTCTCAAGAACATCAAAAAGAGTGGCAATTATTGGTGCTTCTTAAGAGCAGTTGTACGTGTATATTGGTTTTAAAAAATATATCATTTGCAAACTGTTTTGACTATAAATCCCCATCAATTTCTCCCAAAACCAATGTTTAAATAATTAAAACAAATGGATTGATTTTTTTTTTTAACATGTAAGGCTCAAATAAGAAACGACACATACAGTATTATGGTGCAGTCTTTTCTTTCCTGTACTTATTCTGTCACTCATTTCTATCACATTTTCCTACCAAATTTGGACCCACAAGATGGCTCATACAGTTATAACAAATACAAACACCAAAAAACACCCCTCTATAAAATAAGAGTTAATAATGGCAGCAAATTCAGAATTTGGAGAAATTTGAAAACTGAAGTCCACTAGTTTGGAAATTCTGACTCTATATACAAGAATCTCAACTTTCTCTGAAGTTCATTCAGATCCATATTGAGTTTGCCACCAGGACTCCATCTCTGACAATCCTTTCTTTCCTCAGCAGATTTACTTTTGTACAGTTTTAGGGAAGGACGGGGCATGGCATAAGGAAACCTAGGGAGGCGTGACTGAGAAGAAGAGGCTTTGGGGCACTTATCCCTACAGGGTGGCTACTTCTGAACATCCTCAATGACATCAGTTGCTCTGTGTAGAGCATGGCACTTAAACTATAATAACAACAACAACAACATTCGATTTATATACTGCCCTTCAGGACAACTTAATGCCCACTCAGAGTGGTTTACAAAGTATCTTATCATTATCCCCACAACAAAACACCCAGTGAGGTGGGTGGGGCTGAGAGAGCTCCAGAGAGCCGTGACTAACCCAAGGTCACCCAGCTGGCTTCAAGCGGAGGAGTGAGGAATCAAACCTGGCTCTCCAGATTAGAGTCCCATGCTCTTAACCTCTACACCAAACTAGCCCTTACAACTCAGCTCACTGAATCTTGGAGATATGAGAAATTACAGCTCTCAAGTTCCATAGCATGAAATTATGCTACTAGAGAGTATAAGGACTCCTCTCTCTGAGAAGAGTTGTCTTTCCTTTTATGAAAGTGGTGGAAAGGGCATGGTGGTTGCTTAGAGGGTGAAACTTTAGTTTTCCAGTTCTTGGGAAAGGCTTAATTCTAAAGAAGCTTCAAAAAATTAAGCAATAGCCATCACTGATTCATACAACACTAAACCAAACTCCAAAAACATGTTAAATAGCAGAAACTTTAAAAAATTTTAGACTTTTATTTTATTCAAAAGGTTTTTTAAAATTTTATAAACAAATTAACATATAAAACAATTAAACAAGCTTAATCAATTGTAATTGTAATTCCTATCCCCTGAATGAAGCATTTATAGACGTGCCTACAAAATGACTTGCATTTGTTACAAAATATTTACATTATATACAGCTGTATATTCTAATGCTGTCTTTCTAAAATCTGTAATCTCAGTAGAGAGAACCCACCAGAACATTTGCCCCTAAAAATAAAAATAAAGTTAAAAAAAAGGAAAAGAAATTAAATTTCTAACTACGTTGGTTACTCTTCTATTTATTAACAAAGGGCTGGGAGGCTTTAAAGTCATCCTCACTATTCTTCCCCAATCCCCACCCTGACCAAGATGCTATAAGCAGATGAGGTGGAGTATTTCTCATTTTTAAATATTAACAAACTCTAACATTACATCTAGCTTTCTCAGGCTCTGATTTAACACTGTAAGGATTTATGAACACTCTTCAAGTATCCTTTTTAAATGGGAATTTTGCTCCTTTTCTTCAGTGATGCTCAATCTTTTTCTAGTCTACTTTTGCTGGGAGAATTTTCCGATAGAGGGCTCAAGTACAGTCCTGTCAGCATTTGGGAACTGCTATCTAATATCTTGAAAGGTATTACCCTGGTGAAACATGACAAGTCTTATAGAAGCTACCCAGCGGTATCTGATTTTGGCTTCCAACAGTTTGGTTACTATTAGCTTTAGTTCTTTTCTCTTGGTAAGAGTCTATTTTAAAAGGAAAGAGCCTCTGGCTCTCGCTGCTTTCATAATTTTCTCTTTTATTGCTACTTTCATCTCTTTCTCTTTTATTCTGTTGTCCATGAGTTTCACAACTATATCTCTTTGCTTTTTTTATTTTTGAATTCCTCGCATAGCCCAATCTATATGCATTTGTTATGATGGGGGCAATTCCCTCTTTCAGTTTCGTTTCCTGGGCTAGCCAGCCTGCTAGGAATGCAATGAGATCTGTGGTGCCTTCATCATTCTTGTCAACGCCTCTTAGCTTGATATTATTAAATCTTAGTTTGTTATCCAAGTCAATTAGTTTATTTTCAATCCACGCTTCTTTATTTTGGAGATCACATACCTCCTCCTGTAAGGTAATTCCCAGCGCCATTGCAGTATCAGCGATCTGAGCCACTTGATGCAAAGAATCCTTGATCTCTCTGAGTTGCTCTGTGATAGGTTTGAGGAGTCCTTCTATCCTTGAGATGATGTTTTCCTCCATTTTTTCAATTGCGATTTTAACTTTCACTTGCAATTTTCACTTACTAAGGCTTGTGTTACTTCCAGTTCCTCAAAGCTTTTAGCAATGGCCATTTTGTCTTGTGCCTGTTTTTTGCTTCTGTAGACACCAGGAATGCTTTCATAGTGGGTTTAGTAAAACCAGAGGGCTTCCCCTTGCCTCCCCCGACTTTGCCCATCTTTTTTTCTGAGGCTCGCCACTTTAAAATGCTTTAATTAGATCATAGATAGGAGATGGGGCTTAGAGCGAGGAACTCAGGCATCTGCCATGACCGCGCAATGCCCCCCCTCCCGAAACTATAAACTTCATCAAAAAGGCCTGCTGGGAGAAGAAAAGTGAGTGTTTTAAACTTTGTAAAGGCCAACAGGGAGATATTAGTGTAGGCTTCAACTTGTGGATGGCTTTCCACAAACAGGGCAGCTCCCAAAATTGACCTGCTCTTTGTGGATGCAGAAATTCCTTCAGCCAAGGAAAGGACCTAGAGCAGACCCCATCAAATGTGACATACTCTATAGCTAAGCAGATTCATGTTTATGAAGCAACATTACTTTGGACAGAACCACACATTTCATTATTGGGCTGCTGCTGAAAATGATGATCTTCTGTAGATTTCCCTCCCTGCTTCTCTGGAATATGTAGTATAATTTAACTCCTGTTGTGGTGTCATTACCCTGAGCATTTTTCCACTCAAGAGCATGGAGAGGTTGCAATAATGACCTGAGGACACAAATTACATTGAGCTAGACTTTTTAAATAGGAGTGGGCACTTGAGCAGGAGCAGAACTCTAATTTCTGCCAGCAGCATACTCTCTCTCTCTCTCTCTCTCTCTCTCTCTCTTTCGGCAGAGAGAGATCATATCCTTCAACTGACACCCCAAAGTTAGTATACATGGTTTTCTAAATCTTGGGACCACTGCCTTGCTTCTTCCCTATTCATTTAGTAGTAGAGAAAATTACCTTTGTTTTAAAATACATATTGCAAACTTCTGATTAATAGTCTCTCTCAGATGGACAAGGATTGGGTGTATGATGTTTACCTGAAGAGCAAATAAAAAATGGAAATTGCTGTTGCCAAAACCAGCAATGGAACCCTGATCAACACAGCTAAAAAGGCCACAAAATTACAAACTTTTTAAAAAGTTAATTTTTTTTTGCATCCAAGGTATGTTTTCATTAATTGTTTTACCTAAGATATAACCAGGAGCCTTGCCACATAATTCGCACACCTTTTTGTTTCGGAAAGGAGGCATGTGCAGGTTAATTTCTCATTCCAGATGTTGCATGAAGTTCCAAAGCAACAAAACATGCATCACTTGTGTTTCCTGTTTTCTCATAAGTCCAAAGGCACTACAAGGCCTGAAATAAAACAAAATGGATGCCAGCCAGGCATGAGTCTGGAAAAATATTTTAGAAGGGGAGTCAGAGCAGCTTGCTGACTAAACACCCCACACACATACCCTGGAGAGACACATAATTTAGGACAATGGGTCTCCCAAGAAACTCCTCACTAATCTCATCTAGCCTGGCCTCAGTTCCGCTTACCCATTTACCTGGATTAAGCACCACCTAATGCTTTTCATCAAACCTGGTAGTTTTTCCCATCCAGTACTCAAAGGGTCGTCAAGCACCATTTACACCTATAGTCCACCTCAGACAGACTCATTCAGCCCCTCCCAACTCATTATCCACCTCCAGAAAACCCATTAAGACATTGTTTGGGGGATGAAGATGTCAGCTTGCCCCAGGGAGCATTTTGCCCTATATCTGGATCCCCTAGCCACCTATGTCAGCTTGCCCCAGGGAGCATTTTGCCCTATATCTGGACCCCCTAGCCAGGGCTGGATCGGGGGGGCAGGGGGGGTAGTCTGCCCCCGGTGCCGCCAAAGAGGGGGTGCCAGGTCGCCCGTGCCACTCGCCTGTCCTGCTGAGGGGGCGGCTAGCTTGCCTTATGCTCCCTGTCCTGCGGGGCAGGCAAATGGCGCGGGCAGCCTCCCAGCCCTCCATGCCATTCACCTGCCCAGCTGAGGGGGCGGCCAGCTTGCCACATGCTCCCTGTCCTGCTGGGCAAGCGAGTGGCATGGAGGGCTGGGAGGCCACCCATGCCATTCGCCTGCCACGCAGGACAGGGAGCATGCAGCAAGCTGGCAGCCCCCTCAGCAGGGCAGGCGAGTGGTGCGGGCGGCCTCCCAGCCGTCGGTGTTGCCACTGCTCTGCTGGTGGCACGCCTGCCTCATGTGATGATGTCATGAAATGACATCATCATGCAGCACCAGGAGCGCGCGCGCTGTGCGCACACGCGAGGGTGGCCGGACTTGGGTTGTCCTGGACACCGGGAACCCTAGATCTGGCCCTGCCCCAAGCCACCAGTGTGTGTGTATGTGTGTGTTTTTGGATCCATACATACAACTCCAAATGCATTTGGGCCTCTTCTTCTCCATGAAACACTGGTTGTTTTGCTACTGCCTCTATGGACCTCTGTCTTCAAGACTAGTAAGTATCATCTTCCCAAAAACTGCTTTCTCCCCTCTCCTCCCTGATTTCCTCTTAGTTAGCCTTGTATGTGTGCTGTGTGAGATTTTTGTATGTTTGCCCTTTTATTTCAATATTAATAAAAACCTTTCTGGTTGAACATCTGGCTGGTTCATTTCGAGAGTTCTCTTAAGGGAATAATCCCCATAAACATAGGTGGAGAATCCCAGTTACTCCTTCTCATTTTGTCCCCTTTAAGCTAATTTCCCCCAACTAATTAGGAGACTGCCTGTTTGGGCAACACAAACTATAGAAGGCTGTCACACACATTATGTTTCTATAATATAAGTAGAATCCTAATGGATTAATAATAAGAACAACTGTGGTTACATACGTCTCTTCTAGACAGATTAGTGCCCCACCCAGAACGGTGAACAAATCCAGCATTATTATTATCCCCACAGTACAGTTGGGGAGCTGGGGCTGAGAGGAGTGGCTTAACCCTGCTGAGCTCATGGCAGTAGTGGGATTTGAATCAGCAGAGTCCTGATTAGCAACTCAACCACTTAACAACTGTACTAGAGCAGCTGTTTGGGGGGATTAGCCCCAAGTTCATCATCCTGTTTCCAGCCAGCCAGATGCCTCAAGGGGTTTCTTGCCAAGTGAGGGTTGCTTGGATACACTAGATGTGAATTCAGTCTCTGAGCATAGTTGTTGCAATGAGCTCCCCCTCACTGGCAGTTTTCAAGAAGAGGCTGGATGAATACTTGTCAGAGATGCTTTAGGCTGATCCTGCACTGGGCAGGGGGTTGGACTAGATGGTCTGTATGGCCCCTTCCAACTCTATGATTCTATGATTCTATAATCCTTATGCTTTAGCAATGAGACAAGCAACTGTCTTTAATGCAAGCTATTGAAAGTAGGGTAAAGCCACCTAACGGGTAAGTTATCTGTATGTCTGTACATACCAAACACCTCCAAGATCTGAAGCACATACTGGATTTCAAAAAACCTTACACACATTAAGAAAGGCTAAACTTCTCCATTTACCAATAGAGCCCTTGCTACTCAAAGATGGATAACAGCAACCTGTTTGTAAGATACGCAAGCTTTAGCATGATTGCACAGCATCCTTGTGCATCCTTGTAGTACAGAGGGACTTATGCTGGAGTTTCCTAGTTTATCAGGCCAAATATCCTTTGAGGCCAACAGGGTTTTGGCAGTGGCCAGCCTGATGCCTCTGAGAGAACATAAGCCTTTTCTTGTCCTCAGTACCTTATAGTCAGAGATATAGTGCCCCAAGCATGAAGGTTCTATTTTTGGCTATCAGGACTGAGACCTAAAAATGATGGACTTGTCAATTTGCAAAATCTCTATTTCTATAGAGAAGACTGGTCCATACTAAATTCTTACTATTCCACATTTTCTTTTGTGCACAAACCATGATTGCTTGAGCAAAATCATTATTACTAACATGTTCTTTTACTTTATATGCATGAAAGAAGGTTCAGATAATAGAATTAGAAAAGGTGGGACAGGGCCTCCTAATGGTTCAAGGGCACAGGAGAGATGATCTGATGGCCCTTTTCAAGTATTTGAAGGGCTGTCACAGAGGATGTAGCAGAGTTGTTTTCTGTTGCCCCAGTGCGTTGGACCAGAAACAATGGGTTAAAATTAAAGCAAACGAGTTTTCGGCTAAACATTAGGAAGAACTTCCTGACAGAGCGGTTCCTCAGTGGAACAAGCTTCTTTGGGAGGTGGTGGTCTCTCCTTCCCTGGAGGTATTTAAGAAGAGGCTAGAAGGTCATCTGAGAGCTGTGACGGTTCTGACTTAATATGAATGTACACAGATCAAGAGAGGGAATGCATGAAGGGATGAGCTGGTTCTTGGCTCTCATGGCCTCTTCTTATATACCCATGGTAATGCTGATCAAAGCTTTGGGTCAGGAAGGAATTTTCCTCCAGGTCAGATTGGCCAGGGATCCTGGAGGGCTTTTGCCTTCCTCTGGGAGGCAAGGGTCATTGAGGAAGATGGGAGGGGGATAACTGAATTTCCTGTGTTGTTCAGAGGGCTGGACTAGATGACCCTTGGAATCCCTTAAAGAAGGTGGAACTGAAGGAAAATAAATGAGCCAGGGAAACACAGCAAATGAGAAAAGCCATGAAGATGCGGAATTTACCAAAATAAGCTAAATTATAGGATTAAATAATAACCACATCTGAAAACACCATGCAAAATACATGGTCTTAGATTCCATGAAGATTGTTTCAGGTAGGTAGCTGCAGCAGAACATCACGATTTGGGTCCAGTGACACCTTAGAGCCCAACAAGATTTTTAGGATACAACCTTTCAAGAGTCAGAAGAAGAGAGTCTGAAGAAGGAAGCTTTGAATCTTGAAAGCATACACCCTGAAAATCTTGTTGGTTTCCTTGGGTTCTATGTAATGAGCATGGAAGACTTCCCCCCCCCCTGCTGTCTCCCTCTTCCCCCAGTAAGACCTCTAGAACAATGATCTGGGGACTCGCACGGAGCACACACAAACTGTGAAGTTCAGGGAGCTGCCGTGACGATTAGGTGCTAGAGACTGAGTGACAACCACTCATGCCCCTATGGAATTCCATCTGCAGAAGGGAAGAGGATTTAACTTGCTTCCTATTCCTCACTATAGCCATGGCCCCCTCCAGGTGTGCTATCCTGCAGCCTCCAGCATCGCCTTTTGGAGGAGGAATAGCTGGACGGAGAAGAGGGGTGAAAAAGAACTATGTCATGAGCATTCTTGTCCTTGAGGTCTTTAAGAAGCAAACTCTAGAGAATATATTCAGTATTCTATGAGCATTTTGTCATGGCTAAAGGAGATACCAGTGCCTATAACTAGTGTTAATGAGTCACCCATTTCTTGTGTGTGTGTGCATATGCGCGCATGCACATGCCATCAAGTTGAAATGGCCTTACAGGAACCCCTGCAAGGGGTTGTCAAGGCAAGTGAGAAACACAGGTGAGTTGCCATTGCCTTCCTCTGGAGAGTCTTCCTTGGTGGTCAACCATCCAAGTACCGAACTTAGCTTCTGAGATCTAATGAGATCGGGCTATACCACGCCTCCTTCCCTCCTCACCCACTTCTTACTATTTCTATATTAACAAATGGTTATATTATGATTCTTATTTTGAAAAAGAGGTTCATGTTTTATTTTCATGTGCTTCAGGAAAATGACCAATTTGTCTCAATTGTTGCTTCTCTGCTTCAATATTTATGTACACTATAATATGGGGACGGGAGGCAAGAACAACATTATTTCTTTGGACTCTTAAGCTAACTGTAGACATATGGCATAACTGAAATGCCTTTGCCCTCTTAGCACTAGTGGCAGATTTAATGATATGGACTGTTTCATTATAAACAGCCCAAAGCTGTCCACCAGCACCGCTTCCAAACCTTTGCAAGCCCTTGCTGCAACACAGATGGCTTAGGAATCATTTTGTAAGAGTGTAGAAAAGCATCAACATGTACCTGAAGGATATTTTAAAAGTTTGTTTCTATGAAACTTTGAGAGAGTTGGGTTTAAAACATAATACATTGTATAAAGAGATGGATTTCAAATGCATTTCTGAAATCACTCGCCTTTGCACCGTTATCCTTGCCTTAATCTTAGCCTTCCTGCTTTTGTCTTCTTCTCAGTAAAAAAAAGGGGGGGGCAGAAGGGGGGAGCTAAGCAGGTCTATTCAGAAGTAAGTCCCATGTTATTCAGTCAGGCTTACTCCCAGGAAACTGTCTTTAGGACTGAAGCCTTAGATTGTAGGCTTATTAGGGTAGAGACCTGTCATTTGCTTATGTTACTCTGTAAAGTATAGATGTGCTATTTCAATAGTAAAAAGCAATAATAATCTCCACTGCCATTCATACAAAAAGTAGGGGACAAACTGGGCACTTCTAAATAGAACTTCCCTGGAAAAATGATAGTTGCTGTGAGCCCGCTGGGGTCTGTCTTCTACCAAACATCAACACCCTTTGCTTGCACAAACAAGCCGTTCGATCAACTGTTATAGCTTGGCACATTCTATGTGACACGCATCCCTGCCTAGTGACTTCTCTCCAGTCTCCCACAGTCAGCAGAGATTATTCTTGGCATGCATTTTGAGTTAACAATACACATACTGAGACATGTGAGCAGCGGAAAGTCCCTAAATTCCAGGAGCTAAGATTAACCACCTCCTATTTTTAAAAATCTCACACTTCCCTGCTCTGTTTCTTGGTTCTCACCCACTCACTACCATGGCAGTTGCATTGCATAAAACTTTCTGAGTCAATTTAAAGTAAATGGGCAGTGTGTGCGTGCGTGCGTGCGTGCGTGCATGCATGCTCTCTCTCTCACACACACACACACACACAGACACAGACACACAATCACTTTACAGAGAATGTTGAATTTATAAACTATCTTGTATTTTTCTCACTGTCCCTGTAAGGCAGCTCACTGTCATTATGATTTTACATGTGGAGACTTGAAGAGAACAGAAGGTGATGTGCTAGGTGAGGCTATTTTTAAGGATTTGTATATCCTGCCTTTCTTCTATATAATAATGAGTCAGTGGCAGAGGTGGATTGAATCCAAGCTTCCCAGAAATGCACTGACTGGCCTCGGGAAGTTGACCAAGCCTCTCTCCCAGTTTGTAAAATGGACTAGGAAGTTTCTGGAGATTTGTGGGCAGGGCCTGGGGAGGGGGGGATTGGGAGGAGAGAGACCTCAGTAGGGTATAATGCCATAGAGTCCACACTCCAAAGGAGCAATTTTCTCCAGGGGAACTGATCTCTATAGTCTGGAGATGAGTTATAATTCCAGGAGATCTCCAGGCCCCAGCTGGAGGTTAGCAACCCCGTTTCTGAGTGAGGCCTTCTCATACCTAGCCAATGTGTACATAGTGAGTGGGGAGAGTGCCATCATGGCCTGAGAGGATTAATCTTTCAAGCAGAAGAAGTGGGTCTCTACTGCTTTAGTTCTTTTGCTTTTAGCATCTTTCCACATTTGCCACCCCAGTGGATTAAGGGGGCTGGTTTTCAAAGTTTTTCTATTCTAAAAAGAAGCTCCCATTCTTTAAATGAAAACCAGCATGACCTGAGTTGAAAACATAAAAAAAGTCTTCGCTGGGACAAAACTGTGCTCCTGGTATGGTGGTGCACCCAATAGCCTCACCCTGGCTACAGCCATCTGGATAGCTATGGTGCAAGATCATCCATGGCAAACACTGGGATCTTATTTAAAAAGAGCCTTTACATGGGGCTTCTTACAGCCCAAATGTTCAGGATGCTTCAGTAATGCTTGATGCAACAACAGTGTTTTCCACATGGGGATGGGCACATGTAGTTTCATGTGTAGCAAAAAGGCTTCTACATGGCAGATTTCCCTATAGTTTCCCTACCCCAGTCTCCTAGCAATGGCCATCCCCCGCATACCACTAGGACTTTTTCATATATTTTTAAAATTAGTCATTGAATATTTTTATAACTTTATAACAACCTGTGTGCCTGAATTCCCAGCTTTCAATTTTAAAAAGTAAATATCTAGCCCCTTTTGTTGTGGAGCAGTGCCTTTCCTCTTATATCTCCACAATGAAAGGGGCTAGATACCTACTTTTTGAAAATAAATAAAAACCAAGAATTCAGAGAACATGATACACAACTTGTTTGAACAATATTCAATTACTAGTTTAAAAACAAAAAAAAATGGTGGTGGGCAAGGAAATGCTGAGAGTTTCATTACCTTTTCTCTGGCCAGGCACCTCTGTAGTCACAGAGTGTGCAAGATACCATGCTGAAAATAAGCAAAGACATTTGCCTTTGCACATCATACAAAGCTACAGTTAAGATTCATTGTGGTGAGCCAAATTCATACCAAGGTGTCCAATCCCAGTTTTATGTGCCCTAAGTAAACACAATTAATGGTGTGACCCATATTTCAACAATCTAATCAGAGTTCCTTTACTTAAACTATGGTTTCACATGATCTCTGAACCAATCCCATGTATCTTTGCTGCCAGCCAATGAGCTAATTGTTAAATAGGATTGCCAGGCCTAGCTTGGTAACAGGCAGAGATTGAGGGGGGTGGAGACATGGGAGGTGGCTGTCGGTGATAGTGTGACATTGCTTCTGGGGGGAAACCTGGAAGTGATGTCATGCTTCTCTAGGAATTTCTGGAAACTCTATGCTAAACCATAGAGTTCTGGTGATTCCTAAAGAGGACTACCTTCACTCATGCCATAGGCCCAATGGCCATTTAACTCCCCCCCCCTCCTGCCATGACCCAGAGTGATGGCAGGAAATTACTTGTAATTTCTGAGTAATTACTAAGCAATTACTTCCTCCCCACCCATGGCCATTACCCTGCACTGGAGACATTTCGCATGAATTATATTCTAACGCTTGACACTGCTGCTGTACCATCTAGGAATGATCTGCAGTTCATCTTCTAATTGTCCAATAGCAGTCAGTGAACTAGAGGTTGCTCCCGTTATTCCTTTCTGCACCTCTTCTCATTAAACTGATACACGCACATGGACACAAGAAGACTCGGGTACTGCATAAGGTTCTTCTGGAACATTCCACCCATTCTGCACCCTGCCATAAGGCCTCCTTTCACTACACCAGCTGTTGCTAAGGGAAGCTGAGTGGCTTTTTAAGTGGAAGCTGCTGAAAATACATTGTTGAATAGTTCAATGCTCTGAAAACCTATTAAGGAATGCCAGGAATTCTGCATATTGTTAAGAAAGGCACAGATGACTGACTTATTCTGACTTACAGGGAGAAAAAATAAAGGCAGAAAAGGCCACCAGAATGGCATTAAGATATTTGTCACAGTTCCTTTCTAGGCATATTTCTGGGTTTCTTTCTTTCCTTGTCAGTGACCAAAAAGCTCTTGGGTAGAAAAGTTTGCTTATAAGCAGCTTCCTGAACAAGCCCTCTTTAATTACTTTAAAGCCTCTGCAGTTCAAATACTTGGAAAGTTCTTTCTAACAACCCCAGCAGCATTAACAGAACAGTCAGGGTGGTCTTGTTATTTGAAAGCCCTTTGAAAATTCACAGCCTGCAGTCATCTTGACATGTCAGCATCCACACCAAGTCAGAAAGACAGAGAAAAACAGCATTTGGAGAGGCCTGTAAAACCCCACTACGTTCCGCTCCTACCACCACCCTCACAGCTATGTGGGTTGAGTGAGACTATGAACCCTGTCAAACACCTGATATTTTAAGCCATTTTCATTATATACCTCATAACAGAAAATCTCTCTCCACACTTAAAGGAAAGAATGCTTTCCTTTTCCTTAACATTTCATAAAAGGAGGGGGAATGGGGCTGCTTCTGAATAAGACGCATAGATAAAGTGAACCCTAGAATACTGCGGCTTGAAAGGTTGCCAGATGCAACCTTATGCTATTATTAGGCAGACAAATAGAAGACTCTGGATTTTCCCCTTTTGAATATTTCAAAGTTTACCAGAGACTTAAATATAAGACAAAGCATTAGAAAAAAAATAGCAGTGAGGCCATCAGCTTTCTTCTTCCCATGGTTACTACAGAAAATTAGCTGAATTGCCAAGGAACAGAAGGATTAAAAAAAATTGCTACAGGGGAAAAACTGCTTCCAATTTTACCAGAAGGCATCAACATTTGGGCTAGAGAGGAATAAGGCCTGTTCCTCACGCACACACACAGCTACGTAGACCTTCTCATGAAATGACCCAATACAGCTTTGGTGTGCGCGTGTCAGTTGGGAGTCCTCACCAGGAGAGAAAGCAGCAACTGAGCAGAGAAGAGTCATATGATCAACTCTGACCGTGGTATTTATATGCACATTTATTTTACTAGGTTTTTTAAAAAATCTTGTTTTATATCCAAAGGAGTTAGAGCAGTATACATATATTGGGTTCCTCCCCAATATTATCCTCAGAATGCAACCTTCATGGTTGGCCAGGCTGGGAGATTAATGTGATCTACCCTTGAAGCTTTATTCTGGTGCAGAATGCAGCCACCCACTTTGTGTCTGGGTTCAATTCACTGTGCTGGCTCTGTGAGAGTTGCCAACTCATGTTTGGGAAATTCTTGTAGTTTTGAGAGTGGCATAAGTCTAGAGATCAGTTATAACTCCAGGCTCCACCCAGAGTCTGATAACCCTAAATGTTGTCCATTAGTCTTGATTGACCTGGAGTCCACATATCAGAAGAACTGCTGTGATCCTAACCATCACTTCTGATTATCTCTTTATTATTGTGTATCATGGATTCTCTCTGCATGAGATGTTTGTCAAGTGTAGGGAGACGCAATATTAGCCGGGAAGCATAGTTTAAAAAGACAGAGCCAGCAGAAATCATTCCTCAGAGGGTTTGTTAATTTCATCTTCGCATCCCAGAAGGCTAAAACTAAAAGAGAAAGACCTAAAACAAGATGGCTTGACTCAATAAAAGAAGCCACATCCTTCAGTTTACAGGATCTGAGCAAGTCTGTTAAAGATAGTACATTTTGGAGGTCTTTCATTCATACGATCGCCATAGGTCGGAGGCGATTTGATGGCACATAAAACACACATTCTAAAACTGTGTGGGATCGCAACCAGAGGGTAGTGAGGAATGGAAATGGGCTGCAGCAGCCTTCCAGAGCCGGCCTTGGACCTGGAGAAGTTATAATGGGCTGAAGTTTCCCTTCACACAGCTCGTATATAGCAAAGCCTTTGCCCTGCTGCCAGCTCTGTCTTATTAAACTACCCTTCCCAGCTAACGTTGCATTTCCCAACAGGTGTTCTTCACATGTCCAATGTCTCATGTAGAAAGACTCGTAGTCTTTGTGGCTTGAACCAGAAACTGGGCATTTTCTGTGGCTGCCTCCCAACTTTGGAACAGCTTCCCCACGGTCACTGTTTCAGAAGGTTTTTTGTTGATGGACTTTGAAAACATCTGTGGTTAAGTGGAAATTGGAGAGGGTTATTACTCTTAATGTTTTAGTCATGTAATCATGAAGTGAATTTTTGTAGGATTAAAAAACATTATTTGAATTGAACAGACTGTTTTAGCTTTCAGTGTTAATACCCCCCAAGTTTCTTGCAAGGGCAGTATATAAATGTTACAAGACACAAATAGAGGTGGGCACAAACAGGAAAAAAAACGAACATGATGTTCATTGTTCATTGCCATCCACGAACAGGGAATCATGAACAACCATGAACATGACCGTGTTCACAAACATGTTTGTGGTTGGCTGTTCATGGGAGGGAGGGGGGGAGACTTGGAAGGGAAGAAAGTTCCCTGTGCCATTTGCAAATGGCAGCGTGGGGAAACCTCCTTCCCTTCCAAGTCTCCCTCCTTCCAGCTGGCTAGAGGAAGAGAGACTCTGAAGGGAAGAAGATTCCCCATGCCGTTCGCAAATGGCAGCGTGGGGAAACCTCCTTCCCTTCAAAGTCTCCCTCCTTCCAGCAGGCTGGAGGGAGGGGGGGAGACTTTGTCAGGAACCCCCTGACAAGCGGCTGAGTCGGGGGTGAAGTGCCCCTCTCCCCGCTGCTGTGCAGCAGCAGGGAGAAGGGCATTTCACCCCCGCAGGCTGCACTCAGCCGCTTGTCAGGAGTTTCCCTGACAAGCAGCTGAGTGGGGGATTTAAATGCCCCTCTTCCTGTGCTGCGCAGCAGCTGGGAGAGGGAAATTTAAACCCCAGCAGGCTGCAATCAGCCCTTGTCAAGATTTTCCCTGACAAGCAGCCGAGTCGGGGGTGAAGTGCCCCTGGCCTTAGATTAGGGTTTCCAGGGCAACAGGAGTTCAGACAGAGTTCAGAAAGTCCGTGCCTACTGTTGCCAAGGGAATTGATTGAAAGTGCCAGACTGTCTGGCTTGACAAACGGCTGATGAACACCACGAACAGGGCTTGGAACAAACACATGTTCACCGGGAATGGGGCCTCACAAACAGCTTGTTCGCAAACAGCGGATTGGGCTGTTCATGGCTTTTTTTTGCTCGTATTGCTGTTCTTGCCCACCTCTAGACACAAGTAGATAACTACTATATAAACAAGTAGGTAACAACTAGCTCAAGGACACCCAGTGAGCTTCAAGAGAAAGGGCTTCCCAGTTCTAGTCTACACTTTCACTGCTGCCCCACACTGGCAGAACAGTGCAGCTGATGGGATTATCCCATGGAGAAGGGGATCCAGTGTGTCTGTGTTTATAACTCCTCCCAGCCCTGCTATTTGAGTGGCACACAAACAGCTGTGGCCACAAAATTGACAACATCTCCACTCTACTGCTGGGAAAGGTTGGATTTAGCTCCCACAATCCTGCTTCCCCTGAGCACATGATAAAAGCCAATGGTATGATCTGAGCTATTTTACACTCAGATGATAGTGCTGCAAACAACCACCACAACAGTTCTAGTACTTGTGAGAAGAAACCTTGTGGGTCAGGGGGCACAGGCCAGAACAAGTATAGAAGTGGACTGCAGCATTATTTTTTGCAGATCTGGAGGGGGAACCCAGCACAACAGATATCTATTCATTTAAGGTGAATAAGGTATAGCTACTTCTGTACACATATGTATAGCCGATTAAGGCTATAGCAGTTGATGGTAATATTTTCTTAAATATTTGTGGATGCATCATTATGTTCATTTTAAAAAATGTGATATAAATATGGCCCCCTAGCTCAGGTGGGGGCTAGGGACATTTTCCATTAAGTGACAAAGCCTTGAGAAGATATCCCTAATATTCTATGACAAAACAAAATTATAACACTGACCTTTCAGCAGAAATTAAAGGCGGGAGTATCTTGGGAAAGCATACTTGCTGTCAAGTCAGCCTTTCCCCAAGAGTGTGGAGATCGGATTAGTTTCCTAGCTTAGGGAGAAGAAAAGGAATTCAAAAATTGCTTGTTCTTGTCACGGTAAATCTTTTAATGCCTTTAATGAAAGTTCTTCCCTCCTCTTCATGAAGTATTTGCAAATTATGGGCAAATTAATACAGGATTTCCGCTAGCCTTACAGTCAGGTTTAATTGGGGCAATCCCTCCAGTGACTGGAAAGATGACATTCTTCTTCATTCCTTGGGTAAAATGTTCAATGGAAAGTAAGGCTGAAATGTCAAGGTAAAATAATGCCAATAATTATTCAGAATGTTACATTATCTTTGACCTTGAAATTTAAAAGACAGGAATGAAGGTTTTTTTGTCAAAAGTCAGGAAGCTATCTAGAGACTCTGCTGACATTTATGATTAATGTGAACGGGCAATGTGAGGGGAAAGAGACACACTCGATACCATTACATTCCCTCCTGCATGGGAGGGAAATCCATTGCTAGAGCATCATACATACCAGTCACGGCACATTACTTATAATATGAATGCCTAGTGCCTTTGAAAAGAAGTATCACACACTATACGAGAAATAAATATGCAGTGTAAGAATCATAGTGCTGCATTCACACAGGGATTTTTATTTATTATTGTTTATTTATTTACAGATCTTTATATTCTGCCTTTCTGCTCAGTTAGAGCCACCACAGTGGCCCACATAGAAAAAAAAAGGAAAACCCATGATTAAAAGGGAACGTCTATGTGACGTGCTCATTTTGAGTGTCCAGAAACTACCCTATTTCTACCCTGTTTCTTGGCCAGACTCTTGCTCAGGAAAATCTGTCTGGTTAGGCTACAACATTTTGGGAAACTTAGAGCAAGCAGTTCCCAGAGGGATAAGCTCAGATATGTTTTTTGCAGAACCCAGTTGTCATTTGAGATCATGGAAGTATCAAGGCCAAAGGCCAGATAAAAAAGTCATTACTGACCCATGGGGGGGACGTCGCATCACGTTTTCTTGGCAGACTTTTTGTTACGGGGTGGTTTGCCATTGCCTTCCCCAGTCATCTACACTTTACCCCCAGGAAACTGGGTACTCATTTTACCGACCTCGGAAGGATGGAAAGCTGAGTCAACCTTGAGCTGGCTATCTGAACCCGGCTTCCGCCAGGATCGAACTCAGGTCGAAAGCAGAGCTTGGACTGCAGTACTGCAGCTTACCACTCTGTGCCACGGGGCTCTCTAAAGGCCAGATAGGGAGACTTTTCTCCTGCATTCCATCTCATTAAGGATCGGAGCTCAGATGGGGGCTAGCTGCTCTGTGGAACACATCTCAGCTGCAGACAACCATGTTCACATGTCTTAGCAACACCCTGACTGGTTCTCAGAATCATCTCATGTTGCAGTCCAATATGGGATAAAAATGGAGTTCTAAGATAGTCTTTTTTTCTTGGCAAGGTTGCTAGCCCCTCTTACCTTGACAGCAGGGGAATATGATGGTGGCAGGTCCTGAGTTGAGATTCTTTCTCTTGCACTTTGGAGGGTCTCTGGTGACATCACTTCTGTGTAAAATCGGAATTGATGGCTGAGACCCCGTACCTTCTGGTTTTATACTGGAAGTGATGTTTTTGGGGCCTCTGGAGTGGGCACACCATTTTGCCATATGCTCCCGCCTCCTTTACCCTCCACCAGCCAGGTGAGTGGGGCCTGGGGGCAAAAGGTGTGGGCAGAGGATTCCCCACCCCCCAGTGGGCTGGCATCCCTAGTTCTTGGCCAAGCAGTTAGATGAGGTTACTGGCCTTGGCCATTTTGCCTTTTGGATTATCCTGATTTTTGATCAGCAGTTGGATGTTTGTTGGCCCTTGGAGTTCTCTTCTGTTTGGGCTTTGTGGCTCAACTTTATAAGGTATCATATGGTTTATCAGGCAGAGAAACCTGCTAAGTAACTTAGGTTTTAGTTAAGCAGCTTTTTAAATTTTACTATCTGGTTTTGCACATTTCCTAAATATGTGATCTTTTGCACAATTAATAAATAGATTAATCTTTATTTTTTTGTGGTGTTAGTGGGTCTGAGGGCTTCAATTTGAACCCAGCACCTTGGCCTATTTGACTCAGCTACCAGCCAATTGTTTTTGTGGAACTCAGTCTGCAGGTAGCCTCTGCGGTCACCTCTGGGGACCCAAGGGCTGGTGACACTGAGCATGAGTTGCAGTGATGCGGGGCTTTCTCTTTTCATCAGGAGACGAACCTATTTTTCTTTGTTTTAAATAGGACTCTTTGGAGTGGCTATGGGGGAGTGTCCATGCGAACACTTTTTCCATTATTACTGCTGGGGTAGGAGGACAGAACTAAGTTCCACTTTCAAAATGGCTCAGGGCATCTCCCCTTCTTTTAGCCCATTAAAAGGCTTTCCCCCTTTCTCAGACAATCTGCTTTGTAGCATTACAACATGGCTTACTAGGGAAAGGGAAAGTGAGGGGAAAAGGGTGGTTCAGGAATCAGGACTGAATTGTTGTTCCTGCAATTTTGCGTAGGATTGATGGGGGAAAGAGGGAGTAGTGGTGGTTGAGGCATTTGTGATAATGAGTGGAATGGGACTGGGATTGTGGACACCGTTCCTGACTGTTTGTGTTCTACTTACTGCTTCTGCCATGGCAGGGGTGCGTTCTCGCATCCCATTGTCGATTCAAAGCAGCCATTAATATATCTGAGTGAAAAATCTGTGAATACTTAAATCAAGAGACTGAGGTATGAACAAGAATGGGGCAGTCCTTCCTTATTCCTTGGGAAGCCGCTCCTACTCTCCTAGGCAGGGCTGGTTGATTCAATTGATTCCTGAGAGGGAGGGGCTCTTGCCTGGCGCGCCAGTTCGTTTTCAAGCCTAAATTCTCTGTGTGCACCATCTTTACGATACTTGTTTTTCTTCTCCCTTTCTCACTGTCTTCTATGAAGTTTAACTAGAACACTAACATTTTAACTATGTACAAATAGTTCTGCCTTCTTCTCCCATTGTTGATTTACTTGTCTGATGTCTTAGTTACCTCTATTACACCCTCTTCTCGAAATCTCCTGGGCAGGTAGGACTTCCCTACTCCTGGACCACTGAGAAAGAGGTTTACTGCTCTTTAATCCTGGCACCAGCTTTTGACTTTGGGTGATCACTAGGATAGTGATAAAGCAGGAACAACTAGACATCTATCTAATTTAGTTTCTTTATCAAACCCCCTCGTGTCAGAGAAGGAAAAGGTGGAGATGTTCCACGAGAACCAGAGATTTCAGAGGACTCAATTATAAATCCAACAATATGGTCCTATCAGTCAATCAGTTTAATCAGTAACAGATTCCAAGTTCAGAGCACACTCCAGAATTCTCTATCAAATTAGCTTGAAGAAAGGCTGCCCTGCTTCTGGCCATGTCTGAAAAGTAATCATTTTCAAGAACTGATATGACCCTTTAAATAGTAGTCCAAAAACTTTCTTTCCTAAAACTGAAGAAAACCAGAGACAGTAAGTTCACAGCTAAGTAATGTTTACAAAATTATTTGCTTGGTTACCCATAGTCCAGAGGATTATGCTAAAAAACCTAGAGAGACTCTGAGCTGTACTAATGTAACTGGTGATTTCCTCAGTAGACCAGACTGGAACACTTCTGAGCCACTAAGTAGAAAACAGCCATCCAGACACACGCTGCTTGAAGTTCTGTGTTTGTAACTCCTTCTCCATTAAAGGAAAGGTGTACAGAACTCCTAGTGTGTTCCGTTCAACTGGTGGGGCAGAAGTTGTGTAGACCTGAAACATGACAACCATTCTGGTGCTTCCACTGCTTGTTTAACTACTTCGGGGCGGGGGTTGGGGGGGAGGGAGCAATAACTCAGAAACTCAAGATGCTATTTAAATTTATTAATAGCTTTTAATTGCAAATTGAAAGGGGAATGCGTCAGAATATCAGGTGGATTTTAAAAAATACTTTTGGCATGGATTCTGTGGTAAACCTGCTACTCTTCTCTCTCTGAAGCCGTAAAATTATGCTCCTGGAGAAAGGGGACCCCCTGCCTTCCACCAGAATAGCGTGAGAGGGGAGTCTATGGTTTGTAGAGGGTGGGAGGAAATTATGAAAATCACTCCCCTTTTCTGTTGGTAGAAATCTTCTATGGCATCTAACTTTATCATTTTAAATGGTCAAAACAAGACCTTAAGATCATTACTTCTTTCTTCTCCCTTCTCCCTTTTTGCTTTTTAACAATAAAGTGTTCCAGAGAACTTGCACACTGCTATGTATTATTTTGGTTCATTCTAATAGGTATTTTGTGAGTTGTTTTTAGTACAGTATAAAAGCTACTCTGTCACAGATATATTTGGAGAAGTTTGCCCCGAAAGGAGGAACTATTCAGACTTAGCTTAACTGAGGTATTATGGTTGATTAAAACAATGCCTGCATATCAGAACAATCAGCAGCCTATCCACGTGCGTATTTGGGCTGCAAAGGCTAGCATTTCTCATGGAAAGTTGAATGCATTAACGCAGAGATAGCATCTTGGTTCTCTTAAGGAGACACATTGAGCTGTCTAAAGGGTTCTTTCTCTAACAAGGTTTCAGCAGCCTAGTAACTCTGTGAAGAAAGAAAAAATGAACATCCAACAGACAGGAGTAATTACTGAGAGTACTTTTAAAAAGAGAGTCCTACAACACAAACTTTGAAGGAATTACATTATTGGGCTCAGGATAGGGTTGCCAGGTCCCTCTAGTCTCCCAGCGGGAGAATGGGACGCTGGCTCCTACCCCCTCGGTGCTATTGCTGTTGTGATTGTGCGTGCACTCCTGGTATGCATGATGACGTCACTTCCAGGAGTGACATCATCACGCAGGGTCAAAGGCGCCTGTGTGACAATGTCACGCGCGCCAGGGAGGGCAGAGAGAGCAGGCAGCTCTCTCTCACCGCCGCCACCACCACAACCCTTGTCCCTGCCAGTGCGGGCAGCACAGGGACAGCGGCGGCCGCAGCAAGAGAGCAAGCTGCGGTGGCCATAGCCTGCTCTCTCTTTTGCCACAGCGGTGGCCGCCCCTGTGCAGCCGGCGCCGGCAGGGACAAGGGGTGTGGCGGCGGCGGCGAGAGAGCAGGCTGTGGCTACTGCAGCTAGCTCCCTTGCTGCTGTCGCGCCCTTGTCCCTGCTGGCACTGGCTGCACAGTGGCAGCCGCCAGTGCGGCGAGAGAGCGGGCCGTGGTGTCTGCAGTGGCGGCAGTGAGAGCAGCATACTCTTGCAACCGCCACCTGCTTTCTCTCTGCCGCCTGCTCTTGTGGTGCGGAAGCGCACCCCGCACCCAGGGGTGCACCGTACCACCTGGGGAGGGGGCGCTCCAGGAAGCGCGTGCCCCCTCGCCGGCCAGGTAAGTGGGCATGGGGGAGAGGGGGGATCGGGGGATCTCCTGCCCCGAGTGGGGGGATGGTAACCCTAGCTCAGGAAGATGAATGTAGGTCCTTCTTCCAGAACTGTGCAAATGTGCAAAACAGGATTGTTCAGGAGAGCATTCTTATAAAGGAACAGAGCTGTGATGTAATGGATCCACTCAGTAGATGACTTCTAGTAGGAATACTGTTTTTTTTTAACTTCCCATTCTTCAATCCCAGCCCCACTGCATTATATTGTTTTACTAGGAATCTTTGCTGTTAGAAATAAACAAGTGGAGGACCCACAAAAACGTGTATGGAAGGAACATCTCATTTTCCTTTACCTTCCCTGAAAAGCCACATAGCCTCTCCCCCTTCTCTTGCTTCATTCTCTCCCTCCCACCCACAAGCCAACCTACTTTTATCTGCCCCTCCTCCATCTTCAGCTTTCCCTCCTTCCCAGTGGGGAACCTGCGAGGACTTGAGGGGAGCTATTTCCCTTTTCCTTCTTCCGGGCAAATCTGATATCCTCACTTTTCCTTGGTCCCTTCTCTCCTTCCCATCTACCTTTTATCTGCCCCTCCATCTTCAGTTATATTTATTATTTAACTCATTGATACTGCATCTTTAGCCAAAAGCAGCTTTTATCATTCTCCATTTTATTCTTCATACCATCCTGATAGGAAAGTTAGGCTGAGAATATGTAACTGGGTCCAAAGTCAATCAGGGAACTTCCACAGCTGAGTAATAGTTTGAACCTTGGTCTCCCAGATCCTAGTCTAAACGTTTAACCAGTACACAACACTGTGCTTTTGTAGGGGGGATTGCAATTGAACAGTAACAAGCAGCCAGTCATGGATCAGTCATACCAATTACGTGGTATCATGTCTCCCAGTGGTTACTTCCAGGCTTAGCCCAATAAGTCCTCCCTCAAAGCCCAAAACAGCCCTGGAAAGGACCCTTCGATTGCCTTTTACTAACAAACCAAGGTTTGAAGGCTGACAATACTGTTGTGGTTGCCTAGCAACAGCTACTGAAGGCACTTGTTTCTTAAAGCTACATGTGCTGCTTCTATTATGTAGGATTTTTTATACCTACCAATCGCACAAACACCCAGCTTGTCTACTCACCTCCTTCCTGCCTCCCTGGCCACCTGCAACATTCCTGGATGGTCAACTGACTGCTTAACCCTGGTTGCAATGATGACAACCTTCCCCAGCCGTATGCCCTCCCTGCCCCTGCCTGCAGTTTTTAGGGTAGCAACATTCCCAGCTGCCATAGCAGTGGTGAAAACTCTCCAACCCAACCACCCTTCTTCCTGCCTGAGGAGAAAGTAAGTTCATTTTCTGCCTATGTAGAAAATGCTTTTCGTGATGGTGGTGGGGATTTAATCCCCCCATTTCTTTTACTGGTTTCAGATTTTTCTGCAAACCTGGCAGGTTCAAGTTCGCAGAACTATCTGTTTTGTAGTTAAGTGGCCCCAATCCACAAATTTAAGTATCAGCATGAGGGCCACTTAGGAATTAGTATGTATGATGTTATCATATTTTTTAATCACCTTGGTCATTGATTGAATAGTGTTGTTTTACTAGGAATCTTTGCTATTAGAGCCAAATATTATCATTCACTGTCTTGTAATTAGTTTATTGATTTACTGAATAGTCCTATTGTAATCCATTTCAAATTCCACTGACAAAGGCGGACTATAAATGAAAATAGATAAATAAAACAAACTCCCTTTCAGTTAATAGTGCTATTCAAAGATAGACATGGGCACGAACAGAAGAAAAACGAACATGGTGTCCGTTGTTTGTTGCCATCCATGAACAACGAACAACAAACACTGACAAACATGATCCTGTCACGAACATGTTTGTTGTTCGTTGGGGCCAGCAGGCTCTCCTCCAGCCATCAAGATCCCTACCTCACCACTCCCAGAAACCCTACCTGAGCAGGCAGCAGGAAATGTACCAATAATAAATAATAGCTTGGCCCCAGAGCCTGGCAGCAGCCCTGGAACCTGAAGGGGTAGATCCCTACCGCACTACTCCCAGAAACCTTACCAGAGCAGGCAGCAGGAAAGGTACCAGTAATAAATAATAGCTTGGCCCAGAGCCTGGCAGCAGCCCTGGAACTTGAAGAGGTAGATCCCTATCCCATCACACACAAAGAAAATTCAAGCTCCAATACACTCTATCAAAATGCCAACAGCAACTGTCTCTCCCTCACTGTCTGCAAAGTCAGAGCTGGGAGCCCCCTCCCCCCTACTCTTTGCTTCCTTGTAACAAATTTGGAGCTCCACACTTGAAAGGAAGACCTGCCTATCAAGCTAAATTGGGCTTAGATTGGGGTTTCCAGGGCAATAGCAGGAGTTCAGACAGAGTTCAGGCAGTCCTTGCCTCCGGTTGCCAAGGGAATTGATTGCAGGTGCCAGATTGTCTGGTTTGACGAAGGAGGCTTGCAACAACCACCTGTTTGTTTAGAATGGGGCCTCACAAACAGCTTGTTCGTGAACAGCTGGTTGGGCTGTTTGTGGCTTTTTTTAGTTCGTATTGTTGTTCATGCCCATCTCTATTCAAAGATGCATGGTTCCCTCTCCACCCAGTTTGTGAGTTTAAGAACACTTGAATTTGCCTGATCCTGAATCAGACCTTTTGTCAGTCGAGGTCAATATGGTCTACTCTCATTGGCAGCAGCTCTCCAAGTTTTCAGGCAGAGGTCTTTCTGTTCTTTTAATGGGAGATTCCTTGGATTGGACCTAAAGTCTCAGAATTTACAATCATGCAGTTTGTTTGCAGCTTATTTTAGAACAAATTTGCAGCTTATTTTAGAACAAGGACGAACAAATTTATTATGTTTGGGGGTAATTCTCTCTCTCAAAAGAGTGACTTGACACCCTTACAGTCAGTCAAGCCCTACAATAACTTTTGAAATAGCTGCTTCTAGTATCTGGAAAAGTTAGCTTTAAGTGACACCTGTTTAGGACTAACCAAGCTATACTTCTGGCCAAGAGATTAATTAGCGTCTAATTTGCTTGCGGAATTGTGTTTGTTTACTGGGTTGGATTTAGTGAGTTTATCTGGCTGCTGAAGAAGATATCTGCCTGCTTAGGTTTGTTTTCCTGCAGTTAACAGCCTGTTGGGTGGTTTTCTTTTGCCTCTCCTCAGAGGAGGTTCAACAGACCTTACCATTGGAGACTCCACTGAATGATGGTTAACACTGAAGCCTGATGTGCCAAGTAAGGTTCCAGAGGCACTTTCTGGTTCAACAGCAAGCCCGTTAACTCTTCAGCACCAGAATCTCTCTCTGCCCTATATAATTAAGCATTCTATTTCTCTTCAGGATTATCCCAGCAAACTGAGGAGTTATTTGGAAGAGCTGCCCACAATGGAAAGAGAAAAAAATACTGGCAACAGATAAAACAAAAGGATGCACACAAAAAAGCTCTTTAATTAAAAACTCCTCAAAGGGATATGAAATGCCAGCAGAGATTTTAGTTACCCTGCTGAGCTCGTGTCTGATTAACTACAACACATCTGCTTGGTTTCCTAGTCTCCATCTGTACTGCTAAGGAGAAATTTATTCTGGCTATCTCAGTTCATAACAAGATGACTCTAAGATGGCAGTTTCAGATAAACTGATGGTTATGCAAATTGACAGTGTTTGTAAGTGCTCATTGCTTGGGTGATAGAACACTCATCTTCAGTATATATATGTAGACGAACAAGCCCACATATAATAGTATTTTTCTTAAAGAAGATCAGAGGCATCAGTTCCCCCCTTCCTGCAAAAGCTTCTGCCAAAGCTAGACATTGATAGTAAAATAAATTCGCAAACCTATATTACAAACCTATTATGTAAGTGGCAGAATTGATCATTGTGCAAGAAAAAAAATCATCATGCAAACCAGAAGACTTAATAGAACAGAATATAGCTAATTAATAAAAATTAATAGAAATTTAATAGAATGAGGGGACTAGTTAGAAGGAAACTGAAAGGGAGATTTGATTCCCAAGAGAGGATGCTTGGAAGTGTGTGGGAAAAGCCTGATGAACTCCCAGAAGTCAGAGAAGTGGCTGAATTCTTATTTTTTCAGTTATTAGGCTGGGATTTTAAGAGTTAGTGTTCCATACACGACTAGTATAACAGAAATGAATCTTGTAATATTTGTAGTAAATGTATGAAAATCAGCTAAATTTGCCTAATGTATACAGGTTACTGAATCCAGCTTTTCTTTGTACAGAATTGGAATTGCCAAGGCACAGAAATTACTTATTTTTGAACACGCAGTATAGGCAGCCCTTATTGTCTCCAGAGCCAATGCAGAGTGCTACCAGAATATTTTCTGCCCAAAGGAGGAATGACATGGATGCTTATACTAAACATTGTGGCCCTTTGTAACCCTTTTCCTTCACAATACTTATTTATTGGTTATCTGTGTAGTACCAACTAAATTTTTATCCCCCCTTCCTGCAAGGATCTCAGGGCAGCATGCATCATTCTTTCTCCTCCGTTTTATCCCCACAACAATGATGAGAGGTAGATTAAACTAAGAATGTGTAACTAGTCTGCAGGTCAACCAGCAAGTTTTATGGCACAAAACAAATGTTAACCCCCGTCTCCCACCACCCTAGTCTGACATGCTTAACTCTACATTGGCTCTCTGCAAGTGAAGGATCTTTTTTAAAAATCCCATTCACCTACAGGAAAATAACCACAGGTGAAGTGCTGTTAACGTTTTTTTGTGCTCAGCTCTTCAATCTTTTCCTGAAATATGGGAACTCTTTGGCCAAGTACAGAGTTGGATTCCTGTAATATCTGATAAAATCCTCACATGTCTAAAGAACCAATAATGGAAAAATATGCTGTTCAACACATAACCTTTAGAATCAAGCTATGAACATGAAATGGATAATGGAAAAGGTGCAATACTATGGAATTAGGTCACACCAAGACCCTAAGCCTTTGGAGACCATTCGATAATGCCATGAGGAAATGAAATGGACCTCTCTAATTCTCTGAGATGCCATTCAAAGGCCAACTAAAATGTAGCATTGCACTCTTTTGGTCCATGAGGAATTCTCAGAAATAGGCTTGAGTTGCGGCACTGCCACAAGATGAGGAAAAAGCAGAGCCTTTGGCATGTAAGGGTCAAGTGTCTTTGCAAGAATGGATGAGAAACAGAGACTCTGTGTACAATGTGTACACATTCAAAGATCACGTTCAAGATGATCCCGAAAAGCACTTTTAGGAAACATGACGAGAAAATTGTTTTTCTGTTTTTTTCTCTTGAATACATACACTACCATATCTTAACAGTAAAAAAAATTCCCACATGCTCTAATTCTTTAGGAGGTTGCAAAAGAATCGGACTGCAAGACTACCAAAGCTAGAGATCAGATTTACCTTAGAGAAATAGAATGTTTGATGTTTTCACAGATTTCTACTTTGGCAGCTAAGCCAAAATTCATGTACAAGGTTAGAACCCCGAGAAAGTAAAATGTGTAGTGTGGAAGTTGCTCAGAAACTTAAAAGAGTTGCTTGGAAATACAAGGAATGCATAGGAGTAAATGTTTCCTTGTGAAAATTAGCTGGTAATTTATTTACTGATTTTCATTGTCTCTCAGAGCTGAACTACATTAGATGAATTACACATGGAGAACACGTGATTGCACTTACACGTATTTCCCCCATTACTTTCCTGTTCACTTGCATACTTCAGCCACACGGCAGTCGATCCCATGTAGGTACTGACATGGGTTTCCTCCCTGTTCCTCCAAGATGAGGGATGGAAGCCCATGATGCACCTTCTCTTTCCTCATTCGGCAAAATTCAACCGTTGTTTCTAATGGGAAACGCGACTCAGGGCTTTTGAAGACCTTGGCGGGGGCGGGGGGGAGCATTTTTTGATCAAATTTGCTAGGGACCTACTCCTAACGATCCTCCAAGTTTCATGAAGTTTGGACTTTGGGGAGGCCATTTTATGCCCCCCCCCGAAGAAGGTGCCCCCAGCCACCTCTAATCTTCATTATTCCCTATAAGGAAAACTATGGGGCTATCCAGGGGGATGGAAGTGGCATTTTGCAAATGAAATCTTCAAACTTTTCAGAGGACACACTCCTGACTGTCCTCTAAAGGCTCCCCAAATTTCATGAAGATTAGACCCCAGAGGGCCACTATATGCCCTCCCCCAAAAGGTGTCCCCAACCACCTCCAATCTCCATTATTCCCTATGGGGAAAACTAGGGGAGCTATCTAGGGGACTGGAGTGGCATTTTGCAAGCAAAATCCACAAAATTTGCAGGGGACCTTCTCCTAATTGACCTCTAAACCACCCCCCCCCAAGTTTCTGAGAGATTGGATGATGGGGTGCCATTTTATGGCCCTGCAAAGAAGGTGCCCCAGCCACCCCATTTGTTTTTATTGTAGGAAAAACTGACTTCCACTGCAAAAACACATGGATCATGGCTGCCACGGCCATAGGCACACTCCCAATTACAATCTACACACCAGACAGCCCAACAATCAGAATGAAGCCCCCTCCCAAAAAACCCCAGTACCCCGAGTAGGCTGACCAGCCACTCTCCATTATTTTGAGAAAAAATGATTTCCACTACAGAAACACATGGATCATTGCCTCCCCCACGGTCCAATCTCCCTGAAGCTTGGGGGTAGTCTTTAGAGAACAGTTGATTGATTGACCTATGGCAGTTGCATGGTATATATGAATCAGCATTTTGTGACTCAGGGCCAAGCTACACATGACGAATGACACTTGAATGGCAAGTGGATTGAGTGGAGGGCAAGTGAACAGGGAGAAATACACTTGCTGTTCAAGTGTCATTCGTCATGTGTAGCTTGGCCCTCAGTTACCTGCTTGGTTTTGCTGTGTTGGGACTGAATGATGTGGGATAAGCATATAGACACTAAAGTGCTTCTTGTCAGGGAGGACCAAATAGGATGTATTCCTGGTGACGTGCCCCAAACACTGATGTAACCCGGGGCTTGCACTTGTTTTTGGTTGCACGGAAGATGTAGTGTGTGATCTTTTGCTCTTTTCCACAGTTCATTTTAAATAACCACAGCTTGTGCTTAACTGATAAACTAATGGATACAATTTCAGTTATCAGTTTTGGATCTTTTCATTAGAAACAAAGCTATGGCAATCATGAAGGAGTTCCCTCGCCAATAGAAGTATCACAAAATACTTCACAACTACTCTAATCGGCACTTTTGGCAGTTGAATGGATTCTTAAGGAATTCTTTCTAATTATTTTTCTTTTCAGCGCAGATGGCTTCGATGAAGACAAATGCACTATAGTCACAGGGTGTTAGAGGTCAGCTAGTCCAACCCCCTGCTCAGTGCAGGAACATACAACTACAACATCTCTGACAGATGGCCCATTCAGTCTCTGCTTAAAGACCTCCAAGTGAAGGAGAGTCCATCTCCTTCCAAGGCAGTCTGTTCTACTGTTGAATAACTCTTACCATTAGGAAGTTTCTCCTATTATTTAGCTGAAATCTACTTCCTTGCAATTTCCATCGATTAATTCTAGTTCCTGCCCTTTGGAGCAAGTGAAAATAAGTCTGCTCCAACTTCTATGTGACGGCCCTTGAGGTATTTGAAAACATTGATCACATCTCCCTCAAGATGGAAACATAGCACACCTTCAAATGTGCAAATAGATATTATCAGTTTCCACATCTAATCACATCTTATTTCTTGTATTTTTACTCAGTGCACTTCAGAACATGTAGTTCTAGTTTAGTTTGGGATAAATCCAGGTGAGGGTATTTTCCACTTGAAGAAACAACAATCTGGGTTCTGGCATCATTTATCTAGGCCTGGTACATATTTCAAATGGGCCTGCATTCATGATCACCTCCCATATTTCCAGTTTCTGAATGAAAGAAAAAATTCATTTCTGAAATGACATAAACAGAGACTGTGTTGTGTTAATGGGATTACTACCAAGCTGCCTCCCTGAATCCTAGTTTCCTGCCCGCTATGCTTGGGCCATGATGTTAACCGACACTAACAAGGCATATCTATTCTTATGTGACACCAGTGTCTGAAATGGTCAAAATGTCAGATTGCTAGACAACCAGAGAATACTGTATTCCCCAGCATAATGAGCAATTTGGTCTTTGTGACACCTTGAATTTATACACATTGTGACAAGCTATTTTTAAAAACATATAGTCTACTAATGACTTTTTATGTACACAGCATATTAGGAAACATTCTGTGTGTGGGCAGACCATGCTGCTCTCCCACACGTATTCAAATATACTGGAAATCTGGAGCTCTTTAAGTTGTCAGCTCTGTATACAGGACATGAGGAATTCTATTTTCACTCATACCATGGTGAGAGATTAGCAGCTTGAAATCACTTTGACAGTTTGTTACTCTATTGCATACTGCAGGGAATTTTAATTCCAACCTGTGAAATTGTAATTGCTTCTCAAGAAGAACACAGGGATTCTGGGTAACGGCTACAACCAAGCTCAGTATCAGAGTTGCCAGTTGCTGCCACTTTAAATATTACTTGCTGTTATTCAAAAATCACTCCAGCTTTCCATATGGGAAGCGGAACTGGGGAGTGAGACTAAATTAACAGGAGCTGTCAGATGTTCAGAAATCTGTGGGCAGAAATGTGACAGAGGTGGCTGAGTTCTCCTCAGAAGGGACGATTTCTCTTTCTCATACACGTAGTATTATGCATATTATATCATCCATACAAAATGGCACTCCTTTAACGTATGACTTAGGGGTTCAAATAAGAGATGAAATATCCAACCTCCTTAAATGTATACACAAGTAGTAAGAGATTTAATAATTGTTTAACAATGGAGTAAGAAGTTTCCACTCTTCATGTTTCTTAGGGGAAATTCATCTGGCTGTTTTGCTACTTCTTGTTATAGTGACTTTCTTGTCATTTTGTAGAAGGTACTCACACATATTCCAGACTTGTGGATAATTCAGCATGTAAGCTACAGATATGGATATTAAACGATCAGTTACATTCGTTACTAGGAGGAGGAGATTTTATTCACATTTGTGCTTGGATCTTGTTCTGTGTTTCCCTTGGTTATTTTGTTCCGGGCCACATACCTCATTTAACCTCGTAATTCATTGTGAGTCTGGACTCCCATCTGGTCTGTTACTGACTTTGTATATGGAGCTGTTCTTATTAGGAAGGCATCCGGTATGACTGCAGACAGGCCAGTTTGAATCAATATAATCAAATATGGTTGCTCCAAGGCCAAGAGGATATTAAAACTCCTTGGTCATCAGCAGCAACAAGAGACAGGAGGCTCTCTTTCTGAAAACTGCCTGAAGCATTCTGATGGTTGTAAATTACCCAAGAGAGCCTTTTGCTTAAACCAATAATACTTCCTTCATTGTCCTGATAACTATATAATTTGGGGCAAACATGATCTAAGTAAGTGCTTGATCAGAAGGACTTATACATGTATCTCGACTGACAACGTATTGGTCCATACATTTATGTTCTTCCTTATCTGTTTTGAGTCTCCAAGTAATTTAAGTTATGTACTGTGGCTCAGTCTTTCTGTTATGTTTGGAGGCTGAAATACTGAAGTCCCTAGGAAGGGGGTGATCAAGTACTCACATGGTAATATAAACAATAATCGCAGGTTTTGTATTCTGATAGCCAAGCAGTTTAGCACTGAATATTTCAACGTAATATTTTAAAACTACAAATTTTAAGATGCATAAGAAAAAAAGATGTTTAATAAGGTTTCAAATGCTCATAATATAAGGGAATTATCAATTACTTGTGATAAGACAATACTTAAATAATTTAATTTGTAAAAACTCTCGCCTGTGGATTCTTAGCAACTAAGAAAATAGTCACTATAAAAAAATAATGATGTGGAAGCCTTTAGTGCATACTGATACCTTGATCATGAAAATACAATTATAGAATTTAAACTGATACAGGAGCACCTCACCACGCAACGCCTTAGAATACAAATTACTGTCCAGTTTTTCCCACCGAAGTTTTCAATCAGCCATTTGCATCTCTTGACAAGATCATCCTTTAATTCAGCCTTCCACTTAGACACCTCCATAGTAAAAGGCAATAAGAACTGCCAGAAGAGCCATGCTTAGTGACAGCATCTTCAGTGCATTTTCTCCTTGTTGCCATAGCAACCGCATTGCCACCCTGTGGCTCAATGGTACTTTTTGCTTCTCAGCAGATGGACAGGTTTTTGATTCTGAGCCGTTCTCCAGCGCATGTCTGAACTCCTGTGGAGAGATGCAGAAATTAAACTGAGAATAGATGTAAAGAGCTTTTGACATGTATCAAGTACAAAGGACATTCTTTTTGGGACTTTAGACAAGGGACTCATCCTTTTTTACACCTCAGAGAAAATTAAATTAAATAAGTGTACAAAAGCTGTTGCCAAAACACCTTCTACAATGAAATGAGTTGCCAAAACGATAAAGCTGTTAGCATCATTACAGATTTCAAACCTTGTTGGTTATTATACAGTCACACCAATTCATTTCTGTTCTAGGTTTTGGGGTTTTTCTATGTTTTCTTAGAAAGGGAAGCCTACTGGTCAGTGATGGAGAGCACTGCTATTTTTCCTTTTGTACATTACTACTAAGTCTGACAGTGGTTTCTGTCCCACATATGTCAGCTCAGCAGTGTATCATTATCCTTAGTTCACTGCCCATCCCTCTCAAGAGGCAGCTGCTCTAGAACATTCAGCTTACTGATCCTACTCAGAGCCATTTTGTCTACACAGGGAAAGCATATAAATACATGGTACAACTGCACATGCTTTTATTTCATCCTCTTTACATATGGTATACATTGGGAAACTACGGCTGGCTGCAGTTTCCAGCACCCGAAACAGACATGAATGCAACTCTTACAGATAACTATTTACACACAAGCTTCATCACCTTCCCCTCCTGTCAGTACACAGATGTCATTTTTAATGGGAAAATCCAGGTATTTTCACAACCCTTTTGTTAATAGAGATACAGATACATATTTCCACTGGTGCAGTTTACATTTTTGGAAGAACTTTTCTAGCACACAAGTCACAAATCATGATTTGCCCAGCTATCCCTTGACCCTTACTGTCTTGGATATAAAAACCTGCGTTGCGTCTGCTGTCAGCTAATTTCTGATCTTTTTCACGCTTTCTGTGCTTGCATTCCTGCCTGTTGGCCCTCTGGTTCTTTATTTGCCTATACACCTCTTGTCCATCACTGCTCTGCACTATTTCTTCTCAGTCCCCTCTTTGACATTCCCATGATCCACCTTGTTCCAAGAATGCTATACCACCCATGCATAAATTCACTTTCTAAATTGCATCTAGGCCCTTCTCTGGTATCCTTTGTGGTGCTTCTATTCAATGCCAACTCCAGAGCTTGTATCGTCAGCAACTGAATACTTTTACTGTCTATAGCCAAGTGTGGATACCACTTCAGACATGGTGGTATTCTTAATCTTCTTCCTATCATTCCTCTTTCACTTACAATCACAGTCTCTCTTCTTTTTCATTCTATTTCTTTAGTCAATTGTCTGCCTTATATACCTCTGTGAGAGGGAACTTGGTCAGATGGCCAGAGGCCACTCCCAGACTCAGCAACTCCACCAGATGTGGATCCCCCCCAAAACGGCAGTTATGTCAGAGGGAGGAAATCGTGCTGAATCACAGTACCTAGATGGCCAGAACATAAAAGGCCATCACCTGAAGTTAATCAGGGCAGTTGGATCTCAGCAAGCGAACCAAGCAGATCTCACCTTGAGAGAAGAGAGCTGCCCAAAGAACTTGGTGAGTTCAATGGTCAGTATGACTTTTCTTTGCCTCATGATGATACCAGGAGTAGAGATGGGCAAGAACTGAAATACGAACCAAAGTTTGTCACGAACTGGGTTGGTTTGTTGTTCGCAAACCAGCAGTTCATCAGAGCCCATTTCTGATGAACCTGGACCAACTTTAGGTTGGTTCATTTTCGGTTCGTCACTGCAGACAGCCTGACACCAATAAATCAGTTTCCTAGGCAACTGGAGATCCCCAACAAGCAGCTGATTTGGGGTTTAAATGCCCCTTTCCCTGCTGCTACTGCATGCCGGCTGTTCTGCTTCCCATGTTTGCAGGAGTTTGCTTATTCCCTGCTGGCTTTAAAACCCAGGAAAGGGCTAGTTCCCTGCCACTTCGTTTCCAAAGGGCTGTGCAAAACGCCTGGTTTTTATTTCCTTTGGCAAAGCCTGAAACATGCCTGGAAGGGAGGGGAAAGCAGTTATGTAATCCTTTCCTGGCTTTTAAAGCCAGGAGGAAAGTGCAGTAATGTTACAATGTTATAATGTTGCAACACTTTCTTGACTTTGAAAAAAAAAGTGTGTGTGCGTGCATACCCCAATGGAGGAAGGGAAAACCAGCCATTTAGCCCTCTCCTGGCTTTTAAAGCCAGCAGGGAATAAGCAAGCTCCTGCAAACATGGGAAACAGAACAGCTGGCAGGCAGCAGCAGGGAAAGGGGCATTTAAACCCTGAATCAGCTGCTTGTTGGGGATCTCCAAACAGCTGATCCATGCCTGCCAGGGTGAAATGCTCCTTTCTGTGCCGCCATGAAGCAGCAGGGAAAGGGGCATTTCAACCCCAAATCAGCTGCTTGTTGGGGATCTCCACGACAAGCAGCTGATCCAAGCCAGAGGGGTGAAATGCCCCTTTCCCTGCTGCTTCACAGCAGTATGGAAAGGGGCATTTAAACCCCATGAACCACCAACCACCAACCAGTTTGCAAACTGAGGCAAGTTTGTGAAAGTTCATGGTTCGTGAAATGGGACAAACCACGAACCGCATGGTTCGTTTTTTTCCCAGTTCATGCCCACCTCTAACCAGGAGTAGGCTAACAGATTCTATAGAAGAGGCAAGAAGGTGGGAGGCAACATCTGAAATAAATTCTAGCCTTAAACTCCCAAAGAACGTAACAACACTCAGAAACTTTATAATGCTTGTGATGATGTGATGTCAGACACTTATGGGTTGGAGAGTGGCTGCTCAGAAGGCTGGGGCTGTGTCCTAGGATGCCTAACCCAGGTGATTATGGGACACAAGACTACAACAACCACAAAAGACTTGAGACACCTCCACTCCTCAATGTTTCATCTTCACTTTAAACATCTGCACCATACTTAACTGCCTAACAGTCCACTGTAGTTGCATGATGAGATTTCAAAATGCAGCATTTGAAGGATAGCAGATCTTGGTCTGCATCAGCAGTTTTATGCTGATAAGAAAATTGCCTAACTCTGGGCAAAAGACCACCAATGCGCAGTTGTTTTTTCTTTTGTGGGCAGTGACATCAGCAAGAGACAGAACACACTTTGGTACCAGGGCCTATCACAACAGGAGAAGCAGGCATGTGTTTCCACTGCTGCTTCACCAATATGCATGGCAGGTAAAAACAGAAAAGTAATACATGCATTGCCATAAGGGGAAAGAAAAGAACAAGCAACTCATGAAAACAGAATGGCTTGGTGCAGTGGCCATCTTGAAAGTTTTGCATTCTAGATAGCTTCTTGGTTTGTCTGTATTATCAGCCAGCTGTGGGAAGTGGTGGCAACTGGAAGACGGGCAAGTGGACTTGTACAGTTCACATCTCAGTGCTGACATTTACTTAGAGAGCCAGTTTGGTGTAGTGGTTAAGAGCGTGGGATTCTAATCTGGAGAACTGAGTTTGATTCCCCACTCCCTCCGCTTGAAGCCAGCTGGGTGACCTTGGATCAGTCACAGCTCTTCCAGAGCTCTTTCAGCCCCACCCACCTCACAGGGTGATGGTTGTTGTGGAGATAATAATGACATACTTTGTAAACCGCTCTGAGTGGGTATACTGCTCATCCTGAAGGGCGGTATATAAATCAAATGTTGTTATTATTATGGTATTCTTTATTCTCACTGTTCCTCCTTCCACCTTTCCCATCACTCAGTCAACTGGGGGAGTTATGGAAAAGAAGGATATCAACACACACACACACACACACACACACACACACACACACACACACACACGGGTTTGTGTGTGTGTTTAAACATCAAAGGTGGTATTAATTTGCAGCTACAAGTGCTAGAAACTTGAGAGAGATTGAATGATTACTGCAAAAAAACTGAAGAAAAGGAGAAAGCCATGGAAATACAAAGAAATCCATCATTCAAAAGAAAGTACTATATTTCATTGCAAAATATTCAATGGCTATTTCCCTGTAGTGACAGGCAGAGTAATTAAAATCTATTGCCTAATGAATCTAAAAATTAATAACTGGTTATAACTATTTCATTCTGAGAGTCAAAGCCAATTAACCTTTATATGGAGAAATAAACTGAAAACCACAGAGTACCAATTATTAAACATTTTACTAATTTGCAACAAAAGCCCCCTCATAATAGACTTCATTTTGCAGACTGATTAAACTTAGACGAAAAGCTTGCATAGAATTGTATTCACTTGGGGTATCTCATTATTTCCTGATGAGAATTTTTTTCTTCCCCCACCCTTTCCATTATCAATTTACAATACACTCTAGATTTCAATAAATAAATGTTGTTACCTAAGAGGTAAAAATTTCACAATTATTTTGTAAATTGGATTTAGACTGATGTCTAACTGGTCCAACGTTCACAAAAGTATTAAATTTTTTAGTGCATTTTTTATCCTGTTCCTCCAAGGAACTCAGGGCAGCATAGATGAGTCTCTCCTCCTCCATTTCATTCTTACAACCATCCTGTGAGATAGATTAGGGTAAGGAAAAATGTATGGACCAAGGTCAGCTGCAAATGTCATGGCATGTGGGGGATATGAACCTGGGTCTCCAACCATTCAAACCACACTGCACTGGGGAATAGCTATGGCTCCATAGTAGAACATCTCCTTGGTATGCAGAAACTTCCAAGTTCAATCACCAGCATCTCCAGTTAAGGAAATCAGGTAGGAGGTGACGTGAAAGACCTGTGCATGAGACCCCAGAGAGCTGCTGCTAGTCTGAGCAGACATGATCTTGATGGAGGCAAGGCTTGATTCAGTATAAGGCAACTTCATGTGTTTGTGTGCCTGTAATAATTAGGAAGATCAGCAGGACCAATGGAAGTTTATAGTGGGCACACTAGACAAAGGACTAATTTTGTCTTGCAATAATTCTGACCCCTTTCAGCGGAGAAACAGCTGTGGTGCATTCTTTCAGCACCTCTGTGCCTATAAACAGACACTAAGAACTTCCCCTCCGGTAATCATTCACATCTTTTCCAGAACCCTTAAAAAAATCTCCCCCTGCTTCTGAAGCTTTATCCAAAAAGCACCAGAGCACAATTGGATTCTTTGGGGTAGTTATTTTTCTAGCTGTCATCTGTAAGTTTAACTCTACCGGTCAGGGACACGTTAACTAAATGAACCACAAAGAAAACCCCATCCAGCCTGCAGGGTGGCAAATCTATTGTAAATCTATTCTGCTGTTGAGCAGAAGCTCTGCTAAACAGCAAAGTCCATACAGCCTACAGGGCTGGCAACAAAGAAGGTTCTGTTAGATAGCTGTTGAGGCTCTACAGCTTTGGGAAGGCCTGCCGTTGTGAAGCAACACCGCTTGCAGCCCGCCCTCTTGCTCAGGATGGGGTAGTGGCATAAAACTGGCCAGCTCACACCCCTTTCCACACGTCTTGGCACACGTCACCACCATAGGAAAAGGGGCCACTCCCCTCCTTCTCTGCCAGCCAGTGGATGTTGTATGTTGCTGTCCCTTGTTCACTCACCTCCCTGAGAGTGCAGCAAAGGAGGGAGCAGTGCCAATTAGAGTAAGAGAACAGGTAAGCAAATGGCAGCTGCTGTTCCTAATGGTGGAAACTCTTGCCTGCGTGACTAGCAGTACCACCCACTTACCTGCCCTCCTTTTATATCACCACCATGCCTAGTCAGCATCACTTTGTCAATGGCTCCTGAAACCTGGAGCCACCACTGAAAATTTGTGACCCACAAAGTTAAGCACAGCCATACATTGGGGTCTGACCAGTTTATGACAATCTCCATGTTTTGCAGACATGTGAGGGCAGTAAGAAATCAGGAGTTTCTTTTAAGTGGGCAGTCCACCCAGTGGATGGACTATACTGAGCTTGCTGGGTCACAGGAAGTAGAGACCTGGCCTTTGGTGAATCTCTCCTTAATGGTTAGCCATCCAGCAGACTTGAATATCAAAGACCTTCTAGGGAAATAGGTTAAAGCCAAGGACCCAACAATTTCCCAAAGGGAATGGAAGGGTTAGAGTTAGACCTGCTGGGTTTAAACAAAGATTGAAGAGTTTAAAGTAGTTTGATGTCCAGATAACTAAGACTAAGTTTCTAATCAGTTTTCTATTCCACAGAACATCTTCAGAAAAAAATATTTCTTAAAGTAAGAGCTGACTCATACTGAATGCTCCACATGCAGCCCCATCACGGGGCAAAAAGTTCCCCTGGGTTTTTTTTGGCTTAGGAACCTGATGTGGGGGGGGGGGAGTGGAGAAAAGAAGGCTGGAACCTTCCCAGCACTGCCGTGCTTGGATAAGTTCCCTACAGCTTCCATGTTGCTGCAGGGAAGGCAAATTGAGTCAGGAGACTTTTGGCCTAAAGATGCAGCAAAAAGGCAGCCTTTTCGAAGACTGCCATGTAAGAAAAGCTACTGGCCTTTCTTGAAACATCTACAGATTTCAGCTATGATTTTCCCACTATGGCTTGCTGCATGGTCTGTCTTTCTTGGTGAATCTTGACTAATTGGAGCTCCAGTGTGAGTGAAGCAACATTTTGAGTGTCTCATTTTCAATGCCAGTAAGGATATGCTGGTCTTTGGTAGTAGACATGGGCATGATCCCCCCCAAAATACCGATCAAGCTGTTCGTGGATCCATGCTGGTGACGACCCCAGATCTCCGATTCACTCCGATCAAGTCCTGTTTCCAATCTGGGATCTGGGATCGGAGGGGTGCCCCTCCCACACACTTAGAGCAGATGGGGGGTAAAGTTTTTAACCCAGCGACGAGCCGCGTCCCCTCAGGGAGGGGATGTTTTCTCACACACACACATGCACGCACTTAGAGCAGAGGGGGAAAAGTTTTTAACCCGGAGTTTTCTCACACACACACACGCGCGCACTTAGAGCAGAGGGGGAACACGTTTTTAACCCATCCCTGTCTCTCCAAATAGAGAGAGAGAGAGACACCCTGTCAACAAGTTTCAGCCAGCTTTTAAAAAAAAGCAGGGATAGAATCCATTCCTCCCCACCCGATTTTAAAAGCAAGCAGCCAGTGTTCCAAAAGCATATTTTAAACAGGAAGAAAGTAAAACCAGGATCCACACAGATCCTCGCGGATCCTATGGTTTTGTAAATAGGAAACACACAAATGAAACATCAAATCACATACCAACTTCTTGCAAAAAGCAGGCATTGGGCTGAGAAGCCAGGAGGAGGAGAGAGATATCTCTTTTCAGTTAACTCTTTCAGCACTTGAATGAACTAGGAGGGGAACGCAAAAAAGCTTGATAGCTGCTCTCAAAGCAAGGTTTTTTTTAAAGAGTTAACACTGAGAAGAGATCTCTTCTTAACTCTTTCAACGGCACTGAATTAATTCAGGAGGAGCGCAAAACAGCTTCTGCTTCTCTCTCTCTTAACCCATTCCTCTCCCAATCACTTTGCTTATATTTTTCTCAGGAAGCCACCTTTTCACTCACAATAAGCCTGGGTTTGCTGTGTTTGACCGTAAGAGCTGCCTCTCAGGCTTTGCAGGGATGAGATTCGAGTGCCCATGGCTGCAGAAGAACACCCCTTCCTCTGCCCTCCCCTCTCTTCTCCCAAATGGTGATGAGATGGGCACGTTGCTGGCTGCTCCATGGTTGGAAGAAAGCCCTGCTGATCAAGGAAAGCTGGCCTTCCATTCGCGTTTCCAGGGTGACAGAAGGAGGGGAAACAGCTCAGGCATTCCCCTGGCTCCATTTCCCCAGGGCTCCGTTTCCCCGGGAATAGATGGCTGGCGCAAGAGTGTCTGCAATCCCGAACAGAAACCGATCAATCCAATCAAGACCCGAGCAAGCGCCCCACCCGACCGCTGGATCGATTGCCGTGGACGGAACTGATCAGCCCAGTCCCGATGGCGCAAACGCCATTATCGGGGTTTTTTTCAAATCGTAATTCAGGTCGTGCCCATCTCTATTTGGTAGTATGTTTTTTTTCCTTGGAAAATATTCATGGCAGATTAAGAAATAGCTCTGGCATGTAATATCCAGAAGAGTTCCATATCCAATGGAAGTACTTCTCTCAAGTATAAAAAAACTATTGAAAATAGGTGTGATTTTTGATATTGATTTCAATGGCTTAAAAACAAAGTGAGAAACTATTTATTTTACGCCGGGGTGGCTACTCTCTATGAACTACAAGGTAAGTAGAACAAATATATATCAAAATCATCCAAATTATGCTTTGAAAGATGAATCCTGAAATACTGTTGCTATATTAAAAGACATTTATACTTAGGATTAACAAAAAGTTTAGAACTCTAATGGGGATTTTTTTCCCAGAGACATCACAGATTTACATGAAATCCTTGAAATGCTGTGAGTCTGTTTTTCTATAATGATGGGATTTTAATAATTAATCATTTTTTTGACAATGTGGTATGAAATATGCACATTTTTGCTATGAAAGAAGCAATTGAAAACTGACAACAGACAGCTCTCTTCAGTTTAATGGGTTCATTGTTCCAACAGATCAAGAAAGAAGAGGGGAAAGGATGTATACGCATTAAAATGGAAGACTGTTAATCAAAACTGGGAATGAATGGCATTTTTTGGAAACCCCCAAAGTTCAATGTAAAAATCACCTACCATGAGGCATTTAATATATGCACGGAATGGGTCTTTCAACTTGTTTTAGCAGCAGCAGAAACATAAAGTTTAGCTAATAATGTAACATATACATTATTAAAACTGCCAGTATTTGATCAAATGCAATTCATATTATTTTCTGAATAATTCTGCCCATTAATATTTTTTGCATGTGCCTATTCAGCTTCCTGATCCTCCATTTTAGATGCATCAAAATTAAACTGCCAACTTATAAATGAAATCTGCAAACAGAATTATAGATTCTGAATCTGTCAGTTACAGCCCCAAGATTTTGTGAAATCTTACTTTACATATAAAGGCACCCTGAACTAGCAAGAATTAAAAACAGGTTCATTGGCCTTCAAGATAATAATTCTCAAGGGTTGCCATGTTTAATGTGTAACTCTAAAAACAAACAAAAATCTTAAAGACTAACAAAATTTTACTTCTGCTTAAGCTTTCTAGTCCATTAAGTTGATAGCTTTCTAGGTGTCATGAGACTCATGTTTATTTTGGCTTCTATATGGCATGGACAGTGTTAGGCAAGTGAGAAAGCAACTGTAGGACACTGAATCAAAAGCAGAAGCTCTGGTGGACAATACTGTAGCAGTCCAGAGGTGCTAGTATCAACAAATATGACATCTTCAGTAGTTTCGGGAATGCGGGTTCCAAAATATCACGTGGGTTATCGTTAGCCTGTATGATTCTTGATGTATATTTTTTATGCAATTCACTTTTGGTTTTCAGTAGGTCAATAATTATATGTCTATATATGTTTGTAAATAATATATAACAAGGTGACGTGTAAATATAATTCATTCTGAGTATGATTGTCAGTTGCTAGGGGGAGGGGTGGTGGGGTGAAGGAGGAGAACTTAGTACTTAGATGAAACTAATGGCTACCCTGTTTCCAAAGACAATTGCCTGTCTCTCACCTATAAACTTTGATTGCTATCCCCATTTTACAAATTGCCTAAGGCTAACCCAACGAGGGTAACCTAGTCCATTACCCTTACCTCTGACTCCTCTAAAACTGCTTCCCTTTGGGTAGTTCCCCTGGTATGTACACTTTTGTGCATTCTTCTCATGCTAGTGTCAGTGGGTGCTGTTGTCTGACCTGGGGTTCGAACACTGAGTCCAGCAACAGATTGCATTGGCTCTCAATGAGCTCAGCATAAGGTTATTTATATCAGACTGTCACGGTTCCATTGTCTGCTTGTGCCCCCAAGTATTTTAGTGCCAGCCAGCATACATCTGAACACTTGAGGGAGTGACTTGAGAATCTTTTTTTAATTTCATGCTCAGTCAAGTTTAAAAGTCATTAACAAGTACTCTCTCATTGCAAACATCAAGTTTGGGGGGTAGGTAGATTTCCTCAACTTAACCTATATTACCACAGAAGTGCTCTTTGTGCATGAAACAAAGAACTATGCTTTCAGCATTTCTACAACAACATCCAAACAACTTGCAGAATCAAAGGATACTTAATTTTTCAAATGAGTTAAGTTACAGTTCTTTCAGAACACATGGCACACACCTTATCAGACAGTATGCTATTTAAAGGTCCAATCCTCACCTGTCACAGAGAGTTAGGGACATTAAATGGTAACTAATATAAATTACATATAAGTCCATTAGTCTTTATTAAATGGGCCAACTTGTCTCCAGTTCTAAGGGATTTGAGTCCAATGGCACCTCAGAAATCAACAAGATTTTCAGTGTATAAGCTTTCAAGAGTCCAAGCTCCTTTCTTCAGATATGGAGAGGATTGGTGATCCCTGAGGGGGGCCGGAGAAGCAAAGAAGGGAATCAGGATGTAAAGGTACAATGAGGCTTGTTTAGAGCAGAAATCAGCATCAGTTCTAAGGGACACAGGTGTGGGTATATACTGAATACACGCTGTCTTGGACAAGTCTAGACTTGTCCTGACAAGCTGGGACTTGTTCTGTCCAACAATAAATATGTGTAACCCTAAAACCATGCCTAAAGCTGGATTTTGGCTACATAGCAATTTCACACACAAGGTATGTATAAAAATACAATCAAGTCCCTTATAAAGATTCTTCCGTTTGGGGGTAACAGTTTGGAATCCCAACTAATGTCCTGCCATGGTCTTTCTGCATCCACCCTGCCAGCCTATATTAATTAGGGTAAATGTGTAATGCTAAAACCAAGAATGACTACAGCTCTGCTATTTGAGCTTTGACAATTAATCTAAATTGTTTAATTATGTGCTTCTGATCTGGGGGAGTTCTACTTCACCTTATCTGTCCCATTGTACCTCTCCCTGAGTTAAAAGACTTGACATTTTCTGCCAAGTGAATGCCAGTCCTTTGGAGTAGTTAGAGGTCAGCATCTGGCAGAATAGTTACTTGGTATCCAAAATGAGATTACTCCTCATAATTTATGCTAAGGGATTTTTTGGGGCCTCCCAATATTGGAAAATGGGTGAGTCCCTCAGCATTTTACCAGAGTTCTAACTACTAGTCAACCTAGTAGGTGGGGGTCAGATATTTACTTTTTGAATTTTAAGGTGGATTTCATTCCAAAGGCAATGTTAAAGCTATTATATACCTTCTAAGGTAGTTTTCCCAAGTAGCGTTGGGGCAAGGTCCTTCAAAAGTTCTCCAGGGACATCACACTATCATGTATGTTTCTAGAAAAATTATTCTGATTGTGTTCAGTTGCCTGGAATGAGAAATAGCTGCTGCACTTCACAGCCCCACTTCTGCCCTTTTTAATTCATGTCTTCCCTAGAAGGGATCAACAATATAGGCACCTTTCAGGAATATGCCATTAAGGCTGAAACCAAGGACTATCACTCAAAGATCACTACTCAGAATCATGTAAGTCCAATTGAGTCCTTGACAGTATCACAAGTTGTACCAAATAAATACAAGCAATGTTATTCTTGAAAAACGGTCAGACTGGAGAACATAGCCTACATTATGACTGCCTAATAAACTCTCCAACTAGATGGCCACTATCCACTTCTATGGTAAATTTTATGACAACTACTATGTAGGGATCAGAATCAGGAGCAGCAACTGAAAGTGAACTACTTATAAGTGACTGTATTTATGGACAGAGAGAAATTGTTGTATTTCCTACTACTAGATTATCAAATGAAGCTGAAACTACAATCCATTCCAAACAGACGAAGAATTTCTTCCAGTGATATAAAATTGACTGGAAGAATTCATTACTACAAGATGTGCTAGTAGCTACTAATTTGAGTAGATTTTTTAAAAGTATCTGATAGCTAAAGAGAACCTTAATATACAAAGATGGTATTGCATATTTAATGCTGAACCAATCTATATGATGTGGCCAGATACAGAAAAAAGAGAAATTCACCATTTGAGAGGTTGCATAGGAACCTCCAAGATGCATTGGCAGAGCCAGGGTGGAATTGGAGAGCAATTGTAAGAAGTAGCTGCTGCTTCGGGAAGGGAAGAAAACCTGCAGGGGGAGGAATCAGGCGCTGAATGTCAGGTGCCAGCAGTGATTGGGCTGGATGGGCACTGAGGTGGCTGTCGGCTTCCTCCTAGCTCACATACCATGACTACCAAACTTCTGCTTTTCCTGGCATACATATTTTCCCCTCCTGGGACTTAACAGGTTTATCCATAGGAAGTTACTATTCTCCTTCTATATCCGAAGTTACAACCCCTGAATTTTGGAAGCGAATGCACACAAAATCTTGCCATTGAACGCTGCCACTAGATTTTACAGTATTCATTCACACCACCACATCTGAAAAAGGTGAGAATACAAACCAACATTATGAGGAAAAGGCCATCAACAGCTTCTTCCCATTTCTTCCTAGAATCATTTGGACGTTGAACCTAAGACTGGGTTCAGTCTTTCCACTGAAATTTCAAATCGTGCATTAAGTTTGAGCTTGAGAATCCTATGAGATATTTTAAATATTTGTACAGATTCTTTCTACAAAATTTGGAATATTTCAAATATTGGATCTATATATGTTTCTACACCACTCTGAATATATGTTTGTCTTGTTCTAGAAATATTTTCTCCCACTACAAAACAGAATTTGTAACTGAATGCTCAAACTCTAAACTCTTTCAGTTTAAAGACTTCTTCGATGAAGTGAAAACCTGCATTTCCAACTTCTCCCTGCCTCACTTACCAGAGATAAATGAGCTCAGAGCAGCACAGGTTATCAATATGTAGCAGCCAGCCAGCCAGCCAGCCAGCCAGCCTGAGGTGCAGCATAATTATCTTTGCAAGAATGCCCGCTAAGACTCATGCATCACTAAAACTGACAAAGGTAATGCCCCCTTCCCTGCAGGTTAGTTACATTAAATAGTTTTAAAATGTTTATGCTGGAAACAATGTGTTTGCATAAAGTACATAATAATCTCAGAGGTCCTAAGTAATATATAATTTCTTTCAAAATAAGATAAGTAGGATCAGTGTGAGTTGTATTCATAAGCATAGCAGAGATTCTGAGACTTAGCTCTCCCTGTTTACATCTACCTGCAAGTAGCCTGGAAAGTTAGTTAATGCCAAGAGTCCAACAAAAGTAAATGTGTAAAAAAAGCATCAGAGAAGCATTAAAAATGACAACCATAGGAAATGGACAAGGAGGAGACAAACATACTAACTCGCACTAGATACCTTGTGATCTCGTCTGATTAAAGTTCTCAATTATTTTTGGTGCCTGTTCTCAGATGAAGAAGGTACTGTAATAGTAGTGTTACATACTGTGGTGATCCCTGAAGAAACAGGAGTACAATTTCTTACTCCTGGGGGATTCTGGCTTATTAATCTACGTTTACTATGTTCTCAGAACATCTTTCTTTATATGCAGACCTGCATGTTAAATAGTTCTGGCAAGAAAGCAGCTCCCAGCCAGATTAACACTTATTGTACAGAAAGAATGGCCAATACAATGCTCCTACAAGGTAACTTTTGGGCAAAAGTATCCTGCTCCCAGATTAACTGTGTTATGAAGCAGCTATTTCTAGCCCAGAGGAAATGCCACACAAGATATTTCCATAGCTTAAATATCGGAAAATGAAGGTACCCATGATGCCATCCATGCACCATCTTGATTAAGGGCTTACCAGAATCAAACTTAAAACCTGCTTTGTATGAAATAAAGAACACCAACCAACATGAACAGAGCATTCTTCCTTCAGAACTCCACAATCTCAGCCTATAAAGTGATTTCTAATATCAGAGGGCATGATGTCAAGGCACACACGAACCCTTCTACCAACCTTTTGTACAGGAAACATTTATCTTAATGAAATTATCATCATGCTGCTGATTTTGTGGGAAAACATTCTACATCTCCCTATTGGCTTTTAAAACATGTCTTATGTACTAGTGGGAAATCCACACCATGTTGGCTGCATTGAGCTCAAGCTGGCAGAAGAGGCACTGCCATATCCCTTTTGATGGCAGCACCACACATGACTGGCAAGGAGGACCATGGGCGTGACAGTGCCTGGCTTTGTCCTGTGCCAGCTGCTGAGAAGGAACATGGTGGCACCTCCCCTCTCCCTCTATGAGGTAAGGGGATATGGTGAGGCCCTTCACCTGGGCTGTTTTGGCATCCCAACCTGCCCTTGTTCCCTTTTAACCTTTTTTCTGTTATCTGCTCTGGAAAAAACCACAAACTTCAAGCGTTTTGGCTTCAGGCATGAGTTAAAGAAATCGCCCCCTTTCCCCAAAGTGTGATCTGCACCATGCATCTTTAAGCCTTAAACAAATCGACTTCCTATAAGCAAGGCAGCACCAGCATCAAAGAAAAATTAAAAATATCTTATTCCATAGTCATCTTATTGTCTGTTTAACTAATGCACAGTGCTAGCATCTCATTTGGAGGGAATTATTTTGTATGAAGGCTAAGATATATAATCCCTCACATATGGTCTGAAGTGGTACAGTCCTAAAATAACTGTACCATTCATTTTTTCCTGCTTTTGAATCAGCTGTTTCCTCCCACAGAGGCCAGATTTTATTTATTCAGGAGATTTATAGGTCTCTAAAGAGCTGTGTGAGGCAGCTAACAAAGGAAAAACAAACAATATAAAAATAAAAAACAGTAATATAAATCAGCCACCAATCTGTTGATAAAACTCCCATGAAGGGGCATAAACAGTATAAAAATAGCAACACATTATTCCACTTATAAAACAGTGATAACAATAAAAACAGTGTTGAGTAGTGGTTAGACTGTCAGACTAGGATCAGGGATAACTAACTCCAAATTCTCACTCTGTCACGGAAGCTTTTCGGGTGAGTAGTCATGCATCCTCAGCCTAATCTAACCAAAGGATGGGAAGAGAATGATGGAAGCTGCTCTGGGTCCCTTTTAGGGAGAAAAGTGGGGGTATAAATGAAACTAAGAAAGTAACTAAAGATAACAACCAGAATTTTGAACTGTGCTCAGACGGAAGAAAGCAGCCTATGCAGATCTTTCAACATAGGGGAGATGTGATCCTTGTAGCCAACCACAACAATAGCCTGGCCACCAAACTCTGAAACAGTGGCGTTCCTGAGTGTTTTTTCAAGGACAGTCCAGGTAAAACACATTACAGAAATCTAACCTGGATCACCACGGCCAGATCTCACTTTCCAAGGAATAGCTGTAGCAGTCATATCAGCAGAAACCAAAAAAGAAGGGCCACAGAGGAGACTGAGAGCCTCGCTACAAGTGACATCTTACACGCGAACAGCACTTGATCATTTTTGCAAGTCTTTCTGGGAACTGAAGTCCCTCTCCCACACCCCTTTTCTGTTCCTTCCCCTCTCTGTTAGAATGGCTGCCTGAAGAGACAGAGAAAGCCTACGGCAACACCAGCTTTTGCAAATTGTCTTGCTGGGGGGTGGGGATGCTTTGTAGAAAGCTGACATGTCCGTGAAGTCCTTCCCCTCTCTGTTAGAAGAATCCTGCTCTCAATGATCTTTGGGGGCGGGCAGATGCAACTTTCTCAGCTTTCTCCAGAGCATTCCCCCCCCCCGAGCAAGATGATTAGCAAAGTTGCAGCTGCTCGCCCCCAAAGATCATTGAGAGCAGGCTTGTGACTGGAGGAACGATTCGCAAAAGCAGGATTTCTCTGACTTTTCAGGCAGCAATTCTAACAGTTCTGACAGAGAGGGGAAGGACTTCACGGACATGTCAGCTTTCTCCAGAGCATCCCCCACCCCCCAGCAAGACGATTTCCAAAAGCTGGTGTTGCCGTATGCTTTCTCTGTCTCTTCAGGCAGCCATTCTAACAGAGAGGGGAAGGAACAGAAGGGACTTCAATTCCCAGAAAGACTTGCGAAAATGATCAAGTGCCGTTCGCGTGTAAGATGTCACTTGTAGCAAGGCTCTGAGTTGCCAACCAGGATGTGAGTTCTTGCTTGCCTGCCTGCGGAGAGACTGTTGCCATCAACAGGTCCATGCCAGCTAGACGTCACCTAACTAGGGCCAAACTGAGATTTTGCTTATGTTAGTCTGTTAGATAACACCCACTTACTCCTTGATAGGCAGCAGCTACTGGTAATTTTGGAAATGGGGTGGGGATAAAGAGATCTGGGTACTGAAAAATGTGTAATGAATAGCCAAGGCATTAATCAAAGTGCAGTTTGATTATTTCAAAAAGACTCAAACCAGCTCTGGGATTTAGAGTGACTTTGTGCTCCCACAAAGGTGTATTCAAATATGAAATAAAAATAACAAACAATAGCAATTAATATTCACTGGAGGTTTATTTTATGTTTGTTCTAACCATAACAACAGAAGCCAAGGCAAGGGGCCAATTTAAGGGTTTATCCATGAGAAACAACATTAATGTAGACAAAGTATTCAAGACAAATTGGTTCATCCAAAGGGTAATCAACATATGGACTGAGTTAAGATGAAACCCAAGAAAAAATTAACTCCAGAGGCACAGCTATTTCAAGTGCAAGAGTATTTCAGGCACGCGACGGCGACTAGGATGATGACCCAAAAATAAACATGCAAAAAAGCTGTAAACAGCATTTACTACTTTTATATACAATTAGAGATTTCTCATGAAAGCATCACACTGACTGGCAGCATTCTCTTATGATGACTCAACTGGATTCTTCTATCAAGATAGCCTTTTACCATTCTTCTCTCAGGGGCCATTACAGCTGCCCTGTCTAACCAAATGTCCATGAAAGGCATTTTAAAAACAAAAATACAACTCTTTTGCTTTACAAAAACAGAACATATATACAATCCCCCCCGCCATATTTGCAGGAGTCAGAGCATTTCTCTAATAAAAAAGCTATTCTCTAATAAAAAGCAAGGCATTTTAAAGCCTGTCAATTTTGAAAATGATAGCATCCAAGACACTAACAGGGAAATCCTAAGCAGAATTACTTCAGTCTAAGCCTACTGAAATCAATGGGCTTAGATTGGAATAACTCTGTTCAGGATTTCACTAAAAAAACAGGGTTTCTCACCTGTAACTGTTGATCGTCGAGTCTCTTCTGTGCAGACACACATTGGGACTGCGCAGGCGCAGGCCAGCCGCGGAAAAGATTTTTCTAGCTTTCAGAGATGTGAAGGGGACGTTCGGATCCACCGCGCATGCGCGTCGGTGTTCCCGCCAATTTTGAATGCATATATATCCGAACGTCCCCAGCATTCCCTCAGTTCACCTGAGCCGCCGGAGAAACTAAGTTAACGAAACACTCACAGCGGGGCAGGCGGGAGGGAATGTGTGTCTGCACAGAAGAGACTCGACGATCAACAGTTACAGGTGAGAAACCCTGTTTATCGTCTTCGTCCTTCTGTGCAGCCCCACATTGGGAGAGTAACTAGCATCTCACCAATGGGGGCGGGTGTGAGTGTCTACTTGAACAAGGACTGCAGGACAGCTGTGCCAACAGCCGAGTCACGTCGTGCATGCACATCCACAGAGTAATGCCGGATGAAAGTGTCTGCAGAGGACCATGTCGCAGCTTGGCAGACGTCCTGGAGCGGCACTCCTCGCAGGAAGGCAGCAGAAGCAGCTTGCGCTCGAGTGGAATGAGCGGTAACCAACAAGGGACACTGGACTCCAGCATGCTGATAGCAAAGTTTAATCGTAGACACAATCCAGCGAGAGATGGACTGGGCAGAAGCAGGTGAGCCCTTGCGAGGGCCAGAGTAACACACAAACAGGGCAGGAGATTTCCTGAAACATCTGGTGCGGTGCAAATAAAACAATAAAGCACGCTTTACATCCAATGTGTGTAGTGCTTGCTCCCCTGGGGATGAGGGTGTTGGAAAAAAGGAAGGGAGGAACACCTTTTGCTGTAGGTGAAATCTGGAGACTACCTTGGGCAGAAACTCCATGCTAGTGTGGAGCATGACAGTACCAGGGAAAAACTGCAGGAAGGGAGGGTCACACCGCAGGGCAGACAGCTCCCCAACACACCTAGAGGACGTGATTGCCACCAGGAAAGCCACCTTCTGAGTGAGCAAAGGCAGGGGACAGGAAGATAGAGGCTCAAAGGGCTGGAGCATCAGTTGGGAGAGAACCAGGGAGAGACTCCATTGTGGAATGGGATGGGCCCTAGGAGGGAAGGTCTTGAACAGGCCCTTCAGGAACTGCTTGGAAAGCCAGTGGGTAAAAACGGTCTTCCCATCAATCTGCTCATGGAAGGCAGAGATTGCAGCCATGTGGACCTTAACACTGGAAAACGCAAGGCCCTGGGAGCAGAGATCCAGGAGGTAGTCCAGGATGACAGGGAGTGGGCAACTAAAGGGAGAAACCCCCTTTGGGGCCAACCACCGGGAAAAACGTGACCACTTCCTCTGGTAGGACAACCTGGTGGACGGTTTCCGGGCATTCAAGATCACCCCAAGCACCCCAGAAGAGAGGTTCACTCCCGGTTGCCCAGAAGCCAGGCAGCCAGATTCAGTACAGCCACATCGTGATGCCACACCCCGTCCCTGGTTAAGAGGTCCGGGGCGTGAGGCAGGGGGAGGCATCGCCCCTGGGACAGGGAGAGTAAAAGGGGGAACCAATCCTGGCGAGGCCACCGAGGGGCAACGAGGATACAGTGGGTTCGGTAGGCCCTGATCCTGGAAAGAACCTTGTACAGGAGCGGGAAGGGCGGGAAGGCATAAAAGAGCCCTGGGGACCAAGGTATTTGGAAGGCATCCCCTAGGGAGTGGCGGCCAATGCCGGCCCGGGAGCAGAACAGCGGGGCCTGTTTGTTGCGGGCAGTGGCGAAGAGGTCGACCAAAGGCGTGCCCCATGTGCGGAAAACCTGGTCGAGGTAGACCCTGTTTAGGGACCACTCGTGCTGAGGCAGAAACACCCTGCTCAGCGCATCTGCCGAGGTGTTGAGATCCCCGGCAATGTGCACGGCTCTGGGAAGGACGTTGTTGGCCACGGCCCAATTCCATAGAGTCGTTGCCTCCTTGCAGAGCTTGAGCGAGACCGTTCCTCCCTGCTTGTTGAGATAGTAGCAGGCCATGGTATTGTCCGACAGGACCTGAATCTTCCTGTTCCGAATGGCATCTGCAAAAGAAGCGAGGGAGTAACGGATCGCCCTAAGCTCAAGAAGGTTGATATGCATGGATGCCTCAGATGGGGACCAGATGCCCTGAGCCGAAAGCTGTCCACAGCGCCCCCCCCATCCCAAGTTGGAGGCATCGGTATAAACTGTGACCTCAGCTAGGAAGGGGCCGAAAGGACAACCCTCAGACAGGTTTCCAGGGACAGTCCACCAGGCCAGAGAGCGCAGCACCACCCTGGGAATGGAGAACTTCTGATGCTGGCCCATAGTGAGGGGGTTGTACCTCCGGACGAACCAGTTTTGTAGAGGCCTCATATGCAGGCGTGCAAAGAAAACCACCCCAGTGGAGGAGGCCATAAGGCCCAATAACGTTTGGATCAAAAGGGCAGTTTGGTAACGGTTATGCAGGAAATGACGGGCTAAGGAAGAAAGCCTGGTCAGGCGATCTGGGGGCAGGTAGGCTCTGCCCCGTGGTGAGTCGAGATGAACCCCAATAAACCTAATGGCTGTGCCCGGAGTAAGGATGGACTTATCCCTATTAACCACCAAGCCCAACCTAGCCAGTACAGACAAAGTGAGGGCAATATGGTCCTGGAGAGAGTCAGCTGAGGGTCCCACTAGGAGCCAATCATCCAGGTACGGGTAGATAAAGCACCCCCTGGACCGTAGGTATGCCACCACAGTGGCCATGCACTTCGTAAAGACCCTGGGCGCAGAGGCCAGCCCAAAAGGCAACACCGTATATTCATATACAGAATCCCCATAGGCAAACCGCAGATACTTCCTGTGGCCCTCAAAGATGGAGATGTGGAAGTAGGCGTCTTTCAAGTCTAGGATAGCTAACCAGACGCCCACCTCTAGGAGCTCCAGGACCCGTGCCAGGGTCAGCATCCGAAATTTCTCAACCTTTAAATAGCTGTTGAGGCCCCTAAGGTCCAAAATGGGCCGGGAACCTCCATCCTTCTTATCCACAAGGAAGTACCTCGAGTAAAATCCCCACGGGGAAGCAGCGACATTGACCACCCGGACAGCACCTTTGTTAACCAACTCTATAACATTATTGTGCAACATAACATCACAACATGGAGAACAACGGGGAGGGAGAGAGAGAGGAGGTGCATCTGTAAACATTAACTTGTAACCATGGGCCACAATGGACAGGACCCAAGTGTCAGAAGTAACACGTTGCCAACAGGGCAAAAAAGGCCGAAGCCTGTCCAGAAACTGGGCAGCAGAGGAGGTGTCCTCGGAGGCCAACAGGGGAGCGTTCAGGCTTAGTCAGAAGACCGAGGGCTTCTGCACCGAGGTCGAAGGCTTGGGTGAAGATGGCTGTTGCCTGCCCTTGGACCGGCCGGAGCGCCTGGAAGAGTGACGCTGCTGGGCTGAATAGGATCGGTGACCGTAGGACTGGCCCGAGAAGAAGCGCCCTTGACGCTGCTGGTAAGGTTGGTAAGGGGCCTGGTAGGATCGGAACCGACCATAACGATACCTCGGACCCGATGACTGAGCTGAGGGGGCGACTCCGAGGGACTTGGCCGTCTGCTGATTCTTTTTCATCAGGGAGAGGGATTCATCCGTCTTCTCCGAGAAGAGCTGGGGCCCCTCGAAGGGGAAATCCTCCACTTTCGCCTTCTTTTCAGGCGGCAGGGCAGTGGACCGGAGCCAGGCGTGTCGACGCAGGACCACCGAAGTCGCCATCGAGCGCGCCGCGGAGTCGGCAGCATCCTTGCCCGCTGTCATCTGCTGTTTTGACAGCCGTATGGCCTCTGCCTGAAGGGCCTTCACCAAGTGGCGGCGATCCTCGGGGAGATCGGAAAGGTAAGAGGACAGCCGTTTCCAGAGGAACAGATTGTAGGACCCCATTATGGCCTGGAAGTTGGCAATACGGAATCCCAAAGACGCGGACGAGTAGAGTTTCCTGCCCATGCCATCCAGCTTTCTGCCTTCTCGGTCTGCCGGGGCCGACGAGGAACCGGAACGGAACCGAGCCTGACCCTCCTCAGCCACGATGGAGGAGGGTTTCGGATGACTGAAGAGGTACGGGCAATCATCCTGCTTTAAACGGTAGTACCTCTCTACCTTCTTTGCCGTCGCGGACACGGACGCCGGTGTTTGCCAGAGCGCGAGAGCGCTGTCAACAAAATCCTCCACAGGGGGAAACGCCACCGACGCGGGGGACCCGGAATACAGAGCCTCCAGTAGCTTACTCTTGGGCTTGGAGGTCGTGGAGGAGACGTCTATCTCAAGCGCGGCGGCCATCCGCACCATCTGCTCGGAGAACAGCCTGTAGTCGTCATTCGGGGACGACGAACGGGGCCCACCCACGGTGTCATCCGGGGAAGGATCAGAGGCCGCGTCCGAAGAGCACTCCGACGGGGACGCCAGACCTTCCTCATCCTCGGAATCTGAAAACTCCGGCGAGGTTTGCGTCGGAACCGAAGACCGGTGAGCGCTCGGGGCCGACGGACAAGCCGCAGGAACCGACGGTCGCAGAGGCAAGCCAGGAGGTGGAGGAGCGGATGCCGGGAGCCCGACTGGCTGAGCCGGAACGGAAACCACCGGAACCGAAGGATGCTGCAGGAAGGGCAGCGACTGCTGGAACCACGCCACAAAATCCTGCCAGGAGGTCATGTTCCCAATCCCCGCGACAGGCTGGCAAGGGGGCAGAGGAGCAGGCACCGGGGCAGGCCAGCGAAGAGGCATCGGAACCGACGAGGTAGACGGCAATGGAACGGAGGCCTCCGAAGGCGCCGGGGCGGAAGGCAGGGAACGTTCGAATGACTGGAACGGTTCCGTGAATGACGGGAACGGTACGAATTCCTCGGGAACCGACGGAGGAGGCGTGCAAGGAGGAGACGGGGTGTGGAGACTCACCACATCGTCAGGGATCAGGACCGGTCCAGATGGAGTACCAGGTCGCACAGTCGGAGCCGGGGATAAAGCACGGCCCTTGGCCCTCGATTTCGTCTTGGCCTTCTTGGGCTGGGGTTCCGAAGCAGCCTCTGCGGCCGAGGGCTTGGAGGAGGACTTCGGCTTGGATGCGGAACGCTTCTTGGCCTTCCGGTCGGAAGGACGATCCCCGGAACCGGAGTCAGGTCGGGCCTCCGGAACGGGTTGCCCCGTCGGTTCCGTGGGGAGCTGCTCTGGCGACTTACGAGACGGCGCCGGCGACGGAGCGGCGGAGCGGGGTCTATCTCCCGAAGAGCCCGATGGCTTGGGGGGGAGAAGGTTAGCATCCCACAAAAAGGCACGGAGCCTGGCCTTCCGATCACTCCTTGCCTTCGGAGTGAAGGACATACAGATGGAGCAGCGCTCGACAACATGCCCCTCGCCCAGGCAGATGAGGCAGAGCTCATGGCCGTCCGAGTGCGTCATTTTAGTGCCGCACTTAAGACACTTCTTAAACAAAGAAGTTTGGGACATAATGAACGGTATCTCCCACCGACAAGGGGAAAAAATACCGGCCAGAAGATCACGATCCAAAACTCCGAAGAGACGCTGAGAGGATAAACGCTAGACAATAGAACCTTTTCGTACGGCGGCGAAAAAGGAACTGAGGGAATGCCGGGGACGTTCGGATATATATGCATTCAAAATTGGCGGGAACACCGACGCGCATGCGCGGTGGATCCGAACGTCCCCTTCACATCTCTGAAAGCTAGAAAAATCTTTTCCGCGGCTGGCCTGCGCCTGCGCAGTCCCAATGTGGGGCTGCACAGAAGGACGAAGACGATCAGGTGGTTTTAGTTCAGGATTTCACTAAAACAGGTGGTTTTAAATGGTACAATTAAGCAATGGGCTTAAGAAAGGTGTACCTCTGTTTAGGATTGCGCTGACACATCTGAAATTATGCTTTCTTTTCATGCTTTAATGCAGCCTTGAGGTTTGGAAAAAGATGGCCACAGATCTTCCTCTTTGTAATGCACCAGGCATGATTATGGGGCCTCTATGTCAAAGCACACAAGAATCCCATCAGGAGTTCCTGTTCTTGAACTCTGTTGAGTGTAATCTTTCTAATATTAAAAACTAATGGGAGTTTCTAAAATACTAGTACGGAAATATAACACCAAAACCAGCCTTTAAAGATTAAGAAATAAGACGCGCTGAATAGAGGACAATCTTGTTGCCTCACCCCTTCTCTCTGCGGTTGGAGTTACCTATTCCAGTAGCAATGCTATTTACATGAACTACCTCTCCCCCCCTCTCTTCATAAAGTGACCTTCTTCCTGTATCCCTGCTTCATGTACTGAATGTGGAAGGTGGTTGCCACATAGGTGCAGTGTATTTTTAGGCTAAGATTAGAAATCCACTTCTAATTTAGCCATATAGAAAATAAACATTAGTCCTGAAAGCATCCATTCCCTCAGATGAAAATAAGAATGAAAAGAAAATCTAATCTTTTATATACTGACAACATCATGCTTTTAAAAATACCCAAATCCTCAATCCTTACAGGTTAGGCATTCTTTGGCCTGAGAGACTGCAAGAACGAGCGACTGTACGAAACATTCTAAAATCCTGCAGTTACTGGCTTTCTTCTTTTCCCAAATTGCTTGGACCTGATTCACTCAAACATGCAGCTACCAGAAAACCACATACAATTCAAACTGGGTGGAAGCTTTTTCATCTGTTGACTGATTCATATGTAGCTGCCACCTTGCGGACCTGCCAGTTTCACCATTGGCAATGCTGAACAGTTGTTAGTAGTTTGCAGAGTGCATTGAAATCCTGGTGGTAAGTATTGTATCTGCTGGCAAACAGCTACATACAATCCAGTCGCCTCAATGAACAACTGGGATTTCAAGTATTCTCCAGATCAGATCTTACAGTGAATGGCAGTTCAAGGTCTAGGGAAGAAAATAAGGCTTTGTTCCTTAGGAACAAAACATAAGTACACAATTAATTGAAAGAGCAACCTCTTCCGCCAAAGAATTCTGAAATGCTGTTTTGGATTTCACCTTCCTATTATTGCACAGCATTTGGGAAGTAGGAAATTCAGTCACAAGGAACTGAAGAACAGCAACACAGCACCTGAGGTCCCTGCACCCTGCTTGCATTAGCACCACAGCTCCTTGTGAAAGCCACTTGTTTCCTGTTGCTTTTAATCATTATTTCTGTCCATCTTTCACTTTTAATATCTAAAATATCAGCCACCTACTGATCCTCCAGCTACAGGTTTCTTGGCAGCACATATTCTTCACAATAGCAGTTCTGGTTCAGTTCCAACAAGAAAAAAATAGCCCTATTAAATAGTTACTAACTGCGCCTGGAAAACATGAACACTGAAATTAGATCATACACATCCTTCTTGGGATATATACACTATAAGCTTTTAGTGCAACAGTAAATTCAGCAGATACACACATTGTAAGCTACGTATGTTTGCTGCAACTAATAGTGTGCTAAAATCTTTGTTCTGGACTGTCCCTGAGGACATTAAGAGTATCCATACTGGGTCAGACCAACGGTCCATCTAGCTCTGAATTCTGCTTCATATTATTCTGGGTCTACAAGCAGCATGGTGACCCAAATCCATCCTTGTTGTTCTGCTCCTATAGCAGTTGGTTGGAGTGATTTACAATTCCATATAATCTTCTGAATCTCTGTCGAGGGTAATGTAGTTACTGAAATTGAATATCTCTGCAGTTAAGTTCACTGGTGCCTAATTTGACTGCCTCTAGCCACTGACTCCTTGCAGGCTTTGTAAAAGGAAGCAAACAGCAGCTTCTGGAGAGCCTTTGCTCTGACAGCTTGTGCTCCGCATCTCTGAACGCTCTTGTTTTGCTTCTTGTCATCCTCCTGCCCAGTGCTTTTTTGACAGTCCTCCTGTCTTGTCCAGCCTTATATCCTGGATTCTGACTGAATTGTTTCAAATGTTCTAGAAAGTCCAACATAATCAACTGACTGATTGGCCTTCTGACATTTATTCATAACCACCTTCATCAGGCTACACTGTGGTTTTGGAGCTAGTTTTGATGCTGAAAGAGTCCTGGTTGCCTTAAATGACAACTTGTGGACTGGAAGAGCACATCCCTTGTCAGGTTTGTGGGACATTTCAATAGCTTTCTATACCAGACTACAGTAGCCTTCTGGACTGCCTAACTGGGTTTGGGATCGAGAAGTATCATGTTGTGCTGTTTTCAATCCTTCTTCAAGAGTACGGTGCTAGGAGATGCTAGGAGACTGCTGCTCTTCCCCATGGATTTTGGGGTCCTGTAAGAATCCACATCTACATGAAACCTTTGGAGAGAGTCATCAGGAGATCTGAGGCATAGTTTCATCAAGATGTGGACATGCTTCTTTTTCATGCACTTGTACCTCTGTTCTAAGGAGATGGTAGATTTTACTTAACCAGTGTCTAGACCCAGTGATAGGCTGGATAAAGATTAAAAAAGCAGCATTTAATCTTGACAAAACACAGACATTAGTGATTGGTTTGGAAAGTTAGGTTCAGCCAGTGCTAAATAGTACTGCATTCCCCTTGATGGATCAGGTTCACAGTTTGGGTGTGACCAGGTGTTACTCTTATTATTTAGATGGTTTGGATTGGGATAATTCATGCACCACCTTGTCCATAATCCATCTGCTCAGGACATCTGGAGATAGTTCACCTTCTGCTGACTTTAGAGGTTCACCTGGAAGATATATTTGACAAGACACTCTTTGTGGCATTTCTACAACTCTAGAACTCTGTTTTCCCAGGATACAATACTTGACCCTATCCCTTTTGAGTTTTAGAGGACATATAAAGACCATTCTTTTTTATTGTGTGTTTGGACTGGATTAATGGCAATGCTGGCTATTTTTCTGCTGACTTTAGTTGTTAGATGCTTGATTTTGGTGATTTTGATAGGCTCTATTTTATCTACAAGTTCGTATATCTATTTATTAGCTTTATATTGTGTGATTTTTGCAGAATTTGTTTTAAAAAAATTATGGTAAGATACCTTGAAAGTATTCATGAAAGGTGGGACATATCTTAAAAAAAAACACCAACACCAACAGCAATCACATATCCTTGGCTACCAAATGCCATTTTATATTGGAAAGTTCTTCAGAAAAGTGCTCAGGTGTCAGATAACTCCAGCAAAAAGATTTCTGTAGTTGTTTGTTTAATTCATTTTTTAAAAATTCTATCCCATTGTATCTCCTGACACTCAAGACAGCTGACAGTGACAGCGACGCTGAGATGTCTATATGTTCGTTCTTGCTGTTTGAACATGGTGTATGAATAGTATCATCAGGAAGGATAATCTTAATGGATCTCAGAGCAAAAGTGATGACTTCTGACTGCCAAATTCACTAAGGATTTATGGTCAAAACTAATATTCGAATTGTAATCAGAATCACTGAACTGCGAACATCAGGATTAAAAGCCCAGTGCAGATCCTATGGCAATAGTATAGCATGATTCAAGCAGCAAGCCTTAAAAGAAGCTAAGCAGCAGCATGGCTTCCTATGGAATGATCATAGTGCTCCCAAGCACAACAGCCATCTTACTTCCTGGCCCTGGTACTGTAGATAAAGATGAGCGGTAAGTCTGCAAACCTCAGCAATAATGGTGAGTGGAATGGTACAGTCTAAGAATTCATTCAAAGGCTATCCATCTGGTCTCTATGGCAACTATTATGCTATATTCTTTTTCCAGTGTCCTGCTGTATGGAGCAATCTACTGGAAGAGGCAGGTGTGTGTGTGTGTAGTCTCCACCTTGTATGTTACACAAGGCTGTCATATTCTACAGGGCTTTGAAAATTTCTGACACTGTGGCTTTAAAGATGTTGTACATTTGTGACATTGCAGATTTATTGTATTTGGATTTTGTGCATTGATCATTTTAACTGTTTTAATATCGCCATTTCCTCACGGTCTTAAAATAGCACAATACTCACAGAAGGCTGCTGGCTTCCTTGCGCAATTTTTTTACACCATCTGTTTACAAAATGCCACAAATGTGATTTGTGATGTTTTGTAAATGGATGGCGTCAAAAACCACGCAAGGAAGCTGGCAGCCTTCCGTGAGTATCACGCTATTTTTAGACTGTGAGGAAACAGCCTATGTTACACTTTTTAGAATCCCACTACTGCCATGAACTCAGTAGGTGGCCTTGGGTAAGCCACTCCTCTTAGCCCCAGCTCCCCAGCTGTATTGTGGGGATAATAATAACACTAACTTGTTCCCCGTTCTGGGTGGAGCACTAATCTGTCTAGTAGAGTGGTATATAAGCAGAGTTGTTGTTGTTGTTATTACACAACTGTTTTGAACTTCAGAGAACAAAAGAGAAATTTCTCAAATAAATGAAATAGTCCCAGTAAAGAAGGTATTTAACGCCTAAGAAAATTGTGCTTGGAAATGCAAATATGTCAGATAAATGCTGGAAATATAAAAAGCATGAAGGATCATTGTATCATATGTGGTGGACGTGTGATGTAGCTAGACAGTACTGGGGAGATATTTTAGAAGTAATAAATGAGATTTTGCAGACCCAAATGAAGAAGAACCCAGAACTATTGCTACTGAATTTAAGTATGGAAGATGTCCCTATGCAATACAGAACATTACTATTTTACATGACAATGGCAGCAAGACTTTTATACACGCAGAAATGGACGGTGCAAGAAATACCAACTATTGAAGACTGGATGTATAAATTGTGTACGTGGCGGAAATGGATAAAATGACAAGAAAGTTGAGAGATCAGAACTTAGCAGAATTTTTTACTGATTGGGGAAGATTGAAAACATATCTAGAAAAGAAGTGGGACGTGAAAGGAGAATTATGACAATTTGAAAATTATTAGAATGTTTTTTTTTATTGGAAGAGACAGAATCTTTACCATATGAAGTGAAGTATTAGCTAATTGTGAGCCTAAATTTAAGTGGACTTGGAGTTAATAGATATTGGTAAAATGAATAAAGTAGATATTTTATTTAATTGTTAGCTTAAATTTAAATATATTTGAAGTTAACAGATAGTAATAGGTAATAGATTTTAAGTTAATAATAATAGATTCGAAGCTAACGGATAGGGCTTAGTTTAACAAAGCAGAATGTAAATATGATATAATGAGTTACAGAAAAAGGGGATAGATTAGGAATAGATTAAGATATAGGGTTGGAAAGCTGTTGGAAGTCCTGAAAAAGGGGGGGGAGGGAAAGGATGGAGGAAAATGATATTGAGATGATATTTGAAAGTTTTATGTATTAATATTCTCACCTAATAAAAATTCTTTAAAAAAAAATAGTCCCAGTAAAGAAGTATTTTGGAGAGTATTCAACTACTTCTGGAAAATCTAACAGTAGTTAAAATAAGTTTAATAGAAATTTAAGATACAAGTACCCACAAACTGTCCAGACCTAGGCCATTTCCACGCGGCTTACCTCTCTTCATAATGTCCCGGTAGATCGCGCAAAAAACGCGGAAGATCGCGTTTCCTTGCACGAGATTTGCGCGATGTCACATGACATCACGCAAATCTCGCACGAGGAAACGCTATCTTCCGCGTTTTTTGCACAATCTGCCGGGACATTATGAAGAGAGGTAAGCCGTGTGGAAACGGCCCTAATAAAGCAACAAATAACTAAGCCTCCATTCTAGATACAGTAATCAAATCAAAGAAGCTAAGACAGAATGGCATCAGCATTTCAGAAAAGGATTTTTCCCCCTGTGTAGTAACTTGCCAAATAAATTACTTGACTTATTTACATGAGTTCCTTCCTGAAGTTAATAAAGCTGTGAATCGACATTAACCAGTCAAGCTGTGTATCTACATTAACCAGTCAATGGCCAAGGTTAAGGTAAGGCGAGGATTTATTAACACATAGTTCTTTTACCAATGGGCTGTAGCAAAGGTTTGTTCATGTCAAGATAGCCTCATGGGAAAAAAGAGAAATATATAGAGAGATTATGGTGTTCTAGGATTCTTATTCCACACTATCTTCAGAGTCTAACTTTCAGTAAGCACTAGTTATAATAGTGCTTATGACCCCAAACTGGTCGTGGTTCTGAGTGAATGTCCTCCTCTATTCTATTTTCACAACATTCACCTGTGAGGAAGGTTAGGCTGACAAAGAGTAACTGGTTCCAGGCCACTGAGTGAGCCTGTGACAAGCACTTATTCGAACATGGGTCTCTCCAGTCTTAGTTCAACATCCTAACCACTAAATCACTGGCTTATTTGATGAGCTTCAACGTTTGTGTTGGAGAAGAGAGCTTTGTTGGAGTCTCAGAATAAGGGACGCACTAAAGCAGCTTCTAAGAGTTTACTTGCTGGTTTACTGGATGACTGTGCAAAATGAGACAATTCGGTGAGTTCTAAAGAGAAGGAAATGAAAATGTATGACGATTGATGGCCTATCTCATGCCAGTAATGGGGATTTTGTCCGCTGATCCAGTGGAACTCTCCTTTGTACAGAAGGATTTGTTCCAGCCTAGTTTACATCATTCTGAAGCTTTAGACCCCTCAAAGTTGCTGTTACTGACTTGGACTCCATTTTATGACCAGAACCTATAAGAGAATAATCCAGAACCTCCTGTTGTCTGATTTCAATGTTTGAATTTTATTTACTGTGACTAGGTGCTTGAAAACCATACTTACCAGTGTGGCATTTTCTGAAGACCTTAATGTCATCAGTCCTTACAGAACTGAATGTAAGCCCACTGTTTAAAAAGCCTTTCCCTTGACCTCCTGATATTAAGTAACTATGTTGGTTTGAAGCCTACTGTATCTAGTCAAGGTGGTCTGGCAAGTGGTAGCAGGTCAGCTCCAGATACTTTTGGATGAAACCAGTAATCTTACTCTATTTCAATCTTGCTTCCAATGGGATTCAAGAAAGTAATTGGCTTGGATGCCCAGAAAGAGAGTGGGGGGCAGCAGGGAGGACACAGCTGTGTTATGAAATCTCTCCACATGTGAACATTGAGGGATTAGGCTGCATACATAGTGTGCATGCAATTAAGTTGCTTCGAACTGGTTGACTTCAATGGCTTTCTAGTAAAAGGATAATGTGAGAAGAGGACCTTATGTTCTGGAGGATAAAAATCTTTTTTGTTTGCCAGATTTCTCCTCTGATCTTACCATACTGAAATGAAAAAAAGAAGCTACAGCTACCTCAGTATGGCACAATTCTGTGCACATTAGCAGAACATTCAGATTTTTAAGGTATTAAATAAATGTTTTAAAATGTTAAACACCCACAAATGTAAACAGAACCTTGTAAACAGCAACAAAAAGTTTAGACTCATCATGCTTGCATAGCTGTTTTATTAGAGTAGCAAAGTCTGAAAAGTCCTTGACTCACCTCTGTTAAGCCTGAAATTTCTCCTTTGGCTAATGGTCTGGTGATAGATGGGCTGAACACGCTGGTATCTGGCACCGGCTGTCCTCTCATAAAGTGTTTCCCTGCTTCATAAATATCCACTTCCACCATTTTACCCATGAACTCAGGGTTTTTTGGCACAAGAACCTTTAAAAGAATGATACACACAAAATTTTCTAAGTATTCATTTTTTTTATCCAGAGAGGAGAAACACAAATATAAAACCTTCAAAGTTCAAAGCTCAGTCACTCACATGTAGTCCTTGACAATTGGTATGCAGCATTAGATCAACTTTCCTTGCCTGTTTTTTTCAGGTGTAACTTAAGACACAAGAAGTATGTTTAGGTTTCATATGTTTTCTTAGTGTTTCCTATTGTTGCTTTAAGAAATTTACTGGATTTTTATATTTCAGTACCTCATTTTGTATCATTTTTAAATTATTGTGGGACTTCTTGATCCTTACAGGGCTATGAAATCTAGACTTGATACTCTGACTTCTTGGGTTGGTTGATTATTGTTAAAATAAGCATTTGTCCTCCCGGTGTGCTTAAACCTTCTTCCTTCTGAGAATTAAGCTCAGGTGCAACCCATTTTTGCTCTTTCCAGGAGCAGCCAGCTGTGCAGCATATTGATTGGTTGGGCATGATTGTGACATCCACAAGTATCTTCCCATACATCTGCCACAGTAGTGCTCCAAGTAAAAACAAAATGGATTCATGTTTAATTAGTTAAACATGCCAGGTGTCTGTTTTAAAAAAAAATAAGCCAAAGACCTGCCTCAATCAGTGCTGAATCTGGAGCCAGATTTGTGTGTCACTGCAGAACTGAATATGAGAGAAAGAAGAATTTATTCTGCTGCAGAATAAATGCTTACCCCAAAGATTACAAATGTGCTGATTTATTATTTGATGTATTATTATTTTTGCAATAAGGGTACAATTTAGAAGTTGTAGACATTTATACTCTCCACCACCACCACATATTCCTTGAAGAAAACTTCTCTAAAGATGTGGGGTGGAATCCAAACAATACTTCCAATAGTGGATGGGGGGAATTTTTGAAGATTCCTCTCGCTAACTGCAGACCCTCACATTCCACCCCACGCTGTTCCTGAGAGTTCCCAGAATTAGTATTTTCGGAGGTGCTGTGGGTTGCAGCAGAAAAAAAGAAGGCAGAAAAAACCACTCCACATGCTCTCCTTCTGGTCTTTTGCATTCAACCTGGAATGCTTGTCCTACCTAATAATCTTATGCATTCCAGTTATGTTTCTGAGAAAACAATCTTTGATTTATAATTGTAATTTTAATTGGTTATGTGTTCATGGGTTTTTAAACATGTTTCCCTGTGATATGCTTCAAAGTTTTAAAGATTTTAAATGAAGATTATTTACTATTTGTAACTATCAGGCTGGATGTCATTGATATGCTGATGACAGCCAGCTATACTTATCATTAGCCATGCTCCCTAAGCAGCAGCTCTCATGGTCCCTGACTAGCAACTGAATGCTGTGGTCAAGTAGATGAGGCTGAACAGCTAAATCTTGACAAAATGGAGTGATGTTACATCAGGAAAGCTGATGTTTTGGATTAGAACTTTAGAATGGGATTTAGTTGCCAGTAGGTAAGAGTTTGAGGGTGCACCTGGACCAACCTCTGTTGATAGAAAGCAGGTTGGAGTCATTGTTATTTTATATGTAAATCTTCTCTTCTAGATTCAGCTGACCTAGCTACACTGATGCATGCTTCTTTAACCTCCTTGGCTAGAATATTATAACATGCTACATTTGGAGACAATGTCTGCTGATCGGAACAAGCTAGCATGCCCACAGGACAGCGATATTAAGACTACCAATTTGCTTCTGGGCTGACTTGGAGGTGCTGGTGCTTACCTTTACACCACTTCATAGGCCGGGACCCACACACCTGAGAGACTGCCCCTGCTCATACATGCCTACCTTATTCAGAGAGCAATGCTTCTTTGTAAGATCTCTCCTGCAGCTGGCAGGTGCTGCTGCTGCGACTCACTCAAAAGCACCGCCCATGACATTTCTAACATCAAGAATGGATCCCAAGAAACAGTATGGAAGGGCTCTGTTCCTCCCACATTTTTCAAAGGTCTGCAAAAGCTGTATTATTAAAGACTTGGAATACAGTTGCTTATGCTGTTTTTTGCTACCAATTTTTTTGAATTATTGACTGTTTTAGCTTTAAAGCATTTACTGCTTTTGTTGGCAAATTTATTGAACTGTCTAGTATTTTAGCTTGTTGCAGTTTGCTGTGCAGTCTTGATTTTATGTTCCTGCACTGGACTTTATGGAACAAAATAATGAATTAATTTAGAATCCTGATATTGAAGTCTTCTGTTTGTATACATATTTGTACAAAGCTGAGAATTAGCTGTCTACTAATTTTGTCCTGTGGAATGTCCATATTAATTTAATTATAACTGCCTGTCCCTGGCTTAAAAAGTTAGGGTTGGAAACCATCTAAATAAAGGAATAGACAGGGACAAGGTCATCTTCCTATGGTGGGTTTTAAAGCTCTTAAAGAAAATATTGGAAGCAAACAGATTAATAGCGGAATTTGATTATTTTAAAAATGGCTGTAACTAAATGACAAAAAGGTGTATTTTAGATTTTGTGGAGTTCAAAAAGCAGGATTTCCTGCTTCTTCCTCCCACTGCAGTCTACTGAGAACTCCAAAATTTTATTCCTGGGGGGTCAGTAGACCCTCAGAAACAGCACTGGGGGCAAAGTGAGAAGGTACAGTCAGTGGAAACTGCTGCCCCCTCCCTTACAAAGATTTAAATGGTTGGATACATGCCACCGGAGGCAGGGATGCACTCCACAGTGGGAGAAAACTTCCTGAATTGGTGGAGGTAGCATGGCTATGCAAGTTAACCAGTAATATTAAGAATGGAGAGGGCAGACAGCAAATAAAACCCTACCAAGCAATGTGCCCCCTTATTATAAACATTAGCTGTAGGAAAAAAAACCAGATTTAACACTGTATTGTTACTTCCTTTGGATTAATTAATATGGCTATATAGTTAATAAGTAATTTAAAGTGAATTAATGTGTATTGAACTAAATGGAGAAAACTGAGTAATGAAGGATGTGTCCAATAAAGAGTTTTCTGTTTAATATTTTCTGGCCAATATGATATATGTGTGTGTGTGTTTATATAGTACTGTTGGTTTGATGTACAATATTTAAGGTACATTTAAATGTACCTTAATGTGCATTATTTGATTGATGTGCATTATTTAATTGCACATGATACCTTTACATTTCAGTGCAGTATAAATGACATGAATGCTACAGCTTAAACCCAGAGCATCTTGCACTCCAGCACTTAGCAATGAAGGTATTTGAATATATAATTTTAAAACCAAAATAGTACTTATTATTTTCATTACTTCTTGCTACTTTTTACTAGACATTAAGAAACTAATTAAATGTTAAGAGATGTTTCACAGAAAGCTGGTAGTCTTGCTGTGACATTGGCTGGAGATCAAAGTTTTTCATATCTTCTGATACCACTTCAAAAACAGTATTTTGTTTTTCCAGTGGGAGCACACATCAAATGATTAACAGGTCCATAGAACTATACATTCAGCAAAATCACATAGTACAGCTCTCCTGGAACTGTGATAATTCAGAATGCAAGTAGGATGATTTCATGCTTCAGTCCTCCTCGCATAAAAATTGCCTCCTTGCACATAGAAAGCTATCAGATTGGAGGAACAATTCTAGACTAGCCTTATCCTTCGTGTGATAATTTTCTGTGTGCAGGAAGGTTTAAAAAAAAACACGAAGGAGAATCTCATAACAATATTCAGTCTTAAGTGACATTCTTAGATAAGGAAGGCTGTATATATTTTTTCTGAATATGTAAATCATGATTGATCTGCATTTCAACAAAGTAAAAAATAGTCTTTCTGTGACTACATTTCAGGACATTTCCACATAGGTTATCTGCCCTGGTTCCTCTGATCTTTCTTAAACCTGCTTTGCTCTGAAGTTTCAGGAACAATCACAGTAAAGACTGGATGGCTGCTATGTGGGTGGGAAAATCCAAATTTTTCCACTCACATGGCAGCCATTTTCCCTGACATGGTTCCCATGACCATTTCCTTCTCCTTCCACCTGGGTTTTTTCCCTTGCAGAGATATAAGGAAAATGGCATATCTTTTATAAGGGAAGGGGCTAGAAACTTACTTTTCAAAAAAATGAAAGCTGGGAATCAGAGAAACTCTTACACTTACTGTTATAATAGTATATTGATAACATGTTATTCTTGTTTGGATGTATTATTTAAAATTGCAACAGCCTCAGTGGCTCAGGGGAGAGGGATGGCCACTTCTGGGGGACTATGGCAGGGAGACTGCAGGGAAAACTGCCATCTGGAAGCCCCACTGCTGCTGTGCCTTATCAGCAACCACATTAGCAACATGCTCATGTGCAAAACAAGAAGTTGGCTTTTCTGCACATAGAGATTTAATTTATCAGGGAAAAGTTCTGTGCTAGACTTTCTTCCATTTGCTTTCTGATACTTTTGACATTTTGGTTTGCCTTGAATGCCCACTAGAAGGGAAAAACAACAACAACAGCAAGACCACGGGCTGGATCATATAGCTCCTTTTCATTGGTGCAAGGTCAAAAGTTCTGTTGTTGCATGAGGTAGGTGGCATGATTTTGATTGCTTCTTGCAGCTCAATGCAGGTGCAAATATTGCATGATTTTTCATAGATGTGGTGTCCCAGCACATTGCCAGCACTACATAAAACAGTACCTGCTCGTAGAACTGATTGTGGGCGACATAAAACTTGGAGTCAAATGATTCTTCTGTAACAAGAACTTTTTGTTTCTCCCCAATCTGTCAGGAAAAAAAAAGGAAACTGGATATCAGTGGAGAGGTAAAGTAATAAATTGCTTAATGAAGAAAACAGCAGCTTAGGAACTTCCTGTGGTAATTAATATGGCTGGATAATTTAGCACTGCACTGATAAAAAGTACTTTGTCAGCTTACACATATGATGAAAATGAAACCCTGCCCTCAAGTCATAGTTGACTTATGGCAACCCTGGTAAGCTTTTCATGGCAAGAGATTAACGAATGTGGTTTGCCATTGCCTGCCTCTGCAACTCTGGTCTTTGTTAGAGGTATCACATCCAATTACTAACCAAGGCCAACCCTGTTTAGCTTCTGAGATCTGACAAGATCAGGCTCTCTTAGGCTATCCAGGTCTGGACCAATAGATAACAAAAATCTAAGACTGCTGTAACTTAACAGGCTCTGAACTCATCGAGTGTCACTTCTTTTAAAGTTCACTTTTAATTGTCAAGAATTTTGTGTGACCTCAACAAAAGGCATACACTGCTGTATCATGTAAGTACACAGGGATGCTGCATGTATATCTCCAATGTACATCTCCATGGCTTAGATCAAGCACTTCATGACACATTACATACGCCCTAGGTTGCTGTTCTTGTATCAGTATTAATTTTTTATGATAAAGTTGAGCGCTATAGTGGGGGAAAAGACGGTGTGTGTGTGTGTGTGTGTGTGTGTGTTATATGCCATCAAGTCGCCTCTGACCTATGGCGACCCTATGAGGGAAAGATCTCCAAAACATCCTATTATTAACAGACTTGCTCAGATCCTGCAAATTGGAGGACATGGCTTCTTTTACTGAGTCAAGCCATCTCATTTTAGGTCTCCCTCTTTTCCTATTACCTTCCACTTTTCCTAGCATTATTGACTTTTCCAGAGAATTGTGTCTTCTCATGATGTGACCAAAGTATCATAGCCTTAGTTTTGTCATTTTAGCTTCTAGGGAGCATTCAGGCTTGATTTGATCTAATACCCAGTTTGGTGTAGTGGTTAAGAGTGCAGGAGAGCCGGGTTTGATTACCCTCACCTCCACTTGAAGCCAGCTGGGTGACCTTGGGCTAGTCACAGTTCTCTGGAGCTCTCTCAGCCCCACCCACCTCACAGGGTGTTTTGTTGTGGGGATAATAATAAGATACTTTGTAAACCACTCTGAGTGGGCATTAAGTTGTCCTGAAGGGCGGTATATAAATCAAATATTATATTATTATTATTATTATTATTATTATTATTATTATTATTATTATTATGTTACCCAGTTATTTGTTCTTTTGGCTGTCCATGGTGTCCACAAAACTCTCCTCCAGCACGACAAATGAATCAATTTTCTTCCTGTCAGCTTTCTTCACTGTCCAACTTTCACATCCATACATAGTAAAGGGGAATACCATAATTTGGATTAGCTTGATCTTGGTTCCCTGAGAGACATCTTTATCTTTAAGGATCTTGCCTAGTTCCCTCACAGCTGCTCTTCCAAAACCTTCTTCTGATTTCTTCATTGCAGGCTCCCTTTTGGTTGATAACTGAGCCAAGGAATAGAAAATCTAGAACAATTTCAATTTCCTCACTCATAGATGCAGAGGAGTTAGCCGTGTTAGTCTGTGGTAGCAAAATCAAAAAAAGTCCAGTAGCACCTTTAAGACTAACCAATTTTATTGTAGCATAAGCTTTCGAGAATCAAGTTCTCTTCGTCAGATGCCTGATACAGGTACTGGCCAAATACAGAAGAGCAGGAGAGAGAAGAGAGGTGGCAATTAGGGGGGGAGGGGGAGGGAGCAATCAAAACATTCCTTTGCTAGTATATGTAAACATCTCCTTTTAGTGTGTGTATCAGTTGGCTTCAAAGGAGTTTGCCCTGTTAGTTTGTAGAAGCCAAACAGCTAGACCAACCAATTCCACTCACTGTCAACTTTAAAATTGTGTAATTCCTCAGTAGTCAGTACTTTTGTATTTTTGATGTTCAGTTGTAATCCTGCTTTGGCATTTTCTCCTTTAACGTTAATCAGTAGTTGTTTTCAAGTCTTCACTATTTTCTGCCGGTAACATGGTGTCATCTGCATATCTCAAACTGTTATTGTTCCTTCCACCAATTTTCACTCCACCTTCTTCTAGATCTAATCCAGCTTTATTTATGATATACTCTGCTGGTATGGAGATAAAATGCATCCTGTCTGACACCTGTGCCAATTGGAAACCATTCTGTTTCCCCATATTCTTTCCTGACAGTAGCCTCTTGTCCAGAGTACAGATTCCACATCAAAACAATCAGATGTTGTGGCACCCTCATTTCTTTTCTGACTCTCGATAGCTTTTCTTGAGTCACACAGTCAAAAGCCTTGCTATAATCTATAAAACACAGGCTGATTTTCTTCTGAAATTCTCTGGTATGTTCCATTAGCCAATGTAAATTTGCAATGTGATCTCTGGTGCCTCTTCCTTTTTTGAATTCAGAAAAGGAATTTCTCGTTCCATATATGGTAAGAGTCTTCGCTGCAGAATTTTAAGCATCCCTTTGCTTGCATGGGACATTAATGCAGTAGTCTGATAGCTGTTGCACTCTTTGGTGTCCCTTTTTTTGGAATTGTAATGTAGACTGAGTGTTTCTATTTTGTGGGCCATTGTTTTTTTTCTGTATTTGTTGACAGATTCTTGTTAAAATTCTGATGGACTCCATTTCTGTAGCTTGAAATAGCTTTATTGGTATTCCATCTACTCCAGGTGCTTTGTTTCTCCCAATTGCTTTGAGTGCAGCTTTTACTTCACTTTCTAGGATTTCTGGTTCTTCATCAAATAATTCTTTGACAACAGTATCTGTCATCCTTCTATCTCATTTGTATAGTTCTTCGGTGTATTGTTTCCATCTTTCCTTTATTTTGTCCTGATCAAATACTGTATTTCCATGTTGATCTTACAGCACCCCAAGCTGTGGCTTGAATTTCCCTTTGATTTCTTGGATCTTTTGGAACAAATTTCTTGTTCTTCCCTTTTTGTTGTTTTCTTCTATTTCTTTGCACTGGTTATTATAATACATTTCTTTGTCTCTACATGCAAGTTGTTGAAAAGCTGCATTTAGAATTTGGCCCTATTTCTGTCACCTTTTGCTTTTGCTTCTTGTCTGTCTTTAACAACCACAACCACATTCGATGTATATACTGCCCTTCAGGACAACTTAACATCCACTCAGTATGGGTAATAATAATATGTTATTATCCCCACAACATTCAACCTGTGAGGTGGGTGGGGCTGAGAGAGCTCTGGAAGAGCTGTGACTGACCCAAGGTCACCCAGCTGGCTCCAAGTGGAGGAGTGGGGAATCAAATCCGGTTCTCCAGATTAGAGTCTCATCGCTCTTAACCACTACACCAAACTGGCAATTTAGCAATTTTAAGACTTTTCGCAATCATCCATTTAGGCATCTCCTTTCTTTTGGTTATAGGAATAGTCTTTGCACATTCTCCCTTGATAATATCTCTGGTTTCAGCCCTGTGCCATTCTGCCCAGGATTCTTGTTCTGCACAGAGTAACAGCATTGCGAAGCGTTGGCTCTGCCCAACAACTATGGACTACAACAAGGTCCTGGACAGATCTTCTTGCAGTGCACTTGCAGAAAAAAACAGCAGGAGAATCTGATAATACTTCCCTCTTTGGAGACTAGCTCAGACTTTTGACAGAGTATCAGCCCTTTCAGCACTATTCCTCTGAAGAATAAAGAATCTAGATCCATCCAGTATTTGTTATCTACATATATATTCCTGGATTTAAAAAATACCCTTGGCTTCATCACCAATTGTCAACCGCTTAACAATTTAAGCTTGCCTTTGAAAATGTTACTGTAGGCTCTTGTTTGTTGAGCCATGTTTACAAAAACATCATATAGTTTCTTAATATAAAATAAAAAATGGAAAATAAATTATAATTCCATTCTTATGATTTCTGTAACCTTTACATCTGGACTTGGAGAACACATTGGAAATGTTTCCAAAAATGGAGGTTATTTTAATTTCTTGTTTCTCTTTCTGTCTGACACACTTACATGAGTTTCAGGCAAAACATTTCTTACTGCATTGAGTGTGATCAAAGCTTGAATTTAGCATCTCCTTTTAGAGGAGGAGGAATCTGAATGCCACATAACGTAATGTAAGTGTGCACGTTCTGTCCAACAGATCATTAACTGCACATGGCTTCTCAAAACTCCATTGAACTATGAAGGAGATTTTCAGTGGTGTGTACAGATAATGTCTATTTATTTATTTTATTTATTTAATTGCAATTCTAGACCGCCCTCCCCGTCAGACGGGCTCAGGGCAGTTTAACAACAGCTTAAAACAATAAAAACATTATAAAAACATTAAAACATCATATCAAACAATTAAAATTGGTGGGTATAAAATATTAAAATACAGTATTGTCCTGCATGGGTGGTGGAAGGTCTACATAGGCACCTGCTGAAGACAGAGGAACCACAAAGGTGTGCATATAAACTAAGCCGTTACGTTGACTACCGGATGGAGGGCAAGCAACTCACACCAGCAAATCCCTATTTGAAGATCAGGTCTGCTGAGCAAAAGAAAGATGATTTTACCTTGTCCTCTTTTTGCTGCAGCTCCCTCCCATGTGCATAAGAATCCTACAACCTCAGGAAAAATATTTTGCAAGTTCAAAAGGGACTTCAAGAGAGGAAGGTGGGAGAAGTCTGTGTACCTTCTGTTAGTGGTTGGTTGGATACAGGCAACAGTCTGTAATTTGGCTTTGTTGTTCAGTAAAATTGAGTATGTAATTTGTCTAGCTATCTGGCCTTCCAAACAAACAAAACAAATCAAACACATAAACACAAACACAAATACACACCACGAGATGGCAGCTCCAGTAAAATTAGTTTTCCCTGAAATCTACCTAGGACAGGCAGAGACTGGCTTTAATCACAGAAATAATTCTAGTGTTATATATATATATATAAAAGGATCCCCAAACACCTTTATATTAATTGCTGCAATGTTGTATTAAGTGTCTGTAATGACATTTTGAAAAAAAGTACAACCAAAAGAAAATCTTAACCTTTTCATCCCAATTCCTCATTTAAAACAACTAAAACATACAAAGGTACAACCTGTGGACTATACAATAATTTTATTGTGAATAAATGTATTTGCTTTCAGGTGTTTCAGAAACACATCATAAAATTTCTAGGGCAGATATGCTTGTACTATTTTCTTATATTTCTGTATACATACAATATTCTAAAAAAATTAAAAATCCATTCCTGTAGCAAAGATATATGGCTAGTTCATACTCTCAGGGATCCCACATAAGTGTGTCTGAAAGCCCCCAACACGCTGTTAAAGCAGAAAGCTCCATACAGGAGACAGTTGCGTGACTGAAGAAACCCTACAGATATAGCCTGTAGTTTCTTAACAACTATACCTGCTCATGAACTTTGACTTGGCTAGTAAACTGTCCACTAACCCTATGGGCTTCTAAAGTTCTTGAATAGGACTAGCTATAAGTGCAAAGAGATCCACCTGAAACAGAGATGGCTATCCGCCTGAAAGTATCCTTTGATCAATTGGCACTATTGTGAGAGATACGTATACATTTTTGGGGACCGGATGTGTTATTAAGGTTTAACCTACCCATTCTGGTGTTTGTATCTTTTGTGGTGCTCACCTGCATAATAATTAGCCACTGTGTACTAGGTAACATTAAATGAGCACAACATAAATTCATGCATTCAAATAACAAAAAAGATCATAAACTTCTTATAGGATCTAGTACTCTCAAATTTCTTGTTATTCCACTGTGGGATAATTTGCACCTCAGGACCTCAATAATCTCAATTATTAAAACAATAAGCCTGTCTATGCTGCCAAAGGTGAGTCTTGCAATTTAAAAAACAGGTGCTGTATACATGTTGGGTAAAGACTGAACATCAGTGGGAATTGCTTGTCCTTGTTGGAATTGATTGAAGGACAACCCTTTCACCTATCACACTACTGATTCTTTATAGCCGCCATTCTCTCTTCTCATCTATTCCATGAAGGGAAATGCGTACAAATCAGGATTGCCATATTTCTTAGCTGTAAGTTGTCACACCCAGCTTTTAAAGACCATTCGAATATATGTATTAATCCAAACACAATTCACAATTATTTTGAAGCAATATCATATATTAAAAGAAATCATCAAAAGCCACTTGATACTCCTGAACTCAAGTAGCTCTCTTCAACTTAGCTTGAGGCAGAGCTAACCCAGTCATTCTACTATGTATTACAACCAGTCAACTGAGTTTTCTCCCCCCTGCATGTGGTCTTATATGGAATTTCGTAACAACTCAATAATTTTAGGATAATTCCTAAAACGCCGATCAAAATGTCACAGATGTTTTCAGTTTTCTACTCATAGCAAATTGTCCAAAATCTCATTCTGCATTTAATGTCATACACAAGCTGTAACCTATCATCTTCCTATTAACCAGGGAGTTGGTGACAGAATGGCCATATACATTAATACAGAATACACCTTCCATCTGGAGCTTTTATTCACTGGGGTGTAGGGGCTATTTGGCAGTGAAGTGCTTGATGGCTTATTCTAGAGCATTCAAGGCAGATCAACAGACCAGTATTACACAGACATTTGCTACATAATAGCAAAATCAAGATGTATCTTCTTAAGCTAGCATGTTCACATCATACAGGCTGGGATGTTTCTCAACATGCATCTTCTTCTGATGGAATGGTGGGCCAGTGTTGCCAGCCAGTCAGAAGTGTCTTGCCCCCTCTTGGATGCCATAGGCTTAGTTTCTCTCGCATCACAGAGGGAAACAGCAGCCTTGGGACAGGAAGCTGAAAGATCACAGAATTTGGAATTCCAGGACCAGCCAGGAACCTTTGTTGAGTATTGCCTACTTTGGGCTTTTCAAACTGTGTACTGTTGAAAAAAATCAGTTAGTTTTTTTACTGAGCCTCTTGCTAAAATCACATTGGTGCTGCTGATAGGCAACATTAAATTACAATTACTGTATAAATAGCATATACTGTATGTATATGATGTGAACAATTTTTAATACTATGTCATGCCTATAAAGCTGCATACACTAAGCCCGTGCTTGTTCTCATTTTTGCAACGCAGAACTGTTCTAGGCAACAGATGTACACAGAGGAGAGCTCCATCTTTTCAACTATTTCCCTGCCTGGCTGGAGGCTAGAGAATCAGGAAGGATTAAATAGAAGTCAAAGAAAGAAGGCTTGAATAGCTTCTAGTTAGCATAACAAAAGGAAGTGCCTCAGTTGTTCAGCATCGAGCAATGCATCTCATTAACTGCAAGTGAAAGAACTATTATTTGGCCCCCCTATGAATACTGTTTGGCACAGAGATATATTATATCAGAGAGAAATAGCATGGCCATTGGAGAGCTTCTGCTGCTGCAGCCCAGCAATCCTGCTTCAGGGTAAATAGCCCACTTCCATTAGTGTGCACCTGCATCTGACTGCTTCATTTTGATTTGGTCTCCTGCTGTGAAAATGTCGCTTCTTCAAGCATATACAAGCCCTGAAATGCAGTTCATATGAAAATTATATTCAGAGATGTCAGCAGTGACCTAAAAATGACAACTGGGCCTCGATCTATCGGCTTCCTTTTCAATTCTGTTATGTTGTGCAGATTTACAGCCCTCTTCTATTGCTCCTGTTTCCTACAATGGTGTAATAAAACTTTATGTTGGAAACTTCTATTTGATTAGGCATTTAGCAATTATATATAAAACATCATCTCAAAGTGAGCAAATCAAAGTACTCAAAAGATAAAAACTGCTATGGAAACCTACAAAGGTTGCTTAACATTTGCAAACTCTAGAGTCCTAAATTACTAGTAAGTGTAGCATTTCTGTCATAATTTCTTGCTGAGATATTTACTTCATTTAATGCATAGTAGGACACATATAAGGCATTATTAATATTTGTCAGTATCTCCCACATTAATAAGGCTGCCTCATATCTCAATGACCCCACACAGATGTAAAGCACCCCCACTGGGCACTCAGGAATGTTCCAGCTCCTATCCCCTTTCATTCGGGCAGTCCTTCTCCTTGTTCAGTTTTGGAATCAACTACAGTTAATATCATGTACAAGCAATTAGTTAATTGCTAGCTATAGTTAGTGTTCAGCAAAATAACTGCAACTGTGGATAGAAGCGGGTTTAGCGCCAACCAAGACACAGTCAATAGTTCCAAAGCTCAAAGGAAGCACACAAAATCATAAGAGACTCTTGCTTGTCTATGAAAAAGGTTCATTTGCACTGTGAGCCAATGCAACACAGTAGCATCATGCAAGGGAACTCATTTCAAGTTATAGCATAAGGCAGCTTCTCAGTGTTTCATCATGTCTTAACGGTGATTAGATTTCTCCTGAGGAAGGGGCGGACCAGGGGGTCACTTTCACTCTCTCTTTAGTAAATTTATGTTTTTCCTTAGAGGCTGTATCATCACAACAGTCCAGTTAGGTAAAGTGTGGCTGAGAGAGTATGAGTGGGTCAAGGTCACCCAGCAAACTTCATGGCAGTGTTGGGATTTGAATCTCGGTTTCCCAGATCCTAGCCAACACTAACCACTACACTATACAGACTTTTGTTTTCACTGGGCTGCAGTCCTTCTCATTCATCAGGAACAACACAGGGTCCAGTTATCGAAGCCACCAGCTGGGAAGCAGGAAGTGAGAACAAAGGACTAACCGTTGGGAGGCTTTACCCACCAGAAGTCTTGAGGGATATTGTGCTCCTCGCCACTGATGAGGTCCAGAGGATGCCGACTGACTCAGTTAGTAGCCTAGGGGTTATACTGGATCCAGCACTGTTACTGGAGAAGTTAATGCAGCTGTGAAAAAGGCATTCATTCAGCTTCTTTTAGCTAGGAAGATAGCCTCCTACCTTGACTTTGCTGATATGGCCATGTGGATCCATGCTACGGTTGCTTCTGAGGGTCTGCCCTTAAAGATAACTCAGTAACTCCAGTTTATTTATTTATGAAGGATATTTCCATGCTGCTTCTGCTCAAGGTGGCTTACAATTAAGACTACTACAAGATTAAATTTTTAAAAAATTAAAAACAAGTCATTGGCCATAAGCAGCATAAAATGATCCATAAAACAGAAGCAGACCATTAAAAAGCTGACTCTCAGTCAAAATTCACATTGTATGTATCGCCTTTGCCAGATGTCAAAAAAGGGCTATTAATATAAAAACCCTAACTAAAAGCCTGGGTTAAAAGATCTGTTTTGGACTGGCACCTAAAAGAAAGGTGCCAAATGAATCGCAAGGTGGAAGGAAGTACAAAGGAGAGGCATCATCACAGAAAATCCCACCTCTAGTCAGTTAATGCAGAACAGCATAGGCTAGTTACAAATTAGCACCAAGCGGGAAATGCGTGTCACATTTATTGTTTAAATGCCATTGGTTATTAATCAGCTACTGAGTTCCACTCAGGGTTCTGGTTGCCACCTACAAAGCCCTGAATGACCTCAGACTCACATACCTACAGGACAGCCTCTTCAGCTATGCTCTGCTGAGATATCTTTGCTCATCTGAACAAAGTTTCTGAAAGGTGCCACCCTGCAAATGGGTTAGATCCACAGTTGCCTGTTCACATGTATTTTCAGTGAGGGCTTGAGGATGTCACGAAAATTCCCCCACTTTCATCATTCTGCAAAATGTGCAAAACCGTATGTTCAAGAGGGCATTTAAAAATGAACAGCCCTGGAGGACACCTTTATAATGGAACAGAATTGTAGTAAGTTGCAATGATTATCATAGGTATCACCAGCTTTTACTGCATTGCCTTTACCTTGTAATCTACTTTCTGCATTGTTTATAGTATACCTTGCATTGTTGTTTGCATTGTTCTCTACTTCTGTAATCCTAGGTAAATTGTACTGTTCATTGATTGTTTTAGGCTATCTGATTGCACTATTTATGTTCTGTAATCTGCCTTGAGTCTCAGTAGGAAAGGTGGACTACAAATAAAATAAAATAAATCTTTGGCAGTCCCCGTGTTTTGGGTGTTACCTTAGGTTTTTATAACAAAAAAGGAACTCAGCATCTGTTTTTGATTTAGAATGTAATAGATCTGAATTGCAAGCCACTTGGGGAGACAATTTGGCTGAAAAGTGAGGTATAAAAACAATAAAAGGCACAATATATGGGAAAGGTCTATAGTACTAGAAACAGAAAAGTTCTTGTGTAGAGCTTCTGTTTATTACACGGGGCTTTCATTCTTATAAAGGCCCATTTTGGGAATAAACAACATACTCTTTTTTCCATTTTCAGATTATCCATGAGACTGGTTTGCCCTTTGAGGGTAAAAAAGCATATAATCTATCAGGTTGCATTTGTCTGACATTTTCACTGTCAAACCATAGAAGAGAATAAGAAGGAAAAAAAGACAACAGAAAGATGAAAGATGACAAAGTCTAGAATCCTGCAAAGCCTTTATCTATCAATATTGAATAAGATTTATAAAACAGTTATTTGCAGACTCTGCTATTAAATGTCTACATTAGAGAATCAGATATCTAAATTAGATAAAAACTACTACAGGCAGTTGAGTGCTCAAGAGCTGTTCCTGTCAAAATAACAAAAGAATGGATTTCTGTTAGGGGGGATGTATTGATCTTACAATTGCTGAACAGCCCAATTCCAAGGCCCACTTTTGCAGCAGGCACCGTGGAACACAAAATGATGCTCAATGCATGGAAAACAAATGGTCCTGAATCAGCAAACTATACACAATAACAGGTGACTGTAGAGGAACACATGCCAGAATCCTTTTGATGTAATTAAAGAAAGCAAGGAATTTGCTGAATACCTACGGACAATTTTAAAATGACAGCCAAAGTTGATACATGCAGGAAAATTTAGAAGTGATTAATGGTACAGATCCACACAATCAAAATGTAAGCTAACAAGTGGAAAAGGAGACATTTGGGTTTTCAGAATTATTTGTTTCTGTTCTAACCTGTTCTGTTCTGTTCTGTTATCAGCCCCACCCCCATCTCAGGATGCAAGATTTACAAATAGGGTTGCCAGTCCCCCTGATAGGGGTGAGCACTCTCACTCTCCACCCCCTGCTCCCACTCCCTGGCTGATGGGGGGAAAGGTGGGGGGAAAGGTGGGTTGACGCAAGTTTACCTGGGAAGTGTAGGAGACGTCTTCCCCTCTCTGTGAGAGCCACCTGCCAGCTTCAGGCTCTCCTTGCCTTGCTGAAGAGCCAGAGGAAGCCAGCAGCAGCATACTTCTTCCAGGCACAAGCCCGCCAGATGCAAGGGCCCCCAAAACCATTTGGGGTGGGCAGCTGCTGTTCTCTCCCAAGGCGCCCTGCATTCGGCAAGCTGCCTGCCTGCCGCCGGGGAGCTGCTTCAGAGACATCCGCCGCATCAGTGAAGTGAGGGCATATCAGAGCAGCAGCAGCAGCAGCAGATCCCTCGCCTGGAGCTTCACTGATGTGGTGGCTGTTTCCGTAGCAGCTCCCCGGGAGCAATTTAAATGCACAAAAAGTATACGCAATTTACAGTAAAATGAAGTCGTAAAAAGTGCCCACATTTTGTGAGAACAGGTCACTGTTCACTGCATCAAAAACCTTAAAGATGAACAGAAGCTTTTTTGGACAAAATTCTACTTCCTCAGATGCAGAAGATACAATTCAGACATCTGATGAAGTGGATTCTAGGCCATGAAAGCTTGTGTGCGCGTTATGTGCCATCAAGTCACCTCCAACCTATGGCGACTCTATGAATGCAAGACCTCCAAAACATCTTATCATTAACAGACTTGCTCAGATCTTGCAAACTGGAGGAAGTGGTTTCTTTTAGTGAGGCAAGCCATCTCATTTTAGGTTTTCCTCTTTTCCTACTGCCTTCTACTTTTCCTAGCATTATTGTCTTTCCCAGTGAGTCTTGTCTTCTCATGATTACAGATGGATACGAACAAAAAAAAAGCCACGAACAGCCCAATCCGCTGTTTGTGAGCAATCTGTTTGTGAGGCCCCATTCCCGGCGAACATGTGTTTGTTCCAAGCCCTCTTTGTGGTGTTCGTCAGCCGTTCGTAAAGCCAGACAGTCTGGAGCCTTTCAATCAATTTCCCTGGCAACATAGGCATGGACTGTCTGAACTCCTTCTGCCTTGTAACCCCTCAAAGTAGCTTCCAGCAGACAGTCCAGTTTTTGCCACTTTGGTGGGTACTGGACATTGGTAAGGTCAGTTTGTAACCCCTCAAAGTAGCTTCCAGCAGACAGTCCAGTTTTTGCCACTGTGAAGAGACAATGACAGGAAAGGGGGAGCCCATGGATCATGCCTTTCTCAGGGTGCAATCTCTCTGAAACTTGGGGGCTCTTCAGAGGACAGTGAGGACTATTTCCCCTGCAAATTTGGTGGGTATTGGACATTGGAAAGGTCCGTTTGTAACTCAATTAGCTTCCAGCAGACAGTCCAGTTTTTGCCACTGTGAAGAGAAAATGACATGAAAGGGGGAAGACCCATGGACTCTCCTTTCCCCAGCTCAAGTTCAGCTAAGTCCCAAGGGAGCCGTTCTGGCTCCCACAAACCTCCAACTACGAACATGTTTGTGAACATGTCATGTCCATCGATGTTCGTGAATCCCTGTTTGTGGATGGCAACGAACAACGAACTTTGTGTTGGTTTTTTTCCCTGTTCATGCCCATCTCTACTCATGCTGTGACCAAAGTACGATAGCCTTATTTTTGTCATTATAACTTCTAAGGAGAATTCAGGCTTGATTTGATCTAGAACTCACTTATTTGTCTTTTTGGCTGTCCATGGAATCAGCAAAACTCTCTTCCAGCACCACATTTCAAATGAATCAATTTTCTTTCTGGCAGCTTTCTTCATTGTTCAACTTTCACATCCATACATAGTAATGGGGAATACTATCATTTGTATTATCTTGATCTTGGTCTTCAGAGAGACATCTTTATCTTTAAGGATATGTTCTAGTTCCCTCACAGCTGCTCTTCCAAGTCACAATCTTCTTCTGATTTCTTCATTGCAGTTTCCCTTTTGGTTGATGATTGAGCCATGGAATAGAAAATCTTGAACAATTTCAATTTCCTCGTTGTCAACTTTTTAAAAATTGTAATTCCTCAGTAGTCATTGTCTTCTTGATATTCAGATGTAATCCTGCTTTGGTGCTTTCTCCGTTAACCTTCATCAGTAGTTGTTTCAAGTCTTCACTATTTTCTGCCAGTAATGTGGTATCTCAAAATGCCAGTAACATGTTGCGGATCTCAAACTGTTAATGTTCCTTCCACCAATTTTCACTCTACCTTCTTCTATATCTAACCCAGCTTTCCTTATGATATGTTATGCATAGAGGTTGAACAGGTAGGGAGATAATATGCATCCTTGTCTGACACCTTTGCCAATTGGAAACCACTCTGTTTCCCCATATTCTGTCCAAACAGTAGCCTCTTGTCCAGACTACATGTTGCGCATCAAAACAATCAGATGCTGTGTCACCTCCATTGCTTTTAACACTATCCATAGCTTTTCATGATCCACACAGTAAAAAAGCTTTGCTGTAATCTGTGAAACATAGGCTGATTTTTTTCTGAAATTCCCTGGTCATCGTAAATTTACAATGTGATCTCTAGTCCCTCTTCCCTTTCTGAATCAAGCTTGAACACCTGGCATTTCTCGTTCCATATATGGTAAGAGTCTTTGCGATAAATTTTTGAGCATCACTTTGCTTGTATGAGAAACTGCATAATGTTAACATGATAGTCCAATAGTTGCTGCATTCTTTGGCACTGCCCTTTCTTGGAATTCGAATGTTGACTGAGCATTTCCAGTCTGTGGGCCATTGTTGACATATATATAGATATATATAGGTTAACAAACAGAACATAGAGAAAATAATTAATTATAAGGACTAAATATAAGGAGCGATTAACTAACAATATTTTCTTTTTTTTCTGACAAGTTTTGTACCAAACTGAATGTCTGAAGATATAGATGGGTCAAATTGATTGACTACGTGAGGAGAGATATATAGAACTATTATAAAAAGATAGAATGAGTAATATATATAGAGAATAAGTCAAATTGTTTGATATAAACGAATGTATGATCTATATGGTTTATGATATATAGAAATACCTGAAATTGAAAAATTGGGATAAATTGTTTATCTAAGATGGAAACAAAGGCTTACAGTTTGGGCATATAATGTTAAAAATAGTTAAGGATGTACTGCTTAGAATAATGGAGAATATATATTTGTTTTAGATAGAGGAAGCTAATAAAAGTAAGGGAAAGGGGACAAAGGGTTGGAAAGCTGCTGGAAGTCAACAAAAAGGGGGGGGAAAGGGAGGGGGTTAGAGATGAAAAAATTGGGGAAAATTGAATGTAAATGTGGAAATAATGGATTCTAACCCAATAAAAATTTTTCAGTCTGTGGGCCATTGTTTTGTTTTCCATATTTGATGACAGATTCTGATTTTGATGGACTCAATTTCTGTAGCTTGAAATAGCTCTTTTGGTATTCCATCTACTCCAGATGCTTTAATTAAACTTAGCATTGCAAATCTGTTCTTTACATAGTATTTAAATTCTTCAGGAGTATTTATTTAGATTGTATTTTAGCACTATGTTTCCTCGAAATCAAAAATAAATAAATTTATTGTTTCTCTTCAGCTTTATTCTAATTTTTGATATTAGCAACTTATGATCTGTATCACAATCAGCTGCTAGTCTTGTTTTAGCAAAGAGAACAGGGCTTCTCCATCTTTTGCTTCCAGTTATGTAATCTATTTGGTTCCTGTATTGGTCACCCCAAGATTTCCACATACACAATAGTCTTGGTTGCCTGAACTATGTGTTAGCAATGAATAGGTAGTTGGCTTCACAAAACTGAGTTGCTCTCCTGCTTCATTTTGTGATCCTAGTCCAAATTTTCCAACAATGTTTGATTCTGGTTTGTCTCCTACTTTACATTCCAGTCTCCTATGATTATCAGTATATCTTGTTTAGGCATATGATCAGTTTCTTCTTGGACAGTTGTATAAAAGTTTTCAATTCAGGCATTTGATGAAGTGGATTCTAGGCCATGAAAGCTTAAGGCACAGTTTTTAATGCACTCTAAGTCACTTTTTGGTTTTTGTTAAAAAATTTGGAATTCTACAGGGATGCTAGTCTATAAAAATTCCTCCCATTTTTTGTTATCTCGCCTCCTGTTCAGTCTCTACTATGCTTGAAAGATAAATCTGAAATCCATACCTTGGGATTGAATCCAACCCAACTATGCTTTTATTATATTTCAGTAGGGAGCTGGATTTCAATCCGTGTTTTCTTCAATATTGTAAGATATTGCAAGGTTAAATTAATGACTTTAGATACATATCTTTGTACCGGCAATGTACTCCTTTTTCAGGCACTGTAGGAAAATTATGGAAAATTATGTTATGTTCACAATAGGCATAAGCCTTTTTCTACCTATTTTTCAGAAGTAATGAACAGCTCATTGTTTGGAAATGCAACAGATTGGTGATATGGGATGAGGTAGATAAATTAACAGATTAAGACCAACAGTTCTGAAATAAATAATCCCTTAATCACTGCATTAAACATTCACATAAAAATCCTTCTTGTTATTAATTTGCCTAAACCAAAAACAAAAATGATCAAGATAAATATATTGGGTAAATGCCACATTTGCAAGCAAAGGATATAACTGAGGTAACAAGCCAGTGGAACTTTCCCTGATCAGCTAGGTAGATGCAACAAGGAAGGGAAGACTGATGTGCCAGAAATTGAGGTAGTATTGTTTTTTTTTTAAAAAAAACAGCAGTAAGAAATCCTATCGGTAAATTGTATATTTCTTCTGTCAGGCCTACTGAAAAAAAAATCAAGACTACTAATGGAGTCCTAAGACTAACCTGATTTTAGAAGGAAACAAGAGGGGGACCCCATAAGGACTTGTGGGGGCATCTCATTTCCCCTTCCTCCACAAGCTCCCACAATCTCTCCCCTTTTCCTACTTCCTCCTCTCCTTCCCACTCACCAGCCAAACTTCTATCTACCTCCCTGTCTTCAACTTTCCCTCAATCTCTCCTCCCTGGCAGCCTCTCCCTAGGAAAATCTCAGTTGAATTGTGCAGTGCCAGTTTCTGGGCCCAGTTGTGTGGTGCTGGCTGAGCCAGTTGTATGCTGCTAGCCAGGCCAGGCTCAGGAACATGCAAGGAGTTGTGGGAAGCACCGTACTTTACCCCATATTCCCCTCCCCACACTATTTCCTTTCTTCCTCTGCCTGGCAACTCCCATATCCTTAGTGTTCTCTGCTTCCTTCCTTCTTTCCTTCCCACCCACCCATCTTTTATGCCCCCCATCTTTAACTATAGTTATTATTTCTTTATTTCATTTATACATGTCCTTTCTTTACAACAGGGACCCAACACAGATTAATCATTCTCCTTTCCTCCATTTTATCCTCACAACAACTCTGTGAGGTAGGTTAGGCTAAGAGTATGTGACTGGCCCAAAGCAATCCAGTAAGCTTCCACAGCAGAGTGGAGATTCAAACCCAGGTCTCCCAGATCATAATCTGAAAATAACAACTACACTCTAGCTGGCTTTTGTGGGGTTTCTGCTGATGAACAATACTTACTTTATTTATATCCACCTCTCTCTCCAATGAGACCCATGTGGCTAACATTCTTCCCTTCTCCATTTTATCCTCACAACAATCTTGTGAAGTAGAGCAGGCTGAGACTGTGTGACTGGCCAAGGTCACTCAGTGAGCATCCATGACAGAGTAGAGATTTGAACTTGGGTCTCCCAGATCCTAGTCCTATACTCTAACCACTAAATAATCCTGGCTTTTGATAAGTAGCAAGCATTTGGAACTGGGTGAGTCATGCAAGTCATGTAGCAAGTCACCTGGTGGTTGTTGCCAAGCCTGGCCCCAATAAGTCTTCCCTTAAAGGCGAAAACATCCTTGGAAAGCACCTTGCCCCCTTCCCCTGCCTTTAACTGAAGAAGTAAAGTTTTCAGCTCACAGTAGTGTTGGGTTTGACTAGCAATGGTCATAGAAGGGATTGGTTTCTTAAAGCTACAGGTGCTGTTTCTATTATTTTTGGGTGGAGGTTGCTCATGTTAATTCCCCTCCCCTAAGATTTCAATTTTTTCTTCAAACCTGGGTCTATTCTGAATCTGTCTTGTCTCCAAATATAAGTATTCACAGATTGTGTCACAATGAGAATTAGATATATTGATGATAGATTCATTTGCTTTTCTAGCACCTACAGGAAGAATCCACATGGCTGGAGTTTTAAATGGTTCATCTTTGTGGTTTCTGTGCAGTCCCACATTGGGACTGTGCACATGAAGGTCAGCCACAGAGAAGATTTACAGAACTTTTAAGAAGTCTAGGAGCACCCGTCCTCTCTTTGGCACTTTCCTGCCAAAATCATCACATGACTAGGAGGAGGGGTGCTATATGTGAACACTCTGGAATAGAGGTGGGAAGGAATTGGGAAAATACCAAACTGTGCGGTTCATGATTTGTCATGTTTCACAAACCATTAACTGTCATAAACTTGCAGCGGTTTGTAAACCAGTTCATTTGGTTTGTGAAAACTGTCCGGGGTCAGCAGCCCAGCCCCCCGGACTTGCTGACAGGCAGCGGCAGGGGGCAGCCAGGAGACAGCAGTACAACCGCTCTGTCTGGCAAACAGAGCCAGAACCTGCCTACTCCAGGGGGAAGGGGCGAAAGGCCAAAGCCTCAGAAGGCTGGAGGGAGCAGGGAGAAGCCAGCTAGTCCCACCCCCCAGGGGGAAGAGAGGGGGCTAAGCAGGCTAGAGGAAAAGGGCCAAGGCAGGGGGAATAGGGACACAGCAACAACCCAAACAGAGCCCTTACCTTCCAAGGAGGAGAAGCAGCCACTACAGCCCAGAGCCACCCACCCCCTGGCTAGAGGACAGCAGCCTGGCTCAGGAGGTGCTAGGAGCCAAGCCCCTCCAGGTGGAGCTGCCACAGGCATTCTGGGGGAGGAGATGGGTAGCCCCGCCCGGCATCAGTGAACAGGCAGCACAGAAGCTGGCCAGGGCAGCTCCTCGCGAGCAAGGCCAGCCAGGCTCAGCAGCACAGAAGCCGGCTGGGGCAGCTCCTCGTGAGCAAGGCCAGGCAGGCTCAGCAGCACCGAAGCCGGCTGGGGCAGCTCCTCATGAGCAAGGCCAAGGAGACCTCAGCTGGGGATGGCTCGCATTCAATCCCACCCTGCCAGCAAGGCAAGGAAGCCAAGAAGGGATTAGTGGTAGGAGGGAAACACCTGAGGGAAGGCCCAGCTGGGCCAAGTCAGGAGATGGCACGAGCCTAGAAGGAGGGCGGGGCGGGGAAAGGAAGCCCTATATAAGGTGGCTAGGAAGAGCTCTGAGGTGGTGGGTGTGAGTGAGGAGTGATGATGTGGAGTGAGAGCAGTAGGATGCAAGGGTGGAGGCTTGGAGGAGAGTGCTGGAAGGAGGAGATGAAGGAGGATGCAGGGGGTAAGCAGGCCAGGTTGAGCAGGCCAGCGAGTGGACTGAGAGGGAGTCTGGGTGAGGTATACCGCCCCTCCTTCCACAGAGCAGGGTCCTGCAGAATTCCTGGCCCCCCTGTGATGTCAGGTGCAGACCGCCCAGTGCCACGCCCAGCGGCAGTCGTGACAAGCCCTGACAAAAACGTCACTTCCGGGGCTGCAGAAAGCCCATCCCCCCATTGCCTAGGAAACCAATTGATTGGCACCAGGCTGTATACAGTGATGAACTGAAAAACAAACCAAATACACTGGCTTAAGTTTGTGGTGGTTTGTCAGAAATGGGCTCTGATGAACTGCCGGTTCGCAAACCACAAACTGGCCCAGTTCGTGACAAATTCGTATTTCGTTTTGTGCCCGCCTATACTCTGGAACTTTCATTTCTGGTGGATCTCCAGAGGTGGCATGGAAAGAACTGAGGGAATAGCGTTCTTCCTCCTGGTCATGTGATGATTTTGGCAGGAAAATACCAAAGGGAGGAAGGGCAGTCCTAGTCTGGAAGTCTTCTCCATGGCTGGCCTGTGTGTGTACAGTCCCATTGTGAAACTACACAGAAGAAACTTAATGAACAACAGTTACAGGTAACTGAAACCCTGTTATATTGCAAGCTATAGAAAATCTCTCTTATAGGACAACATATTAAAAACACAACAGACTTCACTGTAGCTTTTCAGTTACTTAAAATCTATTTTCCCTGCAACCAACCAGTTGCTTGATTGTACATTTTAGGAAACATTGACTAAACATTTTAAATCATTCTGGGTTGCACATTAGTGGCTTGCACCTTATCAGTATCAATAATTGCGACAGTATCAATAATTACTACACTCCCTAAAATTAATAAAGGATGCTATATCATTATTATAAAAGAGGAAAATTATGCAAGCTGTTTTGGGTCCCCATTGGGGAGACAGCACAGGAGAAAAGAAATAAATAATACATTTACTGCTGATAATGTTACATAATTATTCACTATACCTTTGAAAGGTTTCAGAAGCTTCAGCTGATACAATATGCAACAATTACTGATAGGCAGGTGTGTCTAATAAGGACCACATCTTATCAGCCTTGAGAGAGCTCCACTGGCTTCTTGTTTATTTCTGGGATCAATTCAAAGTGCTAGCTGTTACCTGTAAAACCCTGTATGACCTAATAACAGAATACACAATTGGTCACCACCAGCTCTCATATGAGCTTGTTTGTCATTTAAGATCTGCAAGGGAGGCCTACCTTTGCATGCCCCCTCCCATCAGAGATGAGGTGGGTCACCACTAGGGAAAAGGCTTTCTCCATATAGCAGCAAGTGTCGAATGTCCTTTTTAGAGCAACTAGCCTAGTGCCAAATATAGCTAGTTTTGAGTACTCAGGCTTTTCGGTTAATTGTTTCTCTTCTGCTCGTATATGCTTGATTCAGAACATTAAAAGAATACATTGTTCTTGTTTGCTTTGTAGGGGTGATTTTAATAAAGTTTTTGTTTTTAAAATGATAGTTTCTTTTAAAAAATCACTATAAACCACCTGGAAGCAATATGCTGGAAGGTAATCTACAATTTTTTAAAATAAATAAACAAACATTAAAATAATGTATGATGGTTTAAAAGCAACAGCGTGTGTGCGTTTCTTCTTTACTGGCTACCCGTATCATCACTATGATGTCTCTTTCCTAGAAAATAATCTTATATTATATGATGAAGTCCCATACCCACAGTGTATAATCAAGACTGTTCTGGAACCATTGACTTTCTAACACATTCATTTTTATGTAATATCAACAGTCATACTATAATATAATATTAGGATTATTATGACTTTAAGAGGAAATTGAAATGTATATTGTTTCTTTTTCATATGAATATGAATTAAACTTTGTGTTAGATTTTTTTAATGTCAGGACTAGACATGGGCATGAACAGAAAAAAAAACGAGCCAGCAGGCTCTCCTCCAACCATCAAGATCCCTACCGCACCACTCCCAGCAACCTGACCTGAGCAGGCAGCAGGAAAGGTACCAATAATAAATAATAGCTTGGCCCCAGAGCCTGGCAGCAGCCCTGGAACTTGAAGGGGTAGATCCCTACCGCATCACTCCCAGAAACCCTACCTGAGCAGGCAGCAGGAAAGGTACCAATAATAAATAATAGCTTGGCCCTGGAAACTGGCAGCAGCCCTGGAACCTGAAGGGGTAGATCCCTATATCACCATGCACAAAGAAAATTCAAGCTCCAATGCACTCACATTATCTCTCTAACAGCAGCTGTCTCTCCCTGAAAGCCAGAGCTGGGAGCCCCCCTCCCCCCTGGTCTTTTCCTCTTATAACAAAATTTGGAGCTCCAGTCCACACTTGGAAGGAAGACCTGCCTATCAAGCTAAATTGGGCTTAGATTGGAAGTGTTCCTGGGAACCTATTCTAGAACATATTCATTAGATTATTTTAAAATTTCATTTGACTACATTCATTTGCCCAAATTTGTTGGTGGCTGGAGGCTCTAGGTTCTGATGATGTTCTGACTGTTTACAAATATGAAATCTAACATATGATAGTTGTATGAGCTGAAATACACTCCAGCAAGCTCATGGCACAAAGAATCTGTTGTTAAGCTATGCCATTCACACTGCAGGAGGAGATCAAATGTTTCAATTCGATCCATATAAATAACTTCTTCCACGTACAAAACTAGCATATCAGACAAAATAATTGAACATATGAAGCTGCCTGGCACCAAATCTTTCCATCTTGCCTACGAATTGTCAAGTCTTAAATTGTTTTTTTCCCTCTACCTTGCTACCTGAAATCCTTTTAACTACTGGAGATTTACATTCAATGTGATAAGTAGAGATGAGCACGAACAGAAAAAAAATGAACATGATGTTCATTGTGCGTTGCCATCCATGAACAGGGACTCATGAACAACCACGAACATGGCTCTGTTCACAAACAGGTTCGTGGTTGGCTGTTCGTGGGGGCCAGCAGGCTCTCCTCCAGCCATCATCCAAGTCAAGATACCTACCGTACCACTCCCAGAAACCTGACCTGAGCAGGCAGCAGGAAAGGTACCAATAATAAATAATAGCTTGGCCCAGAGCCTGGCAGCAGCCAGCAATGAACGAGCCTTGCAACGACCACCTGTTTGTTTAGAATGAGGCCTCATGAACAGCAGATTAGGCTGTTCGTGGGTTTTTTTTAGTTTGTATTGCTGTTCGTGGCCATCTCTAGTCATGACCTAATTTTTTTAAAAGTGCAGTACTAGTCTCTTGAGCTTTGCATATCCCAATTAAATTGATTTAGTCTGTTTGGCTCAATTGCTTCACTTTTCCAGAGGCTGAAATCCTACTCTTTTCAACAACTGCAGTGTGCTGAGATTGGCCTAACCAGTGGCTTTGTCCAGTATGTAACATAACTGTCACTTTGCCAGGAAATTAGATTCCTTTTCAGCTGTTCCAAAAACTTCATCACAGATGATCTGTCTAGTCTAGTTTCTCCCTTGTAGCACAGAAATCAGAACAGATGTTGGGCTTGTGAATTTTGCATTTTCACTCTGGGAATGAAAAATAAACAAAGAAGAAAACTCTCACTGTTTAAAAGAAGTCATTAAAGTATCAGGTGGAAATAAGTAATTATCAGGATCACTTGTCAATGGAGAGTTTAATGAATTTGATCACACTTCTGAATGAAGATGGATGTATTCAGAGGAAATGTTTTATCTCAAACAACATTGGATTACAATGGGCAAAAATTAGTTATATATTATCATCCTTCAGCAGCAAATATTTGAAGTTTACCAGAGAGAAAACAGCAGAGTCTGAACAATTCAAAAGGATTGTCTTTTGCTGTCCACAATCTAAATATCAAAATGTACCTCTGCAGGCAATCACAAAATTAACTTTTAATAATAACTTCACCATCCAAATACTGGTAATGACTGGCTTTTGGAATCCTATACTTCAACATACTTCATAAGTAATTTGCATCAAAATATCAGTGTGTTTTCACTGAGCCAGAAATTATGTTATCTGTATGTCAACAAAACTGGCACACTTGATCAAATGCATATTTTCATTTGAGAATTTAGGTCAACATCTATTGCTCCTGTAGGTCTCCACCATAAGCTAGCTGCATGGAGTTCAGAAAACAGCTAAAGCTGTTTGGTGCACAGACTTCTGCAGAAATAGGTGGAAGAATCTTGAGATGTGCCCAGATCTGCCCTATGAATCATGACATACTGCATAAGCGGTAGTGATACAAACTGGAAAATCCAAATGCGTAGCTACCACCAGTTTTTACCTGCATTAAAAGAGGTCCGTTAATCTGAATTGTTATGCAAGACTGTCAATTAAAAAAAAATCTCGCTAGACAAAATACTGAATTTTAGATTATTGGTACAACTGTTATGAAACATAAGCCAACCCTATACAATGATGTAATGGCAGTAAATCAAACATAAAAATGTGAAGTAGATAAATGAGCTCATTCAGAAAGTAATGCCACATACATCCTATTTTTCTTGGAAATTTTACTGATCACTTACAGCTTTGAAAATTTTGCTTTGCGTTTCTAAGCATGTGGTGAAGTCAACGGTATGAATTGTATGGTTTTCATGATATGGACTGGAAATGAAAATATTTGGTTATATCCTATGAGGGAAACATATGTATAGCAGACCTATTTGATGTGTACTAACTATGGATTCATACAACTCAGGCTACAACTGCACTGAAGAGATATCAGGATAAATTTTGTGCAGTTTAGATTAGACTGCTTTTCCTAATATTATCTGTTCTGATCCAGTTCCCCTATCCACATTCACATTATCTTTTTTCTAATGTGTGATCTTATGATAACAGATAACAAGATGACAGGATACTTTCCATCATAACTTGGATCATATAGTTTAACTTTATAGCTAGAGTTTGCCTATTTATCACCCATCTAGATCAGTCTATTATGACAGATGGTTGAGACTTGCAATATAATTGCTATGGCATACAACTATACAGCAAACAAACCATATATTTATATCCTGGAACTGTGCAAAAGCAGCAAACGATGAAATGTGATTATTACCCACTTTCGCAACATGAGATTAACAGGTCCTATGTTAACTTTGCACGTATATCACTAAAGTGGTGAAAATACGCTTTCTTTTTTTCAGTTCAGGAGTTTTTAACCTGGTTGTTTAGTAGCACTTAACCGAGGCAGTAATACGTGGAAACCAAAGCTTTAAATCTTAATGACTTCTTTTCCATTTGGTCTTAAGAGAAAAAAATTAAGCAATATCTTCCATTCCATCTATGTAATGCAGTACTGAAAGCAACATATCATACAGCGCATAAAGAGCCCCTTGTTAAAAACCTTGAAGTGACATGGAGGAAGAAATTAATGAAAAAAGAGTTGTATGAAATGGATATAACCTTTTTCCTTCTAAGTGTCATCTTCTCCAGTAATCACAGATCGGGGAATTTATACAGATTCAGGGGAGCTGCTCACTCTGAAATAACTGACCATAACAGACTACCATGCTACTGGTTAGTAATGCAATAAACTATCTTGATAAAATAATTTGATGTATTCATTTGATTCAGCAAGTGATTAAACAGAAAAGAATTATCAACATGGAACTTGAAATGGGTTACTATAACCTGAACACAACTACAGTGCATTTTATTATAAAAATGTACAATCGGGTAGAAATTTCTCAAAATTACAGCTTGGATGCTGCTTTAATTTCTGCTGGGGCTGGACGCAATTTTAGCTTATTCTGCCCTTCTGTGCGAAACTTTTGATCACACCAAGCTATTCCAGGGGGTCCCTTGATTCCCAGAAACAGCATGGGGGGAGGGTTTGGGGATGGAGGGTGGAATCCGCGAAAAATCCCCCCCCCTGCACTTCCAGAAATTCTAAGCAGGATCCAAGTCATTATATAAATTAAATTATATATAATTTCAATTGCCAAATTCATTAACTTTGAGATTGATGCAAGTTATAACATGTGCTCTATAGGCTCTGGTGCATCAAATGACTGACCAGAGTTGTGCCCTAATCTGTTTTTTTAAGAAGTATATTTCTATATTACAATTAAAACTTGAGCCAATTTAACCAACATGGCACTGAGGATCTAGTAGTTTTACAAGCATGGTGTTTTTTTCTGATAAGAAGGTTTTAAAAAGTAAAACTACATTTCTGTGGGATACGGCTAAAAGCCACCACTTAAATTTTCGCCATAGACAAAATCCCTGTAGTAAATATTATCAACAAGCAAGATGTCCCTCAACTGTTTTCCTTGAAATTTTTATCCATACAAAGGTAGGGGAGAGAGGGATGTCCATAAGATGTGTTCATCACTCTGCCCCTTCGACATTTGGTAGTGGGAATGTGGAACGTGTTCATGTCCCTGAGTGCAGTTCATCTATCAAACTTTCTTCATAAGCATGGAAGAACTTTGGTATGAGGCTGTAACATAGACATGAGAAGCAAAGAAATATCCACACCAAATGGCCAAAAATGAGCCTTTTGTTTGCAACTGATCTGAGAAAATAAACCAGGAAATAACATAAGATAAAATAGGTACATTTATTAGTGAGATTCTGCTGAGGGGTGGGGAGACTAAAAAACTTACAAGTTCAATTTTTGCTTTTATGGACATATCTGTATGATATGTTCTTATTTCCCTAACATGGAACACCATGCTGGAAATGATTGTGGTATTTTCTCATGTATTTTATATAAAGGGCTGTGCAATCCTTAGTTTTTTATGAAAACTAGTAGATTGCTGTATACTATATATCTTTAGTGGTTCAATTCTACAAAAAAAAAAAAGAGTTGGCCTTGACCAACACTAACACTAACAAAAACCCTAGCATGTGTACAGCTACAACATTTGTTATACTGTATGCCACGTAGAGCTGCCAGAGCTGCCAGTTCCCCACTCTCAGCCTCTGTCACCTGCCACCGTTTACCTGGCCAGTGGGAAGAAAAGGCACAGGGAACAGACAGTTGCACTCCTGGTGGGCGCAATGACATCACTTCTCATCGCACTTGGTGGTGGGCCTGCTCCCATGCTTCGCAGGAGCCAATTTTGGCCCCCAACAAGCTGAACTGGTCATGTGTGAAGTGCAAGAGCAAGCCTGTTGCTGCGCAATTGATGCGGGGAGGGCAAGTGCGCTTGGTAAGCAGGTGGGAATTTACATCCAGGGAAGTGCCCAGACATTCCCCCCTCCTGGAGGGTATATGAACCTGGCAACTCTGATGCCATGCACTGGGATATCCACAGAAAGCTACTGGAGCATAGTTCTTGTTTTTATGTTACACAAATCCACAACTCAATTCACACTTCTTCAACCTATGTCCAGTATTGTGTGTTACCTTCTTGGACCTGCAAGTCAGGTAATTATCTGTCATACCAGCATGCAGGATCCATTATTGAAAAAAAAAACCTGCAGGAAGCAAAAATCTTGCTCTTATTCAAATCAGTTTTTAACCAAATTTCATAACCACTAAGATGCTCATCACACACTCATAAAAATATTGGCATTGTAATTGCAGTGCAGAAGAGCAAGAAGATCTGAAGCAGTCTATTAAATCAGAATTGTAAAGCAAAAAAAAAATCAATTTAAATTGTCACTTGTATTTGCTTTCAAATCAAATGCCTTTCTCTTACAGTTGATTTGGAGTCTTCTGAAGCAACACTTACACCAGGGGGCGAGCCTGAGGACACCTTTGGAATTCTGACACAGGGTGGTGGGTACAACTACAAAACACCTGCCATGGGAGGCGGAGCCAACAACAGACATACACATAGGATACCCAAGTGCAGGGGATAAAAACAGTAATTTTTAAAAATACACTGGGAAAGAGGAACAAGAAGGAGAATGCAACCACATTATTTTAATCTGCACAGCTAATCAGATGTCCAGCGGCCAATCAGAAGCTCTACCTCACCCCACCCTATTAAAAAAATCAGCAGGTGCCAGGAAAGGTGTTGGCAGGAACCACAGTGTGAAGGTCACCTGACTTAGGTGTTCTGCCAGCCATCTTAAACGTCCCTTATCTAAAGGTAACAGCTAGTCACATAAGAGGGATTGATAATTCCATGAAAAAGATCCATGAAATCTTCCCCTGAACACAAATGTATTCTTCCAGCCCCAAGGAATTTGCTGCTGGGAGAATGTCTAAAGATACCCAACTATAGCATTCAGAATACCGAAAGGCAAACACAGACGCTTAAAATGTGACAAAGTACATCATTTTAAATGCTACTGCATACAATTGTAACTTCCTAATTATTTTATGCACAAAGACAGATAAAACTGCTAATTTCAAATTTGTTTTTATAAGGTTTCTCCATTAACTTATTCATTAAACCATTTAGCTACACAGATACTGAAATAAAATATTAAATACCCTGTGTAATTTAAAGGAATGTAAAGAATATTATTTTTAATAGCTTGGAAGAGAATCTGTTAGGCATTGGAAGAAAGAGAATATCTCAACCAAAGGGCACATGATCATTTTCAAAGAAAGCTGAGTATCCAGAGCAACTTTCCTACTGTAAAGTTAACAAATTTTATCTTAAAATTGCTTCCCTCCTCCACTTCTAATGGTGTATGGATTTCTTTTCAGGAACCATGATAATGGAGAGATTACACATGAGGCATTTTTGGATAACAAATGTTTAACTAAAGAGCTGAGAAAATGGGAAATAATCCAAGAAAAAGGGAGACGCAGGAGAAGGGAAGGGGATGTTTCATACGCTGTTCAGAAACATTTTGCGATTGCCATTTTATGTCTGGATGGCTGTTCCATTTAGTTTATGAGGTATCACTTGCTTTTTAAAACTGTTTATCAAACCATGCAGCAGAGCTACCCAAAACGTGGATCAAAAATCACCCGCTATTTTCAGTACTTCTGCTCCCTACACAGATTTCCCAGTAGCGATCCGAGATCAGACGCTCACATGCTGTTCAAAGTATTCCTCATAAAATGTGTCTTTTGGCCTTGACTCCCACAACAGCCTGCTAAGCAGAAAGCTCAAAAGTCTCCCTTTCCCTTCCTCACAGGGTGTGTTAGCACTACTCATTTTGTGTACTGATTGCACAGTGATGATGCTACGGTTTGAAAACACACACACACACACACACACACACACACACACACACACACACACACACACGAACCTCCAAACTCAAGACTGGAAGGAAAGGCTTAGGGGAGTTTTCTGTTGCAGCTATGCAAATGAACTTGCTGAGTTGGTGTGTTGATTTTAGACTGGCTTTTATGCGATAGTGTTGCTTTTATTACATTTTTATCTTGCTGCTATTTTTATAGTGCTTTATATGATTTTAACTGGCTTTAAATTAAGTATGTATTGCTATTGAGGTTGGATATTAAAACATGCGAGCGGGAACGGAGATAGTGGAACAGATCTTCCAACCTTTGTTTTTTCTATCACCACCAGAAAACTATTCCTGAGGCTCAGGGCTACCTTCCACTCAGGCAAGAAGGCCATCTTTGGATCAAGTGAATGCTAGCTTTTCTTTTTCCAAATGGCTACTATACATTATTTCCACAGCATCAATTGCCTAAATAAAATACCTGGACAAGGAGTTAGAATTCAAAATTTTTCTACTATGGAATGTGTCATAATTTCTGAAATAAAATCTTCAAAATTTTCTTTACTTCCCTATTTACTTTCGGAGCAATAGAAAAAGCATGGCAGAAGAAATAAATTTGTCATGATAAAAGCGGGAAGACTCAAGATATCAGGCAAGTTGAACTAAGAAGTTGGAAGGAAAATAACAGATATTTCTAGCTCAGACATGATGCAGCAAGAGAAGCTTCCATGCCTGCAACTGTCTGGCTTACTGGCTTCCTTCCTTCATGACTGCTTGATGTTTGTCCCTTGTGTAATGAGAAGGTAGCATATCAGATTCCTCCAGATGCTGGCAATGGAAAGTAAAGCTTTGACATCCTGTCACAGGAATGACAGAACAAAATGGCCTGCACTAAACAACAGTTTGAGCAGAGTAATTTGATGTATCGAGTTCTTAAGCTTCTCAGATGCTGAAGTCAGCTTGGCATGCAAGATAAGTGATGACCCTTTACTTTGCTGGGCAGTTTTGGTGTTATGTGAACTAAGAAAAACAGAACTGTAACTCTCTATGGGATGGGAGACAGATCTGTATAATATGCTTTCCCTACCCTGTTTTTATCAAGGAAAATCAAAACAAGCAAAATGGATTCCTACAAGACTGGAAAATGTTTCATTCCTTTGAAGGTTATATCTGATTTGGATATGTATGTATAAAAAAATAATGTAGGGAACTATTAAAGTATCTCTTCTTTAAAAACTCTTTTCAGACAACAGACTGGGGGGAAGAATGCCAAAGTGATACCAGACCTGCCTCCTGAACTGTAGCCATTCAGCAGTCCTGGAGAACGAACTGTACAGATAGAATGCAGCTATGTATCGGGTTCCCAACCACATATATAGAATTGATGCATGCCGTTTTCAGACATGCAAAATTTATTCTCACAGATTACAGACTAGAGATGGGCACGAACAGCAATACGAACAAAAAAAGCCACGAACAGCCCAATCTGCTGTTCGCACCATTCTAACTGAACAGGTGGTCGTTGCAAGCCGTTGCTGTCCGTTGCTGTTCATCAAGCCAGACAGTCTGCCACCAGCAAGCAATTCCCTTGGCAACTTAGGCAGGGATTGTCTGAACTGTGTCTGAACTCCTGCTGTTGCCCTGGAAATCCCAATCTAAGCCCAATTTAGCTTGATAGGCAGGTCTTCCTTTCAAGTGTGGAACTCCAAATTTGTTACAATAAGGGAGCAAAGACCAGGGGGGAGGGGGGCTCTCAACTCTGACTTTGCAGACAGTGGAGAGACAGTTGCTGTTGGCATTTTGATAGAGAGAGTGCATTGGGGCTTGAATTTTCTGTGCGTGTGGTGGGATAGGGATCTACCCCTTCAAGTTCCAAGGCTGCTGCCAGGCCCTGGGCCAAGCTATTATTTATTATTGGTACCTTTCCTGGTGCCTGCTCAGGTAGGGTTTCTGGGACTGGTGAGGTAGGGATTTACTTCTTCAAGTTCCAGGGCCGCTGCTAGGCTCTGGGGCCAAGCTATTATTTATTATTGGTACCTTTTCTGGTGCCTGCTCAGGTCAGGTTTCTGGGAGTGGTGCAGTAGGGATTTTGACTTGGATGATGGCTGTAGGAGAGCCTGCTGGCCCCCACAAACCGCCAACCACGAACATGTTCGTGAACAGGGACATGTTCGTGGTTGTTTGTGAGTCCCTGTTCATGGATGGCCACAAACAACGAACATCATGTTCTTTTTTTCTGTTCGTGCCCATCTCTACTACTGACCCTATGTATTGTCAGGGATGAGAGGCTTCCCTCCATAATTCCTTCCTCTCAAATGCATTCACAGTAGATCTAGTTTTGTCCCGAAGGGTCTTCCATTCCACTTCAAAAGTTTCCCATTTAGAGCAGTATCATGAAAAATTGGATCTCTCCATTGCAGCAGAAAGCCTCCTTGTGCTAGAACAAGTCTCCTCACTTCATGGAAGGGAGTCAACACATCCAACCCATTAGAAATAGTAGCATATCTTTCTTCCATAGACAAATAGTTGCACATCTTTTTTTCCATACGTGTAGAGAGCCATGATTAGCCTAGGTCACTGGCACATGATGAACATGTAACAAAAATAATATTAATAGCCTGTAGCTAACAGGATACACTGTGGATAAATGTGGTATAGTGAAGATAGAGTTACTATAGTTCTATGTAATCTGTAGTATGTAACTCAACTGAAAGAACTGTTAGCAATCAGACCCCTTCCTCATGCTAAGAATGCAGTTTATGGATGGAATATCATAGCTGCCCTTCATAAGTCCAAGACACTGCCTGGCCCAGAGTGGATGCCAGCTGGGCAGGCGCTTAGAAAAGTACTAGAACATGAGTCAGAGGCAATTGACTGACTGATGGCCCCTCTATGCCCCAGAAAGAGACAGAGATAACGATGTTTCCTAAGAAAACCCTTGTCTAATCCCATCAATGCTCCCCCTCACCTGCCTATCCTAATCAAAACTATTCTAGAAACCTGGTAGCCTCTCCATTCAGTACTTAACAGGTCATCAAGCAATATTTTCACCTATAGTCCATCCCAGATAATCACTTCTAGCCTCTCCTAACTTACTGTTCTTCCTCTGGACAAACCACTGTTATTGTTTTTGGGATCAAGACAACCATTTTGCCCCAGAGTACATTTTGCCCTAAATAGGCTCCCCAGCCATGTGCTGTGTGTGTGTGTGTGTGTGTGTGTGTTCTGGATCTTAACACCTTTGAGATTTGAGACTACTCTTCTCGCTGTGAAATGCTGGTAGTTTTAACTGCTGCCTCTGCGGACCTTCCTATCCTTGAGACTGGTAATTATCTCCCTCCTTGAAACTGCTTTATCCCACTTTCCTCCCTGTTTTTCCTAGTTAGCCTTGTATGTGTGCTGTGAGTGATTTTCTGTATGTTTGCCTTTATTTTCTCTTTAATAAAAAACCCTTTCCAGTTAAACATCTGCCTGATTTATTTGAGAATTCTGTAAGACAATAATCCCCATAGAAAATCCCAGTTACTCCTTCTTGCTTGCCTCCTTCATGCTAATTTCCCCAACTAATTAAGGAGACTTCCTATTTGGGTAACAGACTGAAAGGCAGAGAGCTCAGATCTTTACTGCTTGTTTTTTAGTAAAGGTATTCCTTAATGTTTGATGTTTGCAAACAAGGCATATAAAATTAGAGAGGCAGTTCTAACATCAACTGTGTATATCATGGATCTGCTCCCTTGAAAAATACCCCCCTCTCATTACTATCTCAGTGACTAGATGTGTATGAGAGTGTGGGCTACAAAACCAGAATTTGCTGACCGCTCACACTGGGAGATGGGGCCTTTTTATCACTTGTTGCTCTTTCTCAGAGTGACTCACAAAACTAGTGGTGGTGGACCAGAGGTTGGATCACTTCCACTGAAGAAACCCACTTGCCCCATTATATTCCTGAGTATCCCCCTGTCCCCCAGGAGCATTTCAAGCAGCAAACTGGGCTGCATTTGGAGAAGGAACTTACCCCCTCTGGTGGCTGAAGAGACCTGCGCCAGCAGAAGGTGGCCTTGTCACTAAGCCCCAGGAGTTTAGAAAAATTAAATTCATTAATTCTGCATACTTGGAGGGTTGCCAGCCTCCTGGTGATTGCTGGATATCTCCTGTAATTATAACTGACCACCAGGCCAGAGAGATCAGTTCTCCTAGAGAAAATGGCTGATTTGAAGGGCAGATTATGTCATTATACCCCGCTGAGGTCCCACTCTGTCCTCTCCAGGCTCTACCCTCAAAATCTCCAGAAATTTCCCAGTGTGGACCTGGCAACCCTAGGTTATCCGCAGGGTGAGAAAAGTAGGATATTCATCATAAGTACTCAAGCTTGAACTAGATGTTATGGTGTAAGGCTGGATCAAGGAATTGAAACCCATATTTTTTCAGTGTCATGAATCAGCCAATTGAAAGGTTAGATCAAAATGGAGTCCCACCCAGTTTTTAACATGACAGAAGGTTACCATCCTGCAAACTAAGCAACCCCTGTTGTCCACGCTGGCAGGAATTCCTTCTTTCCCAATCATTGTGATGACGAGGAATTAGAAGCAGGTTTGGATGGTGTTGAAACAGATGTATAAATATAGTTGGAGGATATATAGAGATTTTAAAGAGATTATGCCTGTAAAGTGTTTTTATTTATTGCCAACATTTGATTGCACAATACAGCAAAATAAAAAAAAATTACTCTGAACAGTGCATCACTTGACAATAAATTTCATACCTCATTAGTCAAGAAAACCTTAAGCTTTTTATCAATGCTTGGCAGAACGATATTCATGATAGACTTCTTTCATCACCTCAATTAAAGATTCCATGGCCAGAAAAATTACTCATAAGAAAAAAATTCTTGCCTGATGCATAGTGTATTAATTCAAACTATATGAGTGGAAACCACATGGAGAATGTAACAGACTTGAAAATCTACCCCCTCCCCCACAATTTATCCCGTTCAAGATCCTTTTCAAAAACCATCATTGCCATGTCTTTCATTCTATCTCCCAAACCAAATAATAATCCCACTCATTTTCTTTTCCAACTCAGCTGTTCTGATCATATTACTTTGCTATGACACTAATAGTCCAA